>NC_142874.1:140830457-141141550 GCF_051225735.1 Oryctolagus cuniculus
TACTTAGAAGGTTAAGAAAGCAAACACACACACAGGCACACACACACACACACACAGAGGCACAGTTGCAGAGTGGAATGGAGTGGCCCAGAGAGAGAAGGGGGTGTGGGAAGGGGAGCAGAGAGAGGGGGCACCGTTAGCACTTTCTCTCATCCTGCTCTCTGACGAAAGAGAGAACAAGCGCCTCCTTTTATGGGCGCTGGGTTTATGGCACCTGCATGATGTTTCACGTGGAGCTTAATGACAGCTTTACATGGCTCCTTTCCCAGGTCCCAAATGAAGACAAGGCCCCCTGGGAAAGGGGATGTTCTGGCAGACAAACAAGATAGAATTCCCTGGGGCAGAGCCTTGTGGTTTGCAACCTCCAACTCGGCCAGCTACCTTCGTGATTATCAATTGGGCACCCTCCTGCCACCCATATGGGGAATCTTAATGGAGTTCCTGGCTCCTGGCTTTGGCCTGGCCTAGCCCTGGCTATTGTGGGCATTTGGAGAGTGAACCAGTGGATGGAAGATTCCTCTGTGTGTGTGTGTGTGTGTGTGTGTGTGTGTGTGTGTCTGTTTCTGTCTCTCACTCTGTCCCTTTGTTTTTCAAGTAGGTGACAATAAATAAACATTACAAAAAAGATTGCAGCAAAAAGACTATACAGCTGGACAGTAAAGTGAAGGCCAGATACCACATGAACACGAATAATAACAACGCAAGTCTGGCCGCGTTAATGCTGTGCAGAGCAGAGAAGAGGTTGCTGCTGGCGTTGCATTCTGAGAGCCACCAGTGCACAGAGGGCATTCAAATACAATGGGCCTGATGCGGTCACGTGGGCACTGAACACAGAGAGGACATTGGCAGGTGTTTAAAGTACACAGGAGGAGCTGGTGCTGTGGCCTAGTGGGTAAACCCGCCACCTGCAGTGCCAGCATCCCGTATGGGCACCGGTTCGAGTCCTGGCTGCTCCACTTCCCATCCAGCTCTCTGCTGTGGCCTGGGAAAGCAGTGGAAGATGGCCCAAGTCCTTGGGACCCCTGCACCCACATGGGAGACCCAGAAGAAGCTCCTGGCTCCTGGCTTTGGATCGGCGCAGCTCCTGCCATTGCAGCCACTTGGGGAGTGAACCAGCAGATGGAAGACCTCTCTCTATCTCTCTGCCTCTCAAATAAATAAATCTTAAAAAAAAAATAAAGTACACAGGAGAATGTGTGTAGGCGATAAGCAAACACTATGCTGTATTTTATGAGACTTGAGCACTTGCAGATTTTGGTACCCATGGGTGTTGTAGAACCAGTCTCCCATGGACACCAAAGGAGGACAGTATAGAAACACTCTTTCATGCAAGCCGTTTCCACGTTGCTTACATGAGACAATGTAGCTGCTTCTTATAGTTGAATGACGCTGTGGATCTTGAACATCGTTGTTAGGAGCAGCACACCAGAGATGCATGATATAGAAGATGGCATGTAAATCATCTTCTCCAATAAGTTTTTTCAAAAGATTTATTTATTTATTTGAAAGAGTTACACAGAGAGAGAAGGAGAGGGAGAGGGAGAGGGAGAGGGAGAGGGAGAGAGAGAGAAAGTCTTCCATCCACTGGTTCACTCCCCAGTTGTGGAGTGCAAGGGCCAGAGCTCAGCCGATCTGAAGCCAGGAGCCAGGAGCTTCTTCTGGGTCGCCCACATGAGTGCAGGGTCCAAGGACTTGGGCCATCTTCCACTGCTTTCCCAGGCCATAGCAGAGAGCTGGATCGGAAGTGGAGCAGCCAGGACTAGAACCGGTGCCCACATGGGATGCCGGCACTGCAGGCGGAGGCTTTACCGGCTACGTCATAGCACCGGACCTCCAGTAAGTTTTACCAGAAGCTTCTCCCAGATCCACAGGGCTGCCCCTCATGATATGATGGCGTGGGGACATGTACTCACATTGGACATGCAGATAGCGTATCCTCTTCTCATACTGGTATTTTAAAGACATTGTGAAAATTATATTAAAAGAAAGAAACTCTTCAGAGCAGAAGCAGAGCTCTGTTCTGCACACGGGAGGGTGGATGATGGACAGTTATTATTAGATTTCCTTCTTTTGTACTACACAGCCTAGCAACCACCCACAGGCCTGCCTCACAGATAAAAACGTCTCCATTAATCACGCTCTTTATTAAGGATCTCATTTCTCCAAAATACTCCTTCGAAACATACATAGTATTTTTCCTGAAAGAAATTCTAATGGTTCTATATTCCCTATGGGATGTACATTTAACCCCATGCAACACAGAGGCAATATAACAATGGCACAGATGAGATAGTGGATTCCCCCTCCCCTACAAGTCTGTGATGATGTCCCCATGAGCCCACGATCCTCTTTCTTGTGGCCCTACCATGTGTGTGCTCTTGTCACCTGTTGTCCCAAGAGAGACACTGCCGGGATGCTCATGTTGCAGATTTCAGTGCCTACGTTTGGGCCCCAGCTCTGCTTCTGCTATTGCCAGCTCCAGGAGGCAGCATGTGATGACACAAGTCACCCACACAGGAGACCTGTGTTGAGGTTTTGGTTTTAATTTTTACCATTTTCATTATTTTTAAATATTTATTTATTTATTTGAAAGGCAGAGTTAGAGAGAGGCAGAGGCAGAGAGACAGAGAGAGGTCTTCCATCTTCTGATTCACTCCCCAAGTGGCCACAATGGCCGGAGCTGGGCTGATCTGAAGCCAGGAGCCAGGAGCTTTTTTCAGGTCTCCCACGTGGGTGCAGGGGCCCAAGCACTCGGGCCATCTTCTACTGCTTTCCCAGACCATAGCAGAGAGCTGGATTGGAAGAGGAGCAGCTGGGACTTGAACCAGCACCTGTATGGGATGCCAGTACTGCAGGCTGGTGCTTTAACCCGCTGCTCCACGGCGCCGGCTCCTGGATTTAGTTTTGAATCTAGTCCAGTTCCGGTGATTGCAGGCATCTGGGGCGTGAAGCAGTGGATGGAAGAGCTCTCTCTGTATTTCTGTCTGTCTCTCTTTGTCTCTCTGCATTTCAAATGAATAAGATAAACAAATAAAATCATGAAAACGATGACTCACCACCATGTTTGTATTCCAGCCAGCAAGAATGTGGAGAAAGGAAGAAATCAGTGTATTTTCTCTTTAAGGCGGGACCTAGAGTTGCCAAAATCAGTTTCTTCTCATTCCCTTGGCCAGCATTTGGCTACGCCGAGTCACAAGGCCGTCGAGAGATCATAGTCTTTCTCAGAGTGGCCTAATGCTGCAGAAAGAATCTCCGTGGGACACTGGGAGATGGGCGTGGTTGCAAAACCGGCAGTCCCTCCCTCGTCTGTGTGCCTTTCTGTGATGTTTTAGGTTTCCGGGGCTCCCTGAGACGTTGGCACTCGGGCATGTGGCTGCCTGCCTCTTGGTCTATATCAACTCTGGGTATCGCCCCAGGAGAGAGGAAAGCGTGTCGGGGTGACCCTCAAGTTTTCGACCAGTGAGCATCTCCTGGGTCATCTCTCGTATGCGGCTCTGCATCGGGGCTGCCCCGCTGTGGCGGTGACTTTTCCGTGTCTACTAGGCTGCGAAGCACTGAGGTATTTGTTCAAGCGCTTGCTGGGCTGTGTTTTGGATGAGATGCTTTTGAATCAGTAGACTGAGCAAGGCAGCTGGCTCGCCCCGGTGTGAGTGGGCCTTATTCTGTAAAAGGCCCCAGTGCAGCGAAAAGATTGACCCCGTCTCCAGGAAAAGCAAGCTCCGCCTACCTGCCTGCTCTGTGCTGGGACCTTGTTCTTTTCTGCCTCAGATTCCAGTGGGAAACATCAGCCTTTTCTTGGGTCTCCAGTCTGCTGGCCTTCAGACTGGAATTGTATTGTCGGCTGTCAAAGTGTGCAGCTTGCTGGCTGCACGGCTTGGGAATGGTCAGCCTCCAGAATCATGTCAGCCAATTCCTTAAAATAAATGAGTGTCTGTCTATCTATCTATCTATCTATCTATCTATCTATCTATCTATCTATCTCATCTACCTACCTACCTATCATCTCTATATATCCATATCAGCTGTTATCTATGTATCATCTATATCTATCTCCATACATATCTATCTGATCTTTATATATATATATATATATATACACATACATATCTGTTCTAGATTGACACATTTTATCAGTTCTGTTTTTCTGGAGAACTCCAATTTATTAAAATAAAAACCCCAGAAGCTGCTGATTTCATCTGTTTTTCATAGATAACAGAGAGGAGAGTCGGAGCCCAGAGCCATGAAGAGGCTCCCACAAATTAGCAGAGCATAAAAAAAATCCAAGGCTCCATGTAGGTCTTCAAACAGTCAGCGTCATGTCCCACAGATTGTTTGCTTGTCGCTCCGGTCCCGTGGCAGGTGCAAACCCGTATTCGCACATTGCTTCTCAGTGCAGTACTCTTGGGCTTCCAAGTGTGTGACGATTCTCCACAAAAACAGCAAAATACCAACTCATTTTTTATCTCAAGCTTTTTTCCTAGGCTAAAATGTCGGGAAGATGTTGAAAACAAACACATTTTGCTCTTTGGTTATCACTGGCATAGAACATCCTTTAAAATCTGTCTGGTAGCCGAACCGGTGATTGAATTCCATTAGCAAGTGCCAACATCACCCAAGTGAAAACGCAATGTTAGAAAAACACTGGAAGCCCTCTGCATTGAGCAAACCACAATCTAGATTTGATTTGCCAGATCTTAAAAGTAAATTAACCTCTTGCTGTGGCAGAGTTTATATAAACAATTCCATGTCCCATGATCCCTTGTGTCTGGGTAGAAGGAGAAAAATGTTAGTCTCTCTGGGCTGGTTGGGTGGTGGTAACTTCTATGCATAGAATGACAGTATTTTCTGTACCAAAATTATGTCATGTCAGTACTGGCTTTTAGAAAGAAGTTAATATAAACTCTGGTTTGATAATGACTGAGAAATTTTGCCAATTGTTATATTTTTACAACAGTAGAGAAAACCCAGCCTTTTCTGAAGTCTAGACACTTCATTTAAAATGTACAGTCGAGTGGTTTTTAGTTTATCCCAATGTTTTGTAGCCATCACCACTATCTAATTCCAGAACATCTTCATCACTCCAAAAGGAAACTTACACACTAGCAGTGACTTCCCACTCCCTCTCTCTGTGTGCCTGGAGACCATTAATCTACTTCTGACTGCATGGATTTGCCTATTGTGGACATTTCCCCCAAATGGAATCTTAGAAGATGTTGCCTTTGGGTCTGTCCGCTTTCATTTCACATCATGGTTTCACCATTCATCCACATTAGAGTATGTTTTAGAACATTATTCCTTTTCAAGAACAAGTGATATGCCATTGGATGGATAAGCCACCTTCCATTAGCCATTTATCATTTGATGAAATAATGATATAGATTTTTTTGCTATTATGAATAATGATTCTATGGACATTAATATACAAATGTTTTTGTGTGGACATGTTTTCAATTTTTGCAGAAATATATTTTTGATAGTGGAATTTCCCGGTTATTTTATTACTCAATGTTCCACATATCTAAGAACTGCTAAATTGTTTTCCACAGTGGCTACATCATTTTATATCTTTGCCAAAACTGTACAAGGGTTCCAATTTCTCCATATTGTCACCAACCCTTGTTATTGTCCAGCTGCTTAGTTATAGCCATCCTAGTGTGTGGGAGGTTGTATCTCATGAATTTGATGTGCATTTTCTAAGAAATATTGATGTTGATTAGCTCCTTATTGTTTTTCTACTTATTTTTCTACTTCACTGTGAATTACCTGTTCAAGTATTTTGTATTTTTTAAAAATTGCATTGTCTGTTATTTAAAATATTGAGTGTTCTTCAAATAAGTTCTTTGTCGGATATTGCAGATGTATTATACTTATTTTCTCTCAAAGTGTCCTTTCTTTTTCATTTTCTTGATAGTGTCTTTCAAAGAGGAGAAAATTTAAATGTATCAGTTTTTTATGATTTATATTTTTGGTATCTGTTAGGAAAAGAGTGCATACCAGAGAGGAGACAGAATATGAACTTGTAGCCAGACTGGATTTATTTGGAGAAAACAAATCCACAGAGGTTGACCAGCTTCCATTAGGCTCACAGACCGCACACGTGGCAGAGGCCTGGAGCCCAGCAGGCTGGCCCTTTCATATCTTAGGTGGGCAGGGGTTGGGGGGCAGTAGGTGGAGATGAGCTTCTCCATATAGGTTCTTCAGGTTTGGCCCAGTGGCTTCCAAACCAAGGGAAGAATGCAGGGGTGGGGTGGGGAACAATACAGGTGTGAAGCTGAACTGGTCTCTTGGAAGAAGAGGGGGGGCTAACAAGAACCTAAAATGTCTGAGGCTTAAGTCCATGTTCTATCAGTATCCTTCTATGATTTTTTTTATTAAGAGCTTGTTAATACTTTCTAATATATTTTCTTCTAAAAGTTTTAGACTGTTAGCTTCTTTTTATATGCAGGTTTTTTTTTTTTTTTTTTTTTTTTTTTACAGGCAGAGTGGACAGACAGAGAGAGAGAGACAGAGAGAAAGGTCTTCCTCTGCCATTGGTTCACCCTACAATGGCCACCGCTGCCGGCGTGGTGTGCTGCGGCCGCACACTGCACTGATCTGAAGCCAGGAGCCAGGTGCTTCTCCTGGTCTCCCATGCAGGTGCAGGGCCCAAGAACTTGGGCCATCCTCCACTGCACTCCCGGGCCACAGCAGAGAGCTGGCCTGGAAGAGGGGCAACCGGGACAGAATCTGGCGCCCCGACCGGGACTAGAACCTGAGATGCTGGCGCCGCAGGCGGAGGATTAGCCTAGTGAGCCGCGGTGCCGGCCTATATGTAGGTTTACAGTGTGTTTCAAGTCAATTTTCCTGTATGATATAGTTAAAAGGTTTAAGTATTTTCCCCATATTGTATTTAGTTGCTCCAATGCCACCTACTTTCACTTCCTCACCGAATTTCATGACAATTTAGTCAAAATAAATTGATAAATTGGCTGTGTCTATTTCTAGTCTTTCTCTATGTCCTATTGGTTTGTGTGTTCAGTCTGTCACCAATATCATACTACCTCATTTTCTGTAGTTTTATGTTAGATCATGAAATCAAGTAGAGTAAATCCTCAAACTCGGGTCATTGCTTTCAGAATGCTTTGGCTATTCTATCTTAGCATATGTCAATTCTATGTCAATTCTGGAATCAGATGATCAATTGCTACAAACACCCTCGTGGGATTCTGATTGGGATTTCTTTTCTTTTCTTTTCTTTCTTAAAGATTATTTATTTATTTGAAAGTCAGAGAAGGGGAGAGAGAGAGAGAGAGAGAGACAAAGAGAGCTCTTCCTTCAACTTGTTCACTCCCCAAATGGCTGCAACAGCCAGGTCTGGGCCAGACAAGCCAGGAGCCAGGAGCTCCACCTGGACTCCCCACGGGTGGCAGGGGCAGAGGGTCGTCGTCCTCTGCTTTCCTCGGTGCGTTAGCAGAAAGCCAGAATGAAGTGGAGTGACCAGAACTCGAACTGGCACTCCGATGCTGTACGTCATGTACGTCGGCATTGCAAATGTTGGCTTAACATCTCTGGCCCATGGGATTGCCTTGAACTTGGGGAGAAATGCACTTGATAGCATCAAGTCTTCCAGCCCATGAAAATGGGATAATTCTCCAGTTAATTCAGACTTCTTTAATTTCCCCAATTTTCAATATATTGTGTGTTTTCATTAGCCCTGTGGATTCTAGTTTTTAAAATGTTCTTACAAAACATGTTGTTTTTATATTTGCTTAGTATTCTTTGTTTCTATATATCATCCTTTTATCCTGTAAACTTGTTAAGTTCGCTCCATTGTTTTAGCCTTTCTGTAGATGTATCGGGGTTTTCTACATGGGCAATCAGGTTATCTGTGGGTCCCTTTCTCAGGGAGGATTTTCCTCTCTCTTTCCATCTTGCTGATTGTTTTTCCATCAAGGGATGTTGAAATTTGTCAGCTACTCTTTTTATTTTTAAAAATAAATTATTTTATCATTAAGAGCCTTAATTAACATGTAATACTTTTGCACTTTTATGGGGTACAGAGCAATATTTCAACACATATGCACAGCAAAAATCAAGCCAGGCAAGCGGAATTCCTATACCTCTTCTTTGTGTTTGGAGCCTACCGGTCTCTCCTCCAGGTCTTCACACAGGACAATACATTAATGTGAACAGTAGTCATCCCATTGTGCTGTGCAACACTAGGATGGTTACTTCTGTCTGACTGTGTTTTAGTTCCTGTTATTCAACTTCATTCCCCTCCTCCCATTTCCAAGCTCTAGTAATCACTATTCTACATTCAGACAGACGATTTTTTAATGCCCACATGCCTTTTCAGCATCTATTGAGATGCATATACAATTTTTTGTTGATGTAGTATATTACATTGATTTTCTGAAGATAATTTTGTCTTGCTTCCTAGAACAAACCCCATTTATCATGACATACTTTCCTCTATAACTTCGTTTTAGTAATTTTTTTTGTTAAGCATTTTTACACCCAATTTTTAAAAAGGGATCTTGAGTTTCCTTGCAATGTTCCTGGAGAGTTTGCCATCCGTTAGCGCAGGCCCTGTGCTAGAAGCTGGGGTTGTTCTCTCCTCCTGCACGCTCTGCGTGTGATCACGGTTGTTTCCTAGCTGCTAGGATGCCCCCGGGGGCAGCTGGATTCTCCATAAGCAAGTACAGAGACGGAGCTCGGGGATGACCGTGTCGAGGAGAAGTCAACACCTGTGAAGGGAGAGGAGGACGGGGGATTCAGTGAAGGCTCAATGTGCCCGGCCAACTGCAGGGTGCTCTGGACCACGTGTGGCCTTTTGGCGTTTCAGGAACGACGTCTTTGCCTTGCCTTGCTGCTTCGTTGCACGCAGGTCACTCCGGGACAACACAGGGGCCAGCCCTCCACCGAGCTAGAGCGCCGAGCCCGTCCAGCTCGGTGGAGAGCTCCTACCATTGTCACGGAGCTCACCGAGGTGGCCAGTCTCTCTCAGGGCTCTCCCGCTCTCTGCCGCAGCCCAGAACTGGGCAGGCCCAGGGGCTCCCTTCGCTTGCTTCTGCTCACACAGGGATCACCGTTCTGAGCCTCCTTGTTCCCTTGTCTATGTCAGTGTCCCAGCTGTTTCCAACAGAAGGGCTGGGCCAAGGCCAAGGCCTCCATCATGGTGAGAAGAGAGAAATCTCTCCGTTTGGCTTTTGTCAGCCAGTAGACATCTACTTCCAATGTCTTCCCTAGGAATTCCTTTTTGACACAGCATTATAATTTTAAGATACAGTTTTCCTTAGCTGACTAGGGGACTTTAAAAATCTTGGAAGTACAAAAGACAGTTAAGAAACCCAGACCGCAGTTTGGAATGCTTGCTAATGGAGATCTACTCTCTCCTCTATCACAGGGACAGTACTGGTTTATTTTTTACTAAAATTATCCACATAAATAAGTTTTATGGCAGATTTCCAGGGTCTTCAGCCCAAGCAGAAGCCACGGTTCAGCTCTGCTCCCGGCTGTTCCAGCAGGGTCTTCCCCACCAGTGGCTTACCACACTTGCAGCGCTGGGCGCCCCTGCTACCCACTCTGCAAGGCCTATCTTAGTCCCTCTGGGCTGCCACAATAAAAACACCGCACACTGGGTGCCTTCAACAGTACACAGTGATTTCTCACAGTTCTGGATGCCCCAAGGCCAAGATCGGGGTGTTGGCAGAGTTGGTGTCTGATGGGTGGGGGTGGGGCTGCTTCCTGTTTCAAAGATGTCATCTTCTCACCTTGCCCTCACATGGCAGGGAGCCATGGAACTCTCTGGAGTCTCTTTGACATGGGTGCTAATCTCACACACCCACCCTCTCAAGGTCCTGTCTCCTAACACCGCAAACATGGGGTACGGTTTCAAACATGTGAGATTGGGTGGACACCTTAATAGATGGTCGGGATTCTTTGTACCTGCGGAGCTGGCAAATCAAACCTGGGAAGCTTTTGAGGTTCATATTTTTAAGGAAAACCATTTAGATGGGCCGGCGCTGTGGCTCACTAGGCTAATCCTCCGTCTGCAGCACTGCCCCCCCAGGTTCTAGTCTCGGTCGGGGCGCCGGATTCTGTCCCGGTTGCTCCTCTTCCAGTCCAGCTCTCTGCTGTGGCCAGGGAGTGCAGTGGAGGATGACCCAAGTTCTTGGGCCCTGAACCTGCATGGGAGACCAGGAGGAAGCACCTGGCTCCTGCCTTCGGATCAGCGCAGTGCGCCGGCCGTAGCGGCCACTTGGGGGGTGAACCAACGGAAGGAAGACCTTTCTCTCTGTCTCTCTGTCTCTCTCACTGTCTAACTCTGCCTGTCAAAAAAAAAAAAAAAAAAAAAGCGCACGTGGGATTAAGGATTTTTAGAATGAAGTGATGCAGGTGGGGTGGGGAGGGGGAACTGCTGACGTATTTCGTGCTCTTCTCTTGCTGGCTGTGCGGCAGGCTCTCCATCTTGGTGACACGGAATTTCATCTTCAAAATAACTGGTACTTTTCCTTTATTAACAGCCGGCTTATTCTGAGTCTTACAGGCCCCTGTGGAAGAAAGCACTGCTGTATTTTGGCACTTTTGAAACAGCGGCAGACACTGTGAATGCAAGAGCAGCGGCGACGGAATGGAAAAGAGCCGTCACAGTGAGCTTTCGGCGTGGGCGTTGAGAGCGAACGAAACCCCGCATTCTTCTGTGTTCTGCTCCAGAGAGCAGCGGTGCTTCTTCTTCAGTTCAATTTGACTCCAGTACTCCTTATCATTGCAATGCGAAGAATAGAAAGTGTGTGCTCCAATGGAATGCAATTAAAAAGTCCCAGGCAAGTATTATCAGCTTATAAACAAGAGAGTTAGCACAAAAGAAAGAAAGAAAGAAAGAAAGAAAGAAAGAAAGAAAGAAAGAAAGAAAGGAAGGAAGGAAGGAAGGAAGGAAGGAAGGAAGGAAGGAAGGAAGAAAGAAAAGAAAGAGTCAAATGCTGATGCCAGTTATAACCTGCCAGACAGGAAAACAGCAATGGAGAACTGGAAGGAGAAAAAAAGAGGGAAAGAAAGAGAACTGTTCTGGCTGCTAATTAGCAAAAGGAAAAAGAGAATCAGAGCCCTGCAGACGGCTTGATGATGCAAAATGCTACATCACTTTCAACAGAGCAATTCCAGGCCTTGCAAGATTTTTAACCGACAGGGAGGACTGATGAGGAGAAAAGATGTGGTAGGGGACAAAGAAACCAGTGAATCCAAGCTGCAGACTTTTTGCTTCTGAACTGGGGCTGGTTTTGGCCTAGCAGTTAAGACACCTGCCCGGATTCCTGCACCCTACACAGAGGGCCTGAGTCAAGTCCCAGCTTTGATCCTGAATCCAGCTTTTTGCTGATTCTGGGAGCAACAGGTGACGACTGAAGTAATGGGGTTCCTGTCACCCACCGGCGAGAGCTCAGCTGAGTTCCTGGTTCCTACCTTTGGCCTTGCCCAGCCCCGGGAGTTGCGGTCACTTTGATTCTTCCTGTCTGGGTTGTCGGATCTCCGCTACATACTACCCTAGAAAGTGCCGTTTTGCTGTCACCGGGGTGCTGCCGTCTAAGTAACCATCTCCCCACAAAACAGCTGAGCTCACAGATTCCCGATGGATCGAGATACCTCTGGCCACTCTTATTGTTTGCAATAGTCTTGATGGACATGTAATGATTACTGTTACCATAGCACTGTGACTGTGAAGCAAAGAAGAGAATCCTGCACAAGACACTTAAGTGCCTTCTGTGGGCAGATCCTGCACACCCAGGTCTGATACAGTTCTTTTTTATTTTTCTTAAGATTTATTTATTTTACTTGAAAGTCAGAGTTACACAGAGAGAGGAAAGGCAGAGAGAGAGAGAGAGAGAGAGAGAGAGAGGTCTTCCATCCACTGGTTCACTCCCCAATTGGCTGCAAGGGCCGGAACTGTGCCGATCCGAAACCAGGAGCCAGGAGCTTCTTCCGGGTCTCCCGCGTGGGTGCAGGGGCTCAAGGACTTGGGCCATGTTCTACTGCTTTCCCAGGCCACAGCAGAGAGCTGGATGGGAAGTGGAGCAGCCGGGACTAGAACCGGCGCCCACATGGGATGCTGGTGCTGCAGGCCAGGGAGTTAACCCTCTGTGCCACAGCGCCGGCCCCTCCAGTTCTTTCAACAGCCTTATAAGGTTTGCATACTGATACTTATTTTACAGGTGGAGAGCCTGAGTTTCAGATTCATTTGATAAGTTGCTTGAGGATCTCACGTACCCAGTGAGTGTGAGAACCGGACTCGACCTGCCCTTCTGACACCAAAACACACGCTCTGCTGACGGCACCATATGCCTCTCATTCGGGAATCCCTTCACAGTGTTCAGCGAAGAAAAAGTAATGAGAAAAATATGGAGACATTTTGAAACTGCTGCGGCAAGAGATTTATATGTCAGAGAGGAAATCTTAATTTAGGGTTTGGATTCCAAAGTCAGTGAGTGAGATGAGAACAGTCAATGCACAAGGTCATCTGGATGCCTGGGGTGGGTGCAGCAGGTGCCACACACAAACTCCTCTGTGGGCAGCTGAACGCTGGACAGAACACATTTGGCAAGTACCTGCCAACTCTGGAGAGCAAATCATAGAGCACACGCTGGAAGGGAACTGGAATCATGACGAATGACTGACACGGGATGCACAGGAGATTGCTCGCTCTCTCTCTCTCTCTTAAACATACCACATCTTCTGGTTGATATTTGAGAGCAACTCAGTTGCTGGCTTTCTGCAGCGGGCGTGAGATAAGGCTCCAACAAAAACCCTCACGTCTCTGCTGCTCCACTTCTAATCCAGCTCCCTGCTAATAGGCCTGAGAAAGCAACAGAAAATGCCCAAGTCCTTGGGCCCCTGCACCAGTGTGGGAGACCAGGAAGAAGCTCCTGGCTCCTGGCTTCAGATCTGCCCAGCTCCAGCCATTGTGGCCATTTATGGAGTGAACCAGCAGATGAAAGACCTCTCTCTGACTCTCCCCTCCTCTCTCTCTCTAACTCTGCCTTTTGAATAAATAAATAAATCTTAAAAAAAAAAAACTTAGACACAGAAAGACCGTGCCCCCTAATGAATTTCTATTTTGTTAAATGCATAATTACTCAACAATTTTCCCTCTTCAGATAGCCTTGAACTAATTAAACTGCCTATTTAAAAGTTTTTTTTTTTTTTAACAACAACCACAAAAGCAGACTCAAACTAAAAGAGTACATTTTTAGGCTCAATATTACCCAGATACAATTGATGTATTTTTTTAAATAGTGAAGGCCACTTTCTCCTTCATTAATTAAAAGGCATTTGATACAGATTTGACAACTTGTCTGCTGGAGAGAAAATTATACCTATATAAGTATCTTATTCAGTGAATTTAACTGGAAAGTTTAATTATGAATTTTAATTATTTTAAATATTTAATTATGACTCAGTTCTTTAACAGATTAAAAAAAGCTTCCAGGTGGCCTATTTCTTCTTGTGTAAGTTTTGGCAGTTGTGTCTTACAGAAAATCGGTCCATTTCATTTAAGAGTTGAATTTAGGGGCCAGCACTGTGGTGTAGCTGGTAAGCCACCATCTGCAGGGCCGGCATCCCACGTGAGCACAGGTTTGTGTCCCAGCTGCTCCACTTCTGCGTTAGAGTGCTGGGGATTGACCCCCAGACTGCTCCTGACTCTAGGCTCCTGCTAATGCAGACACTGGGGAGTAGCAGGTGGTGGCTCAACTGATTGGATTCCTGCCACCCACGTGGGAAACCTGGGTTGAATTCCGCTACTGGCTTTGGCCCCCTGCCACGGTCCCTGGGGGACTGGGAGAGTGAACGCTGATGGGAGCTCTGTAAGACTCTCTGTCTGTAGCTCTGCCTCTCAAATGAAAAAATGCTGCAAGGTTGAAAGCAGGTTGGGGCTGGCACTGTGGTGTGAAGGGTTGCTTGCAACACCATCATATTGAGTGCTCTGCTTCCCATCCAGCTTCCAGCTAATGCACCATGAAGGCAATGGGAGATGACCCAAGTACTTGGGTCCCTTCCTCCCATGTGGGAGACAAGGTTGGACTCCCAGGCTCCTGGCTTCAGTTGGCCCAGCCCTGGCTCTTGTGGCCATTTGGGGGAGTAAACCAGTGGACAGAAGATCTGTCTTTGTCTGTTTCTGTATTGCTCTGCATTTTGAATGAATGAATGAATAAGTAAATAAATCTGTTTTTAAAGATTTTTTTTATTTTTTATTTTTTTGACAGGCAGAGTGGACAGTGAGAGAGAGAGACAGAGAGAAAGGTCTTCCTTTGCTGTTGGTTCACCCTCCAATGGCCTCCACGGCTGGCGTGCTGCGGCCGGCGCACCTCACTGATCCGATGGCAGGAGCCAGGTACTTATCTTGGTCTCCCATGGGGTGCAGGGCCCAAGCACTTGGGCCATCCTCCACTGCACTCCCTGGCCACAGCAGAGAGCTGGCCTGGAAGAGGGGCAACTGGGACAGAATCTGGCGCCCTGACGGGACTAGAACCCGGTGTGCCGGTGCCACAAGGTGGAGGATTAGCCTAGTGAGCCGTGGTGCCAGCAAAGATTTTATTTTTTTAAGATTTTATTTGTTTATTTGAGAGGTAGAGTTACAGACAAAGAGGGAGAGGCAGAGAGAAAGGTCTTCCATCCACTGGTTCACTCTCCAAATGACGGCAACATCCAGAGCTGAGCCTATCCGCAGCCAGGAGCCAGGAGCTTCTTCCCCGTCTCCCATGCAGGTGCAGGAGCCCAGGGACGTGGGCAATCTTCTGCTGCTTTCCCAGGCTAGAGCAGAGAGCTGGATTGAAAGAGGAGCAGCCAGGACTAGAACCAGAGCCCATATGGGATGCCAGACTGCAGGTGGAGGACTACCTACTGTGCCATGGCACTGGCCCCATAAATAAATCTTTGAAAAGCAATAAAAGCAGATAGTACACTGGAAAAAGAAATTAATGAGTTAATGGAGGCCATCACTTCTCTAGATTTATGTTACAGAAATTATCATCTTGGGATGTGTATGTGTTACCTAATATAAGACATTTATATATGGAATATGAACCCTCACTAGTACTGAAATTCTTGCTTTAAGGTATTCCACAGCACTACAACTCCAAGGGTATCATTTAAGAGTGTGAAATCACCACTCATAGGGTTCTAATACCCCTGTGTGGAAAGACTAACTCAAAATGTCATCTTTTTATTTCTTAGTCCAGACACAAATATTTACATCATTTTAATTTGCTTCTTGCCATTTGAATGGTGCAACTTGAAGTTAGCAGCTAAAATGCTTTGAGTGAGGGAATGGTTGGACCACTCACACCAGACAGCTGTGAAAGTCTTTTTATATTAGTTACCATTTTATCAGGGAAACCTTCAGAACTATGAAGCCTGACAGACTCTTGCAGTGTTTCCCTCACACATCCACCACCTAAGGTTCTGCAGTTGGCATCTTTCTCGAACAGATTCCTCACACAATCCATCTGGCCATCTCTCCATTAATGCATTCTTCAGTCCCTCTTATATTTAGAGTGACAGAGAGAGAGGGAGAGACAGAGATCGTCCATCTGCTGGTCCACTCCCCAAATGGTCACAATGACCAAGGCTGAGCCAGGCTGAAGCCAGGAGCCAGGAGCTTCTCCTGGGTCTCTCACATGGGTGCAGGGGCCCAAGCACCAGGCCATTAGCAGGGAGCTGGACCGGAAGTGGAGCAGCCGGGATGCCAGTGATGCAAGCTGCAGCTCTACTACCCCTCAGTGCTGCCCCCTATCTTCCTGTTACTCTAACTACATCTAGATGAAGGAAGAAAGAGTAGAAGAGAGGTTGCAACCTGCAGAGGCAGGTCAGCAGCTGACCCCGTGTTCTCGTAGCATAGTGGATAAACTGCTCAGTACCCAGTAAGCGAGAAGCTGCTACAGATTTCCAGCAACTTCCAGAAACTCAAGTGCCAGAGAAAGTCGAGCTTGTAACCCTCACAATACCCACAGGTAACAGCAAGTGGCCCTGTGACAAGACACTGTCTGATCTAGCCCTGCAGCATTCTAAACAAGCCGGAACAAGGCTGCTTTTAGCAGAAATGTGTGATAAGCTTTGCGAATTCTAGCAGGCAAATCCTCGTGGTGTCAGTCTGCCTAAACCTGTGTCTGACCTTATGACATGTACAGAATTTTCTCCGTGGGTTTAACCTTGAACGAATCTCACAGGAATCCAATTTTCATTCCTAGACTTCCGTCCCGTGGGGAGGCCCAGCCACCTGTGTACTGCGGATGATCTCAGGCATCTTTCTCTCCGGCTGGTGTTCTGTTTACAAAAGCGAGGTCCTGCTGTTTCGTGCTGGCGTCTCAGAGCAGCAGAGCAGCAGGGCCTCCTCCTGGGGGGAGGGCTGTCCCCACCCCCTCCTGTTCCTGCTGTCACGGTGAAGGGTGGAGCAGCTGCCAAGGCCTGGTCCATGGAGTGTGCACTCCACACTGCTCGGAGAGACTCAGGGAGGGGCCTCTTCCCCTGCCAGGAACAGGAAGTGAGAGGGCCTGTAGGGGCCATCGCCAACCTCGCCTATGCCTGTGTGGTGAGGGGAGGAGCAGTGGGGCCACCCGCAAGGCAGGAAGGGCCCCTAGAGGGTTTCCATTCCCTGATAGATAACTCCACTCTCTGTATGGGCAGGGCCCAGGGCAATGGGATGGATGGAGGCTTGTATGCCTTCCGTCTGAATTTAACCACTACAAATCAACTTCAGTAGGAACTGCTGAACAAAGTGACACATACTCTGACCTTAACAAGTATTCTTTCACAAAGGCTTGGGGGGCAGGTGTGAATTCCTGGACTCCTCAGGCATTCAACCCGAACAGGACAGCACAAAAGGTCAGTTTCTTTCTTTCTTTTTTTAAAATGTATTTTATTTATTGGAAAGGCAGAGTTACGGAGAGAAAGGGAGACACACACGCACACACACACAGAGATGCACAGATTTTCCGTCTGCTGGTTCACGCCCCAGGTGGTGGCAATGGTCAGAGCTGGGCCGATCCAAAGCCAGGAGCCAGGAACTTCATCTGGATCTCCACGTGGGTGCTCTTCCCATGAGAATTAGGAGGGTGCTGGATCAGAATCGGAGCAGCCGGGACTCACACTGATGCCTATGTGGATGCTGGCGCTGCAGGTGGCAGCTTTACCTGCTACACCACGGCACCATCCCCACAAGGTCAGTTTCCAGCCATAGGCTGCTCCCCCAGACCCCAGACCCAGCCTCGTGCACACAGCCTACCCCCTCTGTCCAACTTTCAGCCACCACATCACAAGCAGCTACTCCTCCGTCACTCCTCAGGTCTGGGGAGCAAATCTACTGCAGTTCCATTGATTCTGGGAAACACAGACTCCTCTGCTCACATACTCCTCCCTGAGTACGCGGGGATACAGACAGACGTCACCCAGAGCAGGGCACTTTGACACAGGAGGCCTTCATGTCCAGTTCAAGGCCATTTTTATAGAAACTGTCATGTCTTTTGCTTATTTATTTTAAAAATTATTAACTTTGAAAATTTTGTTTACTTGTTTCTATTTATTTGAGAGAGACAGGGAGATCTCCCATCAGTTGGTGAGCTTTGACCTGGACTGGGCCAGGTCAAGGCTAGGATCTAGGAATTCAACATAGGTCTCCCACATGGGCAGCTGGGATCCAATTACTTGAGCCATCATTTGGTGTCTCCCAGGGAGCACTGTAGCAGGAAGCTGGAATCAAGAGAGGAGCCCGAACTTGAACCCAGACACTCTGATGTGGAAGACAGGGTTTTTTTTTTTTTTTTTGATTTTTTTTATTTAGTAAATATAAATTTCCAAAGTACAGTTTATGTATTACAATGGCTTCCTCCCCATAATTTCCCTCCCACTCGCACCCCTCCCATCTCCCGCTCCCTCTCCCATTCCATTCACATCAAGATTCATTTTCAATTATCTTTACATACAGAAGATCGATTTAGTATATAGTAAGTAAAGATTTCATCAGTTTTTTTTTTTTTTTTTGACAGGCAGAGTGGACAGTGAGAGAGAGAGACAGAGAGAAAGGTCTTCCTTTGCCAGTGGTTCACCCTCCAATGGCCGCTGCGGCTGGTGCACCGCGCTGATCCGAAGGCAGGAACCAGGTACTTCTTCTGGTCTCCCATGGGGTGCAGGGCCCAAGTACTTGAGCCATCCTCCACTGCACTCCCGGGCCACAGCAGAGAGCTGGCCTGGAAGAGGGGCAACCGGGACAGAATCCGGCTCCCTGACCGGGACTAGAACCCGGTGTGCCGGCACCGCTAGGCAGAGGATTAGCCTATTGAGCCACGGCGCCGGCCTCATCAGTTTGTTTTTAATCTTTACAGCAAACACCTATCCCTGAAACCTCACAAGATTTAAGATAGAATAACATACCCAGACATGCAGATTGAGGCTGGCCAGTGGGGCTGGGAGTCTGTGGGCCTCCGTGGACATAGGTAGAACGTCCTTCACAAGCAGGCCGTCAGCTGTGGCTGGAAAGCCTGTCTCCAGGCCAACTGGCGTCCCCCTCCCCCCCCGCAACAGCTTCTTGTGCTGCCTGTGTGACCGTGCAGCCTTAAATCACACCTCCAGGGTGGGGGCAGGCTTTCACCCAGAGCTGGCAGGGGAGGGGGCTGAGCCCCTGGGGGAGTCAGACTGGTTCCAGCAGATCCTGCTATCTTGTGTGACCGTGCAGCCTTAAATCACACCTCCAGGGTGGGGGCAGGCTTTCACCCAGAGCTGGCAGGGGAGGGGGCTGAGCCCCTGGGGGAGTCAGACTGGTTCCAGGAGACCCCGGCTATCTTGTGTGACTGTGCAGCCTTAAATCACACCTCCAGGTGGCTGCAGGCTTTCACCCAGAGCTACCCAGGGCTGAGCCCCTAAGGAGATGGACAGTCTCCAGGAGACCCCCCCCCCCGCCACTATCTCCATGAGCCCCAAGCCAATCAACATACATACTTGAGACCCCTGTCCAATGGGTGCCCCCACAGGATGACCCAATGAACAGACAGCAATGCCTTAAAAACCCGGGCCACTTCCAAAGCCTCTGCCCCGCTCAGGCACTCCGCCTGGTCTCCTCTCGGGCCAGACTCTTTCTCTAACCCTTGCCAATCAAGTAAAAGTTTCTGCCTCTTTGCAAATTGTTTCCCGGCTTTTTGTTGCTATACGGAGCTGAGCAAAAGAACCCATGAGACTCGCTCCGGCAACCGCCCTCCCTTCTGTGAGCGGCAATACTGATCTTAGTGTTTTCTTTATTTTATTGCATGTTTTTAATTTGAGAGGCAGAGAGAAAGAGACATAGGAAGATGGACATAGAGCTCCCATCCACTGTCTCATTCCTCAAATGCAAACAATGGTTCCAGCTGGGCTGGAGCTGAAGCCAGGAGCTAGAAACAGTCTAGGTCCCCCGCATGGGGGCAGGAGCCCCGTCACTTGAGCCGTCCCTGCTGCCCCCCAGGGTCTGCACTAGCAGGAAGCTGGAGTCGGGAGCAACAGACAGGATGAAACCCAGGGACTCTGGTGTGGAAAGCAGACATCTTCTCAAAAATTCTAAGTAACCTATCTGAGAGGCGAAGAGAGAGACAGACACAGACAGACAGACAGACAAAGTACTCCCACCCACTGCTTCACTCCAAATGACTGCAATGGCCAGGACTGCGCTGGACTGAAGCTGGGAGCTGGGAACGCAATTAGGCCTCCCACAAAGGTGGCAGGAACCCGATTAATTGAATCATCATCGCTGCCCTACAGGTCTACACTAGCAGGAGACTGGAGTCAGGAGCCAGAGCTGGAATCGAACCCAGACACTCCAGTATGGGACAAGGAGGCTTTAACTGCTGGGCCAGCCACAGGCATCTTAGCCACCAGGCTAAATGTGGGCTTTGTGTCTCCTGCATTTTGCTCCTTAAAAATTATTCTTAAAATTTTCGTTTTATTTGAAATGCAGGCACACACATACCGCTCTTCCATTTACTGTTTCACTCCTCAAATGCTCACAACTGTTGGGGCTGGCTGGGCTGAAGCCGGGAACCAGGAACTCCATCCAGGTCTCCCGTGTTTGTGGCAGGGACCCAACTACTTGAGTGATTACCTGCTGCCTCCCAGGGCGCGTGTTAGCAGGAAGCTGCAGTCAGAAGCACAGCAGACTTGAACCCTGCGACGGGAGGCAGGCATCCCAAGTGACAGCTAAACGGCTGTGTCAAATGCCTGTGTTTTATGGATTATAAGGTGAAACCTTCTTCTTAAAGAGATGACAGGCTTGGCAAAGCACTGGCTGGAGCTCATGCATTCATTCAACGGCTGTTTCTGGGACTGAGTGTGATGTGTGGCTAACACAGTTGCACACAGATGCAGTCCCTTCCCTCCCGTGGCCCCCAGCTGCAGGGGCAGGGAGACCTCAGGCACCCCGAGACTTTACTCTACGTATGTCGAGCACCGTAAAGGGGAAAGACAAGGTGTCAAGAGAATATTCCAGTTGTCCAGTGTGAAAAAAGGGTTAGTCGCAGCAAACTGGCTCAAATCACTGATACCTCGGCACGTGCTATTTCCTTTAAAGGTTTCTAATTGCTCTGTTTTGGGGCAAATTTACAACCAGTGCCCCCAGAACACTGGGGAGGGCTGGCCAGGGCTGTGGAGTGCAAGGTCATTTCCGGCATCAGCAAGGGCTCATGGGAATTACTGTCCTCCCGTGGCTGCCAGGGTTTAATGTGCGCTCTGAGGTTCTGTGTCATCACACACGAAATATCCCCGAATGCAAACATTCTTCTTCCTTTTATTTTCAATAAAAATTCTATTCATCAGGCTCGGTCTATTTGGGGAGTGGATTAGCAAATAGGAGCTTTCCCTCTGTCTCTCTGCCTCTCAAAAGTTAAATAGAGAGTGCCGGCACTGTGGCATCTTGGGTAAAGCCTCTGCCTCGTTCGTTGCCAGCATCCCATATGGGTGTCAGTTCATGACTCGGGTTCTTCACTTTCGATCCAGCTCCCTGCTGTTGGTCTGGGAAAAGCAGGGGAGGATGGCCCAAATCCCTGAGTCCCTGCCTCCAATGTGGGAGACCTGAATGAAGCTTCTGGCTTCGGCCTGGTCCAGTTCTGGCCATTGTGGCCATTTTGGGAGTGAACCTGCGGACAGAAGACCTATGTCTGTTCCCATCTCCACGTAATTCTCACCTTCAAATACATAATCTTTTAAAAAATTAAATAGAAAATTCCACTAATCATTAAAAGCCAAAGGGCAACTAATATGAAGGCTTGTCCTCAGCCTGGAACCTGCCTTAGGCTTTATCACACAAGGTGAGAGTCTTTCTCACTAGCACACAGCTCCGCATGCTTCAGTGTTGGCTGAAAGGTGCGTCTGTTACTTAGAAACTCTTTTGCTCCAAAGGAGAAAGGCAAGGGGAAAAAAATCAGGAAATAAGTAGCAGAATATTTGAAAGTGTATTTACTAGGTGCAACCCAAATCTACCATTTATGGAAGACTCTAACTACCTCTGTGTAGAAATTGTGGTTGCTGGTGCTTACCACATTTCTTTCTTTCTTTCTTTCTTTCTTTCTTTCTTTCTTTCTTTCTTTCTTTCTTTCTTTCTTTCTTTCTTTCTTTCTTTCTTTCTTTTTTTCTTTCTTTCTTTCTCTCTCTCTTTCTTTCTTTCTTTCTTTCTTTCTTTCTTTCTTTCTTTCTTTCTTTCTTTCTTTCTTTCTTTCTTTCTTTCTTCTTTTTTCTCTCTATTTCTTTTTCCCAATTTCTTAAGACTTTTATTAACAGGTGTTTGAAGTTTGTTGACTTTTGAAAAAAAAATCAAGTTATAAACTCATTACAATTTAAAAAATAAAATTATTAAAAATTTCCATTTGACAAGAAATGGAACAATTTAAAAGCTTTTAAAGGTGTATTGAGAAAAATGAGGCTTTTTAAAAAAACACATTTGTGATTACCAAAAAGAGACATCTTTAGGTAAAAATAGTAAAAGCCCCGTGCTGCACGGATGATGCAGATAGTTCTCGTACTCCGCCCCAATCCTCTGAACATTTCTCCTGCTGGGATCTTACACTCATTTCTTCTTGGATGACAGCCGACGGGTGACGGCGGAGATGCACGCCCGCGTTCGCTCAGCCCGGCCTGCGCCCCGGTGGACCGTCGGCTCCTGTCTGTCTGCCGGCTGGTGGATGCGGGTTATCCAGGTGGCTGCGCCGTGTGGACGCGGAGGCGGCTCCTGTCGCTGCTGGCTGGTGGATGTGGGTTATCCGGGCGGCTGCCGGCCTCGGGGCTCAGCTCCCTGATTTTCCTTATCCTCTCCCGGCTGTCTTTGGCGAGGAACCCTGAGGACCGAGGTCTGTGAGCCGTCTTTCTGGTCTACCTCGTCCTCCTGCCCCTTTCCGCCCCCTACCCCTGTCCAGTGGGAACCGGGTGGGCTCGCCCACCGCGTCTCTGCAGGCTCTCAGTGAGGTGGGCGCCTCCGCCGGCCGCGGGCCTGGCCCCCGGGGGCGCTCTCGGCCCGCCTTCTCTCTGCACGCAGGTTCTGGTAACTCTGCAGCCCCCGACGCCGCGCAGCGTGCGCTGCCTGCCGACCTGCCGCCTTGCCCTGGAGCTGCAGCACCGGCTGCCTCCGCACCCTTCTCAGTGTCTCCCGCTCCTGCGCCGCGAAGCGGCTTCGTGGGCTTCTCCTTTATGGCCGTCTGGTGCCACTGCTGTCGGTGGAGCCATACCCATTACCTTACCCTGAACAATGTTAGTGTTCCCAAAACCTTCCTTGCCATGACCTTCTGGTCCCTGCTGGCAGGCACCGCGCCCTGCACGGCTGCCCGTGCTGCGGGGCTTGGGTTGGGCAGCTCCTGGCTGTAGCAGCTGTGGCTTCTCCCCGGGTATGTGTGCAGGCTGGGGTGGTCGGGCTGTTCAGGGCTCTCTGGGGTCTGCAATCCGCTCCCGCCACCCATCACACTCTGTTTTCAATTTCAATTGCTCTACCGAACTAGAGTTCTCGTAGGTAGAGGAAGAGGAGGACATTTCACTGCGTGTTTCTGATATCGGTCTGTGGCCCTGGCCTGCGGTGTTCACACCCAGAAACAAGGACATCGCCAGCGGATTCGGTTTTGCAGACCCGCGGCTGAGATGGACTACGAGATGACATGTTTGTTGATTAATCTGCATCCACGATATTTGCTTTTTTCATGGACCTGCAAACAGTCGAATGGCTGGAACTGTCAGGCAGGATAAAGTGATTTCCTCCAGGGCCTCTGTGACCAGCATCAACACTGGCTCAAAGACTCCCTTGTGCTCTGACTGCAGTGTGGGTCCCTCTTGATGACTTGCAGTGTGGGTCTTAGGAGTCTCCTAGTGACTGTGATCTGTCTCTCTTGCCAAAGTCAGTGACTCTGAAATGACAAGGTCCTGCAAGCAGGCCCTTGGATGGCTTCTACAAATACACAATCATTAATCTGGTCAGTTTCCTTGGTTACCCGGGACATCCCAGAGTGGCCGCCGCTCATCACAGTTTAGCCTAATCCATATTTATACAATGGAGTCCGCGAGTGAGAAACTTCCAGCGCTAATGCCTCATACTGTAAAGTCGTAGGCTGGGTGCTAAGGTCAGGACCAGATTGCCGGCGTCAGCTGTGTGGCCCTGGGCGAGTTACCTACTCCCTCTGTGTTAAATGGGAGGGTGATGGCACCCATCTGGGATGTTGTGAAGATGGGCTGCAATGGTGCGTGAAGGGCTTCCAACTGCCTGGCACACAGCCCGGCTGTGTAAGGACGTCTGTCCTGACTGCGCCTTTGCTCTGCCTGCCCCGTTCCAGCCAGCTCACCCCGGAAGCCTTGGTCAGAAGGCTTATTCTCAATCAGAATAAATCCACCCCTACTTCCTAAACAAAATAATCAGTTCAGTGAGGGTGGGTGGAACATTATTTAGAAAACCAGCATGTTTATGTTCATATTTAATGAAGACATAATTTGACAATTAACTTTTTTGGAGCATGTATATCGGCAGGAAATAGTGTCAATAATTCTAACTTTTAAATCTACTGGCAGGAATGTTGACATTTTCTTCATTTTTTTAGAAAGCTTTTATTTAATGAATACAAATTTCGTAGGCACAGCTTTTGGATTATAGCGGTTTTTCCCCCATACCAGCCTTCTCACTCCCACTGCCCTCCCACCTCCTACTCCCCCCTCCCATCCCATTCTTCATTAAGATTCATTTTTAATTATCTTTATATACAGAAAACCAACTCTATACTAAGTAAAGATTTCAACAGTTTGCACCCACACAGACACACCAAGTATAAATTACTGTTTGAAGACAAGTTTTATTGTTAATTCTCATAGTACAACTCATTAAGGACAGAGGTCCTACATGGGGAGCAAGTGCACAGTGACTCCTGTTGATTTAACAACTGACACTCTTATTTATGACATCAGTGATCACCTGAGGCTCTTGTCATGAGCTGCCAAGGCTATGGAAGCCTTTTGAGTCCACAAACCCCGTCAGTATTTAGACAGGGCCGTAAGCAAAGTTGGAATGCATCATTTTTGCACACACATAAATTGTTATGTATTTGTTAACACCTTTGTGTATGTCCCACTAGGTCATGATTCCTTCCATATAAGAGAGTCTGATCAAATTGTTGTCAGTTTGACTTCTCAATAAACAGAGCAGTGAGTGATAGAAGCCACAGAGGAGAGAGCCAGAGAGAGTTTAACAGAGGTCCTGAACTGATCCAGGGGGCGAGGGGGCTTTCTGAGGGAGGAATGTCTAAGCCGAGCCGTGGAGGCTGAGTAAGGGTGGTTTACGAGGCGCCTCCGGAGCACGTGGTGGGAGGGGCGTGGTGCCCAGGGACAGCACGCTGCGGGCCCTCGGGAGAAACAGGGTACACCTGAAACCTGCTCTTCCCACACCTATGTCAGGGGGAGGAGACACCTTGTGACCAGGGACAGAGTGATGGGTAGCAAAGCCAGCTTCCTGCACCTGGCCCTCTGTGCTGTCTGTGTGACACAAAGCACCTCTGCCATTGAATGCAATCAGGGCCCTGGGCTGGGAGTTGTGTTCAGGTGGGAAACAGAGGCTCGGACACTTGCCCCATTGGCCGAGAGCTCTGCCTCCGTTAAGACTGGGCTTGCGCAGTCTTTAAGTACTTGAAAGAAACAGGAAAACCCCAATGAGCTGACTTTTGTTAGACTGGTTTTGGTGAATCTTTTTGCTTCTTTTTAAAGTAAATGTGGAAACCAAAGCTCTGTTTAAAATACATAAATAATATCAGGGACAGTAGGAATTTAAATTATTATGGTGTGTTACAGAATCAGTTTTGATTTGGTTTTCTTTTTGCTCAATTAAACTCCTTTTATTTAACACATCATGACCAAATGATTTGTACCCTGGAGAAATGGGGTTAGCTTCGTGGGTGGTATAGGGGGCATTTCCACAGATTTCTCAGTAGGGTTTAAAACAAGGGAAGTGACGTCCTTGTCCTCAGAGTACCTGGTTATCAACTTAAGTGTCTGGGAATGAGAGTGCAGGGAGAAAAAATCAGGAAACATGCAGGGACAGAGGGAGAGAGAAACTTCCTCTATGGTTTGAATACGATTTGGCTCCCAAACTCACACAGACGTTCAACACTCAAAGTCATAGGGCTATGGTTCTAAGAGAGTGGAAACGTAATACAACTGTTGTAGGCAGGCATACAGGATAAAATCGATAGGTTTGTGAGCTGGAAGGCCACACCTTCACATCGCCCCCTATGTGATCTCATGCCCATACCTGACCACACCTGTGTGCCCACCTGCCAATCAGGGTAATTAACCACTCCCCTTTGGAAGTGGATTAAAGGCCCGAAACATGGTAGGCCTGGCCCTTTTTGCCTTTTTTTGCCATTGTAGTCCCTTGCTGCCCTGTGCCTTTGGGGCATGCGGCCTTCGGGCCATCTGCCCATGCTTTCTGGCCTGCAAGCTCCTCCACGTAGCTGGCTCCTGGTGCTTGGTCTGAATCCAGATTCCCCTTTCTCTCCTAGGTAGGGCCCTCACTCCTCTATGCATTTCTCTCACTGAATAAAAAGGTTAACACTTATCATGCTGCCTCATTTATTTGTGCCGGTATTCAGAATTCTTTTCTGAATTTGTGGCAAGAACCCACAAAGGCTTATTAATATTCTGAATTTATTAATAAGCATCCGGTAACATAATTGGCACCCCAGATGGGACTTTTAATAACAGATGGGACATTTAAGGGATATGTTACTGATATTACAACTATGGTGCTGAGGAGGCAGGCCTTGTGGGAGGACTTTAGGTCACTGGGGCTATGCCCTGGGAAGTAGCCCTCATAGGTAGCTGCTGGACAAGCCTGAGTGGGGTCCAGCCTCTCTCTACTTCCTGGCTTACCACAGGATCCTCTCCCCACGTGCACTCCCATGCTCACAGCGGCCAAGAGGCACGGCTGCCCAATCTTGAACTTCTAATGCTGTCAGCTCAATAAACCTTTCTCTTTATGACAGCAGTTACAATTGTTGTAGAAGCAAATGCTGACTAATACACTCCCATACTTGTTTTAGAGTTTGTATTTTAAAAAAAGTTGTAATACTTCTTCATTTTGAACTTGAAAGTGTGATCTGTCTCTGGAAGCTGATGGAACGGGGTGCTAGCAGTACCCTCATTCAGTACAAATGGTGTGGCAGTGGTAAGCAGCCAGTATGGCCTAGAATGACTCTTAAGAAGCATGTAGTCTGAAGTCAGACTACCTGTTGGGGTCCTTACCCCACCACTCGCCTGCACAATGACAATGGACAGGCATTTTACTTTGCTAAAATTTCTAAACTGTTAAATGAAATTAGTGATAGTTCCTTCACAGGATTGCAGCAAAGTTTAAATGAAATTTAAGCATACACTTAGAAGCCTACCCAATAGCAATTCTTCCTTTCTTCCTTGCCAATGGACCCCAGTTTTGTTGGGAGGTCTGCATTACCCAGACTCGTGGGGGCTGGAGCCCATCTGCAGGCCCAGGGAGATGAACGGAAGCGTTTTCCCTACCATTGTCAGGGACGTCTAGAGAATGGTTTCTTACCCTGTTGCCAGATATCCTCTCTCTGTGTGATTTTGTGGATGGCGGCAGTCATTCTGTAGCCATGAAGGGAATTAGTCAAATCCAAGTCAACCTGCTGTGTCCCGGTCATGGGGAGCTGCTTCCCCTGGTCCATGGACTTGTTGCTGGCAGTACAGAAATAAAGGCAGAAGTCTGGATCAGAGTGCAAGGGTGAGAGTGAGTTTATTTGCAAGAAGTGGCCAAATCTCCTCCACAGGCTGCGGAGGGGCCCCTGGGCTGGGACTTTCATGTCCCTGTGGGACTTCTCTCTTTCTGCCCTTATCTGTGATGTACTGGTCCCTCACCTAGGGCATGGCGTAGGGGTCATATTTGGATTGGCTCCTCAGCCTCTGTCCACAAACACAGAAGGGGCCAGTAACTGGATCCCCCACCTCTATTCCTGAGTGGGGAAGGGGTCAGTGTTGGATTTCCCACCCCCCAACAAGTGGGAAGGGTCATAGCTGGTTAATATTTTCCCACACCCCATACCCTTATCTTAGGTGTCATATCACCCTTCTTGGTTCCTTTGGTCTATTCCAAATTGTGTTTTCTTACATTTTGTGTTTCCCTGGAGGGGTGGAATTCTCCCGGAATTTGCCCAAAGTCCAGTCTTTTTCTCTAACTCTGCCTCAGGGACCCGCTTTCCCTACAAACTCACCGAGAATGGCAGAGCAGAAAGGAGAGGAGATCCTGGGGCCTGAGGACATTCCCTGCCCGCTGAGTTGCCCACATCTGAAGCCATCTTACCTCTGGACATCTTATATTCTGAAAAAATAAATGTTCTTGTTTAAGTCACTTTCAATAGAATTTTCCATAATTTTGTAGCCCAAAACATCTCAAGGGCCACACCCCCACCACCCCCACCACCAGAGTGTAGGGTACAAGGAAACTTCAAAATGTTTGTGGAAAAATGAAATTGAAAGATAAGTTTATTTTGGCCCAAACATGTTTGAAATTCATGTACAAGGGGAAGGGCGGCAGTCTTCAAAAAGTTCACGTGTATTATAAAAAAAAAAAAACTATGCATGGTTTTCAAAAAGGTTTTTGCACCGAAGTAAACTTATCCTGTAATTCCATTTTCCATGAAATGGAAAGGCCCTGTGTGGTCAAGCTGTAATTATATAGCGCAGCAGGGGAGGGTGCATCCGTCCTGGAGGCAGGAAAGCTGCTCCGTGTCAGCTCCTGGGGAGCTGCGGGTTTCACGCGCTGTTGCTTGCTTTTAGGGCAAGTGCTGGTGCTCTCGCCTCTTCTTGCTGGCTTCTGCCTGTGGTCCTGACGGGGTCCTTGGTGCCTGAGGTGACCTGACCTAAACAACCTTCCCGCTCATGTGGCCTCTGCACTGTCACCAGCTGGTCCTCTCCTGTCTCTGCCCCAGGCCCTGCTGTCCCATAATTCCACCCCTCACCTGCTATACTTACAGCTCCTTCCGGCCGGCGCCGCGGCTCACTAGGCTAAGCGGCGCCAGCACACCGGGTTCTAGTCCCAGTCGGGGCGCTGGATTCTGTGCCAGTTGCCCCTCTTCCAGGGCAGCTCTCTGCTGTGGCCAGGGAATGCAGTGCAGGATGGCCCACGTCCCTGGGCCCTGCACCCCATGGGAGACCAGGAGAAGTACCTGGCTCCTGCCATCGGATCAGCACGGTGCGCTGGCCGCAGTGCGCCGGCCGTGGCGGCCATTGGAGGATGAACCAACGGCAAAGGAAGACCTTTCTCTCTGTCTCTCTCTCTCACTGTCCACTCTGCCTGTCAAAAAAACAAACAAACAAACAAAAAAACCAAAAAAACAAAAACAAAAACAAAAACAAAAACAACTTACAGCTCCTTCCAGAACAATCCTGCCCTCCCTGGGGTCTACTCCATTTATGTGAGTAAACTGAAGGGCAGCAACTCTCTTGAGCCACACTGCATACTTCTGTCTGAACTAGGCGGCAGTACAGGGAGCTGTGACCTGAGCCCTACACCTCTTCGTGCGCGGAGACTCTAGAACAAGGTTCTTAGTGGGGTGGCAGTATCATGTCCCCAGGGGGCACATTTGGCTATGCCTGAAGATATTTCATAAATGTGTTTCTCGTCACTCCTTGGCGTATGTTGCTAGTATCCAGCAGGTAGAAGCCAAGGATGCTGCTAAAAATCCCGCAGTGCACAACGCAGCCCCTACCACCAAGAGTTACCCGAGCTTGTGTCAGCAAGCCCTGAGAGCCCTGCACTAAAAGCAGCGACCCTATTGAAAATGCATCACACCCCGGGGTCTCACAGGGGCGTACAACACCACCTCCCCCCCCTCCCCCCGCCTGCCCACTCCTCCACAGGATCCCCCTGCTGTGTTGTGCTCCTGTGCCTGGATGTCACTATCCTGCTGTGTTTCCCTCGGAGCCTCTTGGCTCCTTAGCAAGGACTGCATGGGTGTGAAGGCCAGCCCTAGGAACAAAGCCTTGGACCTTCCAGGCCTTTGCTGGTTTCCTGTTTGGGGAAACCCTAAAACCCTATCACCCATCCTCAGTCAGAATTTCTTTGTAACGTCAGCAGAGTGCAGCCTCAGGAAACTAGCCCCTAGCCCCTTTAAGCTTCCAACTTACAGCCCACTCTGCTTTTGTGGAGACCTGGTGTCTTATCAGCGAGGGTGGCCTTCAGCTGTCATGACAGCTAACTTTACTTTTGCAGAATGTCCATTCAAGATGGCAGATTGTTGGGAGAGGAAAGTGTGTCTCTGTAGAGAAAGGAGCTATCAGGTCTGATCTCCAGTGGTAAAATGAAAGGGTGGGTCAACTGCTTTCATTCCTTGATTCACTGGATTAATTCAGAATTGCTTTTAAGTGACTTCCAAGTCTTGAAACTTCTTAGTTATGAGAGGTGGGAGGTCACTGCTCCAAACCAAGAAAAAACACTAGCCTGAGCTGTGAGGGATTATGCAGCTGTGGGGTCAGAGGTCAAACCTGGCAGCTTCACTTTTATGTCCCATAAAATGGGAAACTGCTTCCACAACTTGACCTCAGATAGGGCAGTGATGTAGAATTTCCTAAAGAGATTTCACCCATGTCACCATCTCATTTGCTCCTACCACAGCACCCTGTGTGATAAGGCAGGGCAACTCTCATTATCCACATTAGGCCAGGAAGGAATGAGAAGCCACAAAGGTTAAGTGATTTATTAAGATAAACAAAGCGTGGAGCTGTGTTAACTCACTGGGAGATGCATGGTTCTTGAGTATAACCAAATGTGTATGAATGCCCCAGAACCATTAAGATTTAAAGCAATCTGGTCTTTCTCCCCCAGATATTCCTTTATCAGATCACCAGTCCTGATTTTTTGTTCAGCACTCACCTTCTCTGGATCACTGAGCTGCAGAGGCCGAGTGGGAATAACTTCCTTCATGCATTTGGCACTCAGGGATTTTGTCTGGATTGTGTGAGTTTAGTTGTCCAGGCAGAGGGGAGAGACACAACAATCGATATGGACTACGTGGTCTTGTGCTCAAGTTGTCTGCTCAGTTGTCCCTTGGTGTCTGTGGGACATTGGTTCCAGGACCCCCACACCCCCGGCTGTCTCTATCCTTTACCTCTTCTATTTCTTCTTCTTTGCACACACACATACATAATTTTTCCTACGCATCAGACACTGTGGACCCAGAGTTACTTAACCATCATTGTGAACTGGGGATATTATTAGTCCCATTTTGCAGTAATGGAAACTGAGATTCATTGAAGTAGAGTAACATATTCAAAATCACAGATACTTGGGGCTGGCATTGAGGCTTATTGGGTTAAGTCATTACCTGCAATGCTGGCATCCCACATGGGTGCAGGTTCCAGTCCTGGCTGCTCCACTTCCAATCCAGCTCCTTGCTAATGCACCCAGGAAAGCAGCAGAATATGGTGCCAGTACTTGGGCCCCCACCACACAGATGGGAGACCTGGTTGGAGTTCTAGGCTTCTGGCTTTGGCCTGACCTAGTCCTGACTATTGCAGCCATTTGGGGAATGAACCAGTGGATGGAAGACCTCTCCTACCCCCAACCTCTCTGGCTTTCAAAAAATAATTAAATCTTTATTTAAAAAAAAATCAGATTCTAAGGGAGAAACATGGGATTTAGAAGTGTGTGTGTCGGCTGGCGCCATGGCTCACTAGGCTAATCCTCCACCTGTGGCGCCGGCACCCCAGGTTCTAGCCCCGGTCGGGGCACCGGATTCTGTCCCGGTTGCCCCTCTTCCAGGCCAGCTCTCTGCTGTGGCCCGGGAAGGCAGTGGAGGATGGCCCAAGTGCTTGGGCCCTGCACCCCATGGGAGACCAGGAGAAGCACCTGGCTCCTGCCATCGGATCAGCGCAGTGTGCTGGCTGCAGCACGCCAGCCGTGGTGGCCATTGGAGGGTGAACCAACTGCAAAAGGAAGACCTTTCTCTCTCTCTCTCTCTCTCTCACTGTCCACTCTACCTGTCAAAAAAAAAAGTGTGGGTGTCACTCAAAAGCCAATGCTCCCTCTTCTGTGTTCTGCCTCTGCTGATTCTAGAGGCCACTCCAGGACAGAAACGATCCCTGTTCTCCAGAATCCGTCCTGCTTTTCTTTCTTCTAGCAGCAGAAGTGACTTCCACACCTGAGCAGTCACGCGGAGGCCACAGCTGTGCCCCACATCGCCACTGATTTGCCCGGCAGTGAGTCGTGACCTTGTGCTGATTTCTTCCCCAGGAGACTGAGTGGAGGAGCTCGGGAGCTGCCTGAGCATCACACGCTCAGAGGAGAAGTGCCTGTGCCCTACTTTCCTCCTTCATCCCTTCCTCTAGGCGGGAGCATGGCCATAGCCCTTCCCTGATATGGCGGAGCAGCAAGTTAGAAAGAACCTGGGTCCTTGGATAACCTGGAGAGGGATGGTGGAGCTTGGAGCACCCACATAACTGAGCAGTTGGTGAGAGAGCAACTTCCATCTTATTTGAGCTACTGTAGGATGTTGGCCCCCAGCTGATGCAGTTTACATGATTCAAGAGCAATAGTTAGACTTCCTAGGTTGGCAGAGCTGTCACTCCATGTGCAGATCATGAGTTGCTACCTAAAGTCCCCTTGACAAGTGTCTGCTCACCATCTGGCCGTGTGAGGCTTAATCGCTAAGCAGTGTGACCCAGCATGTGCCTGCCTGCAGCCTGCACACACCTAGCAGCAAATGCTAGGAACCATAAACACTCCTGCACCCAAATTGCTAACCTCACCAGAATAAATGTTTCCCATGGCTGAGCTGAATGGTTCAGATCACCATTACATGTGTCCTGCAAACTTCTAGTAAATTAAGGAAAAACGCAAAACAACAACAAAAAAAAGCAAGCCATTTCATCACTGTATTCCTTAACACATGGATCTTATTATTTGTTATTGGATCCCATTGACGTTGGCTACTGTAAGATATCCAAGTCGATGTGATATGCTGACTATTTAAACTTGGGGATCTGATTTTTACTCTAATCGCAGCATCTACTGTAGATGGCACCGGGAACAGTGGAAGTCACACTACTGGTATGAGACCCTTGCAGTAGGACCATGAGCAGAAGAAAAGGGTTAAAATGAAAAATAGAAGTTCCAGAGTTGGCCCTAACTGCTTATTTGGGAGGCTGTGAATCGTCTTAAACAGAAGTCAGCAAGGACATTGAAGAATTGCCTGTTCTAAGAAAAGCTGTTGGTGGTAGAGCTGCCCTATAATTAAGCCCCACTTTGTGATTTCTGATCCCCTAGGGCCTGCTATTTTGCTGATTCTTGTCCAGTCCCTATCTTGGGCCTTGGATGTCTGGCTGATAAGTTTCCTCTCCTCATCAATCTCCAGGATGCTGGGAAGTTATCAACGTTGGATCACAGCATACATAGCATCTTTAGAAAATCAGAGGTCAAACCATGAATGGAGCATTTGTGACCATGAGGCTTACCGACTGCTTTGTTCAGCTGATGAAATCTATGGGGAAACGCACACTCACCCATAATTCTGCACGCCATTTCAGGAATGTTCCTAGAGCTCTGTGAAGCCCTTCCAAGAGTCCCCAGGTTAATAACCACACATCTACAGCTGGTTGGCAGCAGTACAGCTGCATAAAAATATAACCCAATATTCAATTTGTCATGCGCTAAATTGGAAATTCCAAGAGTTATATTATGTTGGCCTGGCAAAGTCCTGTGTAGTAGGTGTTTTATGAGACGTATAGAGAACCAAGTAAAGAGGCTTGATTTTTCCCTTTGCTCTAAAGATTTCTGGTCAAAATATTTTTAGAAAAGAGAGAGAGAAGGAGAACAGGAGGAGAAGGAGGATGATAAAAGTGGTAGGGATTCAATGTCAAGGAAATTCTTAGTTCCATCTTTATGTAAATCATTTAACAGCTTGCAAATAATTTAGCAGCTGGTCACTGTCCCAGAATAAATCTTTTTATAGGCAAGAAGTCTGCTGAAACTGATGTAATACTTTGACCTGTTTAATTTTGTGTTGTGATATAAAGATCCCTAGCTGGACTCAATTCAGAAAGTTGCCCCTCACTGTGTTTTTTTTTAACCTTCTGTGGTAGAGACTGTTAGTTGTTCCCCAATGCCCACTTTCTCTTCCTCAGTAGAGAAAACCAGGATGCTGGTGGGACATTGAAATGCCTGGAGTAAAGGTATTTCTCAGCCTCCCTTGCAGCTAGATGTGGCCAGTGGACTAAATTCAGGCCAAAGGGATATGATAGAACATTGAGAAATCATAATTAAATATGGTAGTCTCTCCCATTCATGGCTTCCCTCCGTGGTTTCAGTTGCCCCTGATCAACTGCATTCTGAAAATATTGAATGGAAAATTCTGGAAATAAACAAGTCCTAGGTATGAAATGTGTGTCATTCTCAGAGTTTGCTGAGATTGCACACTGGCCCAGCCTGCCCTGGATGTGAGTCCTGCCTTCGTCTGTTGTGCCCACTGTGCTGTATAGTCTACCCTCTCCTCTCCTTAGTCTCTAGCCATCCCAGCTATCGCATCATCTGTCACTGTGCTACAGTGCTTGTATTCAAGTAGCCCTTATTTTACTGTGCCTGATTTGTGGGTTCTATTCATCATAGGTACTTATGTATAGGAAAAAGCGCTGTGTGCTTAGGGTTTATGCCATCTGCAGCTTCAGGGATCTTGGGACCTTCAGTTTAGGGGGTGCTACTGTAGTGGTGGGGGACGAGGGCTCCTTTCCTTCTTCCTGCTGGCTTGAATATGGGTGTCAGGAGGAGCCCCCTGGACCATGAAGTCAGTGGACAGAAAGGCAGCAGGATCCTAGGTTCCTGCTCCTGGGGCACTTCTTGTCATCTGGTCCTGAACTGCTTCAGGCTCCTTCCCAACACCCGCTGCACCTTTAGACTTTTTCTGGAAGGGCTTACAGACCTCGGGCTCAGGTTTATGATGGCAGCGCAGGGAGTACACACAGGTGGAGTCCATGTGTAGGCTTCTCCTTGCTCTCTGCTCACTGTTCTCTTGTGAGAGTGCAGGAGTGTGCCTGTGCTTGTGTGTGTGTGTGTGTGAGTGTGTGCTGTTTCTACACAGAAGAGCCCATGTGGGAATCACTTAGGACAAGACCCTCTGCCTGGTGTATACCAAGGCCCCAGAATCCCACAAGGAAAGCACAATAGAGGCATGGGGCTAAATGATGTAAGATCAATGATTTCAATTAAAAATAGTCCCCAACTAGTTTCTTGCATTTGGTGGCAAAGACTGCTAGTTGTTTGCCAATATCAGCCGATTATTACTGGCTGGGAACACTCCAGATGCTAAGTTCCCGGGTGCCAGTCCAGAGCTGACCTTGCAGCTCTGACCTCCACTTTCTGCGGAGAGCAGCTGCAGGCTCGCTGTGCTAACTCTTCACGGTGTCTCTCCAAGGATGTCCACATTCAGCATGGGCAGCACTGATTGAAAAAGGAACCCGTGTTCCCAGGACTCATCTGTAAACTGCCGTAGGTGACAAAAGCTGAGTTTGACGCAGAAGGGGAGGGACCATGTTCCAACAAGGAACCTGCAGCTGCTGCTTCCTACTGACATGACCTGGTGTGGCAACAGGCAATGTCCATGTGCGGTGAGTGCTTGTTGTAGGTCTGAGAACCCACAGAACCTCTCCAGGGTCCGGTGTTGTGGTGCAGCAGGTTAAGCCAGCCCCTGCTTTGCTTGCATCCTGTATGAGCACTGGTTCTAGTTCCGGCTGCTCTACTTCCGATCCAGTGCCTGGGAAAGCAGTGGAAGATGGCCCAAGTGCTTGGGCCCCTTCACCCACATGGGAGACATGGATAGAGTTCCTGATTCCTGGCTTCGGCCTGACCCAGCCCTGGCCATTGTGGTTATCTGGGGAGTGAACCAGCAGATGGAAGACCTTTCTTTCTGTTTTCTACTCCCTCCCACCATCTCCTCTGCCATGGCCCTGTCACTCTGCTTTTCAAATAAAATAAATAGATCCTTTAAAGAAAGAAACCCATTAAGCCTCTTCATCATTTCGCTATTACTGTGGTTGTTTCCACTGAGAAACTCTACACTTTATGGATTTTTCTACATGAACATTCAAGCTGCAGAGAGCAGAATCACAGGCTTGGTTTCTTAATGTTTACTGTTTGAGTGGAGGGACCCTATCCAGTTTTCTCATGGAACACGTCTCACATAACCCAGCATGTTAGCTGGAGTGGACAGGGAGGGCTGTCCTCTCGGTCCCCATTCCCACACTACCCTGAACATGCACTGCAGTCATCCACTTGTCCACCAAGACTGTGAGACGTGAGACAGACCTGGGCACACAGCCAGTCCCTAAACATGGAATCTCCCACCCCTTGTCAGATCACTGGCTCAGCCCTTGAGCTGCCTGGGACCTTTTGAGAAAAAACACCTTCTCATAAAGGCAGGAGGGCTCTGTGACGTGGCATGTCGCCGGTGGGAGTGGGAAGATGCTCAGTGCCTCCATGCAATGATCATAACCCAGGTGGTGTCCACGGGTCAGCCGCAGACTTGCGTCTGGCATCCTCTCTGGAGGTGTTCCAAGATCCTGGTTATGAACATGTAAGCCGCTCACTACTCTGCCTGTGCACCCACAATCCCGCAGGCTTCCGTGCGCTTGTGGGAGCTGCTGTCCGTCACTTGAGGTTGCTGCTGTCTATTCATCCAACCCCAGCTCCTGGGTAGCAGCCCCTTTAGAGAAAAGTGCACAGGGAGTGTAGAAGTTCTAGTCTGAAGAATCCAGTGACTCGGTAGGGTTTCTAGGTACCGCGTGGATGTGCACGCTTTCTACCTACTTCGGAAAGAGCTGTGTGCTGACGGAGGTGATGGCAATTCAAGCCCTGGCTGTCCATGACCAGCAACTTGCTGGGGACTGGTGTTTGTCACCCAGGGGGTAATGCTGAACAAAGGAGTGGCATTTTCCTCTGCACCAAGAGGAAATTAACAATGGAAACGTAAAGCACCCAAGATCGTGTCCTTTTAGCTGGAGCCATTGGAATGTGGCCAATGCACCTGCGTTAGGCACTCATGGGCTGCACTGTGCACCTCACCTCCAGGGGCCTGTGCATGGTGAGAGTGGGTGGCACCACTTCACTCTCAGGGCAGCTGTGAGCACGAGGCAGGCAGCCTTGCTGTGGGCACCTGTGCAGTGCTGGGGGGAACACAAACAGGCCACCAACTTTGGCAGGGTAAGAAAACGGCTGTGTACATCAGCAGGTGTGTGTCATGTCCTACTCTGGTGTTTGTAAGGAGTGCGTGAGACTTGACCCGCCTTGCTGAGATAAGTGTAAGGAGTCTAACAGAGACCGACCTGCTCAGATGCAGAGGACAAGCCATGCCTGCACGACCCACTGCACCCGGCCGATGGAGGCTATGGGGAAGCAAACATCAGCCACAAGCAAACCAGCCTTAACCAGACTCTCTGAGCTGACTCCCCTGAGCCTGCGGAAGCGCTGCCTCGGACTCCCTCTGCGTTGACCAGCTGCACTCAGACCTTCCGATGAGACAGCCTCGCAGCCAGCCCTGCACTCGTCCGGCTTCCAGACTTCACGTCACCAGGGAGACCTGCTTTGTCCAGCTCAGAGGCACCACCCCTGCTGACTGTTAGAGCCAAGTCCCTTCGGGTTGAGGTTGCTGGATGATCCGCCCTCCGCGGCTAAGACACCTTGCGAGGAGCACCGGAGGTACTTCAGGAACCTTGGGTGGTTGGTTTACCCAGTGTGTTGTGTAAATTAAAACGCGTGATTCTCTCCTGCATAATAAAATGCTTATTGGCACCAACACCGCCTGGGTGCCGTTACTACACTCACAAACAGTGCCGCTGGAATCCGACGCCCTGGCATTGTCGCACACGAGCCCTGAGTGGGACCACAGCTCCCCAGATGGCCTGTGTGGGTCGGCCAGCCCCAGTTTGTTTGTTCTTGGGCATTTTCCAGAGCCTGTGGGGTCAAAGTTCTTTGTCCCCTTGGGTCCCTTGATGTACTTCCGTGCTTTCTTGTTTCTTGCTAAGGTTTTGTTTTATTTCTTAAAGTTCTGCACTGCCAGCTCCCTCTCTGAGCAGCTCTGCCGGGCTGCAGAGGCAGAGCGGCTGTCTCCCGCCCTGCCCCTCTCCCGGACCCAGCGAGCCTTAGACCTGGACTCTCCAGCGTTCCAGATGGAGAAGAGCAGTCTTTAGCACAGCGTCTGCGCAGTGTGGGACACGACGGAGGTGACCTCAGGTCAGGTGCGATGCGTCCTCAGATGACATCTTGTTGCTTACTGAGGAGGCCGTTCCTTCCCACTTCTCTTCCAGGCCTTTGGAATTCATGGAGGGGCAAGGCTCAGCTTAGAGCTGACATGAGGGTGGCTTCAGCACTGTCCTGACACTCCCCGTCTTCAGTTTTCACAGAGAAGGAGTCGACCTCAGGTTCAAAGGCTATGGGCCATAAGGATTTAATAGTAAAAATTTGCTTTTTTAAAGATTTAATTATTTATTTGAAAGGCAGAGTTACAGAGAGGCAAAGGGGAGAGAGAGAGAGGGAGAGAGGCCTTCCATCTGATGGTTTACTCCCTAGATGGCTGCACCAATCCGAAGCCAAGAGCCAGGAGCTTCCGCTGGGTCTCCCATGCAGGTGCAGGGGCCCAAGCACTTGGGCCATCTTCCACTGCTTTCCCAGACCACAGCAAAGAGCTGGATCAGAAGTGGAGCAGCCGGGACTCAAAACAGGTGCCCGTATGGGATGCTGGCACTGCAGGTGGCTACTTTACCTGCTATGCCACAGTGCCGGCCCCAAGGTTGCTTTTACAGTTGTAAATTTTACCAGCATTTCCAATATATGCCAAGTGATGTACCACTTTTCATTTACAATAGTAAGTAACTGAGTTCCTTTCAAAATTAAATTTCCAATAAATAAGAAGAAATGAAAATCTTAAACATAATGCTCTTTGAATTGAAGAGTGGGAAGCTTCGAGAAGTAGACAACAGTGCAGATAGGACATGCCCATGTAAATACGGGGAGAGTGGGGTGCGTCTGACGGAGGTTGGCTCGTATGTTGAGGACCACTGAGAGAGGTTAAGTCAGGTGTTAGCGGACATGGGTGAGATGGGTTCTTGTCTTTGCACAAGAAAGAATTCAGACGTGAGTCAGAGAGCAGCAGAGAGCAAGGTAGCAAGGTAGCAAGGCAGCAAGGCTAATGGGGCAGGGCATCTGTCGGAACAGATGGGCACCTCTCCAGGCAGAATCTGAGAAAGAAGCGCCAGCTTCCATGTAGACTGGGGTTTTGAAGTGTCTGGGTCTGGTTCTTCCTGCAGCTCCTCTTTCACCTCCTCCGCCTTCTCCTGCTGAGTGTGAATTAGGCGAAATTCCTCCCAAGGTTTCACTCAGTACTATCAGACTGGGGAGCCCCCCTGGCCCAGCGGAGGAGCTTCCCCTAGGGTGCCTTCCATGGAGCAAGGACATAAGAGGTTTATTGCTCAATGTTCTCAGGCCAGGTGACCCGCCTGGTGCTGAGCAGAGAGGATCTCCTGGGGGGAAGGCTGCGACCATCTATGGTTAGGGGCAAGGGCCGGTCCCACGCTGCTTCCAAGGTGTGCTTCTGAGGCTGTTACGTTCCTCTCTGGAGAAAGTTTTGTCTTCCTCTGGTCCCGACACACATAGGCTGATTTCTAACTTCCTGCTTAACACAGGGAGAGTAGATAGGTTCTCCCCAGAGCATACTGGTTCTCTCTAAGCAATCACCAAGGCCACTTCTCTTTCCTCCTCCAATTTCTCTTCCATTTCTTCCTCTGACACCCATCACTGCCACTGCCACCAAGCCTGTCACCACCTCCTGGATCAACACCCCTACTACCTCCAGCACGAACACTGATACCACATCAGCGTCTTACCCGCTTCTTACCATCACCCTCGTCTACACCGCTGCCACTGGGTCCTTACTACTGTAGCAACCTCCTACCTGGGGGTCCACGCATCTGGGTTTTCCCAAGAAGACATTAAATGTTTCTCTGAAATCACGCTCTTTTATAGTTCCAAAGCACACAGCTACGGATGTTCGATGAGCTGGTTAACCAATCTCTATTGAGACATTTTAGCTATTTCCTTTGTTCTCATTGTGATGAACAATGTTACAATGAAAGTTCTTGTATAGAAACACTTCTATCTCTACTTCTTCACCTTGTAGGATGCTAAATAAATGTCCCTGATCAAGTAAATCCTGGGAGAAAAAAGCAACACTCTGAAACGTGGCTTTTAACAGGGACCTTGGGTTGTTGAAAATTAAAAAAAAAATGCCTTCAGATTGAATGTCCTGGCTTCCTTTTCTGAGCAGACAGCAGAGAAACAGAACAGCAGCAAGATGACGTGGCTTTGCCCTGCGGAAGCCAGGAGAGAGATTTCTTGCCGGAGTCTCACATTGTGGTCGTTGAGATTGTGATTGGCACTCCTTCAGCTTCCTGCCTCATCCCAGTCGCCTGGAGCTGCAGGTCAATGGCTTGATGAGATGATGGCCTATAGCCCCAACTATCTGTGCACCCTGGAGGTTAGGAATGAGACCTAGGACTGGTTTGGAGAAAACACTTGTTTTTGTTTGGTGGAACAGGGGCAAGGGGGTGAGAAGGGACTGCCCTAAAGATGATTGGATCCAGCTGTGCAGGCACGGACACTTCAGTTCAGTCTCGCTTTTCCCGGATCCAGATGTTTGCCATCACACAATCTCAGATTATCTTCCCTTCGACTGAGCAGAACTTGTACTAATCATGTATGGCAAAGACCAGCATTTGCTTTCAATTAGAAGACATCTTATTTTAATTCGGCTGGGCCCCGCTGGCTTCAGTTGTGGAACACAGCCTACGTTACTAATCAGCTTGAAACCATCGCTGTCCTTTGTCCTAGGACGAATCGCTGAAGTTTCATTTCATCTCAGAGTTCAAACATAGAAAACTGCAAGAGGACGCTGCATGTGGAGTTCACTCCTTGCATTTGTTAGACTGCGGACAAGGTTGGTCCAGCCGCTGGGTTCGCAGGACAGCTATTTGCACGTCTTTGAGCTCCTGGGTCGCCAGTGATTATGGTTGCTACTTAGACCTGCTTTCCGCCCTGCCTGGATGTGAGCTTAAGCTCCTCTTCTGAAACTGGAGGATTACAGAACGCCATTGTGAGCGACTCACGCTGTAAAATGTCTCAGACATTCAGCAAAGCGCTTGATCCTAGTCTGTATGCAGATTTCTGCGAATTCCTTCCATTGCCTTAACGATTTCTAGATAGGAGCCTGGCTTCTCTGAATGCCTTTCTGGCCCTACCGCCAGGAGACTCCTAAAGGGATTAATTTTCTAAACTGTGTCCTCTGTCTGAGAGGTAGTAATCAAACAAGTAAGAAAAGCTGTGTCACTCTTCTGAGTGTGTTGGAAGCAAGCGAGGGCTATTCCACCACAGGTCTCTCCCCTGTGAAACATGCCTACACCTTTCTTCCATCTAACACTTTGAGTACCAAGAGCAACCTCTGACTGCTGACTGTGTTTCTCCCTACATCAGTACCCGGCGCGACGAGAGAAGGCTGTGTTCTCCTCATGGAAGACACATACGTCATTAAAAAGCAATATGTTGAGGGGCTGGAGTGTGGCATAAGTGGGTAAAGCTTCTACCTGTGACGTGAGAACCCCTTCTGGGCACTGGTTCATGTCCCAGATGCTCCACTTCTGATCCAGCTCCCTGCTAATGCACCTGGGAAAGCAGCAGAGGATGGCCCAAGTACTTAGGCCCTGCACCCATGTGGGAGACCTGGAAGAAGCTCCTGACTCCTAACTTTGAGCTGGCCCAGCTCCAGCTGTTGCAGCCATTTGGAGGAGTGAACCAGTGGATGGAAGATCTCTGTCTCTGTAACTCTGCCTTTCAAATAAATAAAATAAAAATTAAAAAGAAATATGGTGATTGTCAGATTGCTTCTTGTTACTTTCATGGGTCTGTTTACTTGGAGTTGCTTTCCAAAAGGTGGCCCATTCTTGCTGAGAAGACAAAAATGCTGAGACAGAAGAATCAATGAACTGAGACCAAGCTAAAGAATGATGGGAAAAGAACAAAAGAGAGGCTGGCGCTGTGGCTCACTAGGCTAATCTTCTGCCTGCGCTGCCAGTACCTCGGGTTCTAGTCTTGGTTGGGGCGCAGGATTCTGTCCTGGTTGCTCTTCTTCCAGTCCAGCTCTCTGCTGTGGCCTGGGAGTGCAGTGGAGGATGGCTCAAGTCCTTGGGCCCCTGCACCCACATGGGAGACTGGGAGGAGGCACCTGGCTCCTGGCTTTGGATCAGCACAGTGCCAGCCGTAGTGGCCAATTTGGGGGGGTGAACAAAGGGAAGGAATATCTTTCTCTCTGTCTCTCTCTCTCACTGTCTAACTCTGCCTGTCAAAAAAGAAAAAAGAAAAGAACGAGAGAGATGCTCTTGAATGAGTAAGGGAGATGCTGGGTGAACATGGAGCCTGCATACCTCTCTGTCCTCCTGTTGGTCTCTCTCGGTACCCACACCCTTTCCTGCCTCCCCTTGCTTGTCTTCCCTCTTCTGTCTCTTCAAATTCTCTGCTGTGGTCTGAGCTATACCTTCCTGTGGCTCTTGCATCCTGGTTTTCCCTCACCATTAACATCTTACATTACATCCTTGCTTCATCTTCCAACATTTTTGTCCAGAATGTGAGTCAAATTTATGCAACAGGATGAGGCACACAATAAATATCTGTGGGTTAGATTTGAGTGATCTAACCATGGTCTGGTTCCCCAGCACAGGAGGGGCCTTGGGGTTCCCTGTGACCCACCTGGAGGCAGACCCATTTGGCTTCCTGGCCCATCTCAAACAAGGCAGGAGCCCCTCATTTCTATTGACTTTGGGGTTATATTCTGGTGCTAAGAGCTCTAAGCATGAATGTTCTCATAAGCAGAAAGTAGCTTATAAAAATAGATGGCATTCTGGAGGAATCTGGAAAACATCATGCTGAGTGAATTAAGCCAGTCCCAAAGGGACAAATATCATATGGTCTCCCTGATCGGTGACAACAAGCCAAGCACAAAAAAGAAAACCTGTTGAAGTGAAAGGGACACTATAAGAAACAGTGACTTGATCAGCCCTTGTCATGACTGTTGATGTACAATTTAATACTTTATCCCTTTTAGTATTTTTTTTTGTTTTAGTTAATACTATTGGTTGAACTCTGTAATTAACACACAATTATTCTTAGGTGTTTAAATTTAACTGAAAAGTTAAATTATAACTCTGTTATAATATATATATTATATATATATATAACTCTGTTAAATATAAGAGTGGGAATAAGAGAGGGAGGAGATGTACAATTTGGGACATGCTCAATTGGACTTGCCCCAAGTGGTGGAGTTAGAAATGTGCCAGGGGATTCCAATACAATCCCATCAAGATTGCAAGTACCAATGCCATCTCACTAGTCCAAGTGATCAATTTCAGTTCACAATTGATCACACCGATAGGTCTAAGAGTCAAAGGGATCACACAAACAAGACTAGTGTCTGCTAATACTAACTGATAGAATCAAAAAGTGAGAGAATGATCCAACATGGGAAGCGGGATACACAGCAGACTCATAGAATGGCAGATGTCCTAAACAGCACTCTGGCCTCAGAATCAGCCCTTAAGGCATTCGGATCTGGCTGAAGAGCCCATGAGAGTATTTTAGGCATGGAAAGCCAAGACACTCTGGAAAAAAAAAAAAGAAGACCTAAATGAAAGATCTCTGCAAGTGAGATTCCATTGGAAAGAACGGAGCCATCAAAGAAGGAGGTACCTTTCTCTAAAGGGAGGAGAGAACTTCCACTTTGGCTATGACCCTGTCAGAATAAGATCGAAGTCGGTGAACTCAAAAGGCTTCCATAGCCTTGGTAACTCATGACTAGAGCCTAGGGAGATTACTGATGCCATAAACAAGAGTGTCAAATTGTTAAGTCAACAACAGGAGTCACTGTGTTTTTACTCCTCATGTGGGATCTCTGTCCTTAATGTGTTGTCCAATGTGAATTAATGCTATAACTAGTACTGAAACAGTATTTTACACTTTGTGTTTCTGTGTGGGTGCAAACTGATGAAATCTTTACTTAATATATACTAAATTGATCCTCTGTATATAAAGATAATTGAAAATGAATCTTTATGTGAATGGAATGGGAGAGGGAGCGGGAGATGGGAGGGGTGTGGGTGGGAGGGAAGTTATGGGGGGGAAAATGCCATTATAATCCATAAACTGTACTTTGGAAATTTATATTTACTAAATACAAATTTAAAAAAAATAGATGGCATTCATTGATTGTGTGCCCTGGGTGTTCTGCAGGGTTGCGGACTGAACCAAAATACTCATTACACCAGAATTCATTCGCAGGAGCCCTGGTCCTTAATGTAGCTGTGTTGGAGATGGGGACTCTCAGGAAATAATTAAGCTGAACTCAGGTCATAAAGGTGGGACTGTGAGCCAGTGAAATTGGAGTTCACAGAGGTGATTTTAAAAAGCTTGTGGAAAATGGACATTCTCTTCTCATTCCAGTTTCCTGTAAGCTCTCTGAAAACTCCCATCTGTAACAAAACACCCAATGTTGGGGATTTTATGGAGAAAAGACTTATTTAGCTCACAGGTTTGGAGGCTGGAAGTCCAAGACTAGGCAGTCACTGGCGAAAGTCTCCTGGCAAATGGCATTGCCATGGTGAGAGTGCTAGTACCAGGGACTGCAGGGAGAGCAGGCAGCCATGGAGGGGCTCATTGTTGAAGCTGCCCAACCTGCTTGTGGTAGCAGCCTGAGCCGACTATGAGAGTGCCCGACTTCACTTAACTCACTCAGTAATCATATCAGTGCCTGCCTTTGTGGCTATGTGCATTTAGGAACTAAGAAATTAAGGCACAAGGAAGTCAAATATTCTGCTGCAGTTATCATGTAGTGAAGGCAGGGATTTGAACCTGTTGCAGAGGGGAAAGAGCGAACCCCTGCCGGGCCTGGCTCTTGCCTCCAAGTATGAAAGAATAAAGACGAGCAGGAAAGTAAGAGCTATTTAAAGACAAAAGGAAAACAGGCAGGCAGCCTCGGGAAATGAGTGGAAATGAGAGGAAATGAGTGTTGCAACTGACTGGATTCGGGGGAGGGGGTGTCCTTTTCTAGGATGGGGTGGTGCGAGGGTAGAACCTAACGGAATACTTAAAGGAAGAGGAGTTTGGGGTGGGGCTGTGACACACGTGTTGGTCTCTCTAGGAGTTTCATGTGTCTGGTTCATGGTGGGAAGTGAGGCTCAGGTGCACGGTGGGAGCGTGTTGAGACACAGCCCACGCCCTCCAGGGCCACGTGTCGTGCTCCAAACAGAAGCCCAGAGAGAGGCAGGCATGGTGGCCTGTAGATGCAAATTGGCCAGGCAGTTGACCAAAGCCACTACCTCAGTGGAAAAATTGCGACGAACCTGGGATTGGTTGGTGTGGTTGGTTGGTGACAGGTGTTGGCTGGTCCTGGAAGTGTGAGGTGGCCAAGAAGTGGGCCCAGAGGTGGAAACTGGACTCGACCTGGTCCCTCAAACACTGTTGAAGGAGAAAGAATTCCCCTGGTCTCATTGTGGGCCTTGGCCTTCCAATTCTTCTGCAGATTTCATCTCACTGCACCCCAGCTTTCGCCACTGAGGGTTTTTCTTTCATCATGGCTGAAACATTAAAATTTCTTTTTGTGAGCATTAAGCAGGGCTTGTTTAGAGGTTGCTTCTAACTCTACAACGTTGGTAAATGGCATTTACCGTGTCCTGACTACATAAAGATTGGTCATTGCATGCTTAGATGGAGTAGGCTTGTTTTTTTTTTTTCTCTGTTGTTCTAATATCTTTATTTCCTCTCTTGCCTTTGGCTTCATGGCGTTTTGAAGTTCCACTCATAGCTCCATATTTCTGGAAACATCCATGCCCCTTTTACCAGCTGCTAATACTCCACGTTTTTCTGATTTTTGCTTTGCACTTCATTTTGCTGGATCGCATCCTCAAGTACCTCCCAGCAAAGCATGTCAGGGAGGCAAACTTTCACAATGCTTGTATGCCTGACAATAATTTTACCGTGCATTTATTCTCTGCTGATATTTTGGTAGTGTGTAGAGTTCCAACTAGACTGACATTTTCTTTCCCGCTCTTTGGAGGTGTTTCTTGTTTTTCTTTTAGCCTCAAATTGCTCTTAATGATTTCTCTTTGCCTAATTCTTACGTATTTGTAAGTGAGTTCTTTTTGTCTTTCTGGAATTATGAATTTCTCTTTATTTTAATGATCTGAAATTTCACAGTGGTGTGCCTGAGTTTTGTCATGGTGAGAACTGCCTAGATGCATGTAGCTGTCAAATAGAGCACTCTCCCTCACAGGTGGCATTAGTGTCCCTTCTCCTCCATGGGTCACAGAACAAAAGGAATCCAGGACTGAATAAAAATGTGCAGCTCATGCAGTTCATTAAGTTAACTGAAAACTTAGTGTTAGAAAGACAAAGGCTGAGGGAGAGCAATCGGGTGAGTTAACACCTAGGATGAGGTACAAGCAGAGTAGGTCCAGTATACTGCTCTTGGGTACACAATCCACAGGTGTATTCCCTCTCTCTCTTTCTGTGTGTGTGGGTGTGTTTCTCCCTCTCTCTCTGTTTCTCCCTCCCTCTCTCTGTGTGTTTCTCTCTGTTTCTCCCTCTCTGTGTGTGTGTATTTCTCCCCCCATGTGTTTCTCTCTCCCTCTGTCTCTGTGTGTTTCTCCCTTTCTCTCTCTGTGTGTTTCTCTCTCTCTCTCTGCGTATGTGTGTTTCTCTCTCTCTCTGTCTGTGTGTGTTTCTCTCTCTCTCTGTTTCTCCCTCCCTCTCCGTGTGTGTGTGTTTTTCTCTCTGTTTCTGCCTCTCTCTGTGTGTGTGTATTTCTCCCCCCGTGTGTTTCTCTCTCTCTCTGCGTATGTGTGTTTCTCCCTCCCTCTCTCTGTGTGTTTCTCCCTCCCTCTCTCTCTCTCTCTCTCTCTGTTTCTCCCTCCCTCTCTCTGTGTGTGTTTCTCTGTTTCTCCCTCTCTGTGTGTGTGTATCCCCCCCCCCGCTGTGTGTTTCTTTCTCCCTCTGTGTGTGTGTTTCTCCCTCTTTCTCTCTGTTTCTCTCTCTCTCTCTCTCTCTCTCTCTCTCTCTCTCTCTCTCTCTCTCTCTCTCTCCCCGTATCTGTGTTTCTCCCTCCTTCCCTCTCTCTGGTCCCCATCCAGATATTACATTACTGTTAACTGCTTTGTCTCTTTCGGCTCCTCCTGGCTGTGGCAGTTTCTCAGCCTGTCCTTGTTGTTTGATGATATTGACAGTGCTGTGCAGTACAGATCAGACATTCTGTAGGATGCCCGCTATGGGAATCTATCCGATATTGTCCTCATGATAAAACTGTAGTCGTAGGCTCTCGGGAGGACGCAGGGGTGAGGCGTCAGTCTCACCCCATGGTGTGCACGGTCTGCTCGCCTGGCTGAGGGAGTGCCCATCGGGTTTCCTCACTCTGGAGTTACTCCTCCCCCCTTACCTTCCCATGCTGTGCACTCTGGGAGAAGTCAGTACACGCATCCACACCCAGGGCCTGGGAGCTTGTTTCCAGCTGAGGCGGAGCGGGTAGCTTCATAAATTAATGGAAATTCTGCATATGAGATGCTTCTCTCTGCTCCTAGTAACCACATTTTTAATTTCCAAACTCTGTTCTTGCCCTGTTCTTTCTCATAGCATCCAGCTCATATATGCTGTGTCTCCTCTAATGTTTCTACAAGATTTTGGTAGGGAGGGTTCCTTTAGTTCTTGAAATTTCTCCTTTTCCTTAGAGGTTTGTGTGTTTTAGCCTTTCTCTGACACGAAAGTTTGTTTTCAAATTTCTGGAGATCCTTAGTTACTTCTTTATAGTCACATATAAATCAAAACCCAGAAGGACTTAGAGCTCTTTCTATGAGGGTAGAGCTTTCTGGCTGACAGGTTTCACTTTGGGGGAGAGAAAGCGAGAGAGAGAGAGAGAGAGAGAGAGAGAATAAACGAGGGAGCATTATGCTTGCTGGTGGCCCCTCCCATATCAGCATGCAGAGAACCAAGCCTCACACACGCTGACCTGGTTAGTGGCAGTCAGCTTGATGAGTCTCTTTGGAGAAGAACCAACTGTGTTTGTGGGGGTGTGGGAGCTACCTGCATGGCGGCGTGTTGTTCTGAACACAGGACAGAGGGTGTCACTGGGAGGCATTTGGCTGCACAGGGGGACGAGTAAATACTCCTCTTATTCCCCACCTCATTTCCCATTGCTCCTGTTGAGTGTCGTGCAACCTCCCTAGCTGAAGTGTCCTGATTCCCGTGGGCGGATCCTCAAGACACCCCCGCCTTCCTCCATGTGTGGCTTGCGGGTCTGGACGCCAGGTGGTCCTGCCCGCTTCACCCGTCAGCACTCTTCCAGCTGCCGCTTCTCTTCTGGGAATGCGCAGAGATCTCTCGTGCTCCAGTGGCCCTTCCTGCCTTGGCTGTTATTCCTTGGTACTGTTTCTAGACAGATAATTTATTTGTCTTTATTTATTTGAAAGGCAGAGAGACAGAGATCTTTTATCTTTAATTCATTCCCCAAATGCATGCAGCGTAGGAGCTGGACTAGGTGAAAGCCAGGAGCCAGGAACTCCATTTGGGTCTTCCATGGGAAGGGCAGGGATCAAGTGCTCGAGCCATCACCTGCTTCAGCCCAGCGTGTGCATTAGCAAGCAGCTGGAATTGGAAGCAGAGCCGAGATCCAAACCAGGCGCTCCCATATGGGATGTGGGTGGTCGAGCAGTGTGTTAACCATTGCACCAAGTGCCTTCCCATGCCTGGTACTGCTTTAATGGATCATGGGAAGGACTTGTCACCTTGACTGCTGCTCTACTTGTTTCCACTAAAGAACGTGGTATATGGATTAAGATCTTAAATCGCCCGAAGACATACAAGATGCCATAGAAGTTTATTTCACTTGAGTACAAGGGTCTCAGGGTCTCCTCACTGCCATGATCCAGGGTCTGAGGCTTTGCCTAACTTGTGCTCCCCCCACCACCTCCACCTCCCATGGCCCCGGCCAGCACCCCTCGTGTCCACACCTGACCGCAGAAGTGAGAGAGAGCCTGGAGGCCATGTGCCTGCTCCCTGACAGCTCCCAGCCAGCAGCCACCTCTGCTCTCGTGCTACTGCCGAGGAATGGCCCTGCACCCACGCGAGAGGGAGAGGCTGAAGACATAGTCCCTGGGCAGGCAGCCACTTCCGAGCCATTCCTCTGTGCGGTAAGGGAAGGGTGGATCCCGTTGTACATCTGATTGCCTTTGCCGTGTGTGTGGACCCCAATGGAGGTGATAGGCAATGCTGAGGATTGAGCAGAATTATGACAACCTGCAGTCTTCACAGTGTGGAATGGCGCTTTCCTCCCTGCGTGCTCCCAAGAGCTGCGCCAGCACCCCGTGGAGCTACTCTGATTGCTTTGAAGGGAACTGAAGGAGAATGATGCTCAGTGCATAAAGTCTACGTGTCAGGCACGGCGCCGGGCAATTTGCACACGACGCAGCAGCACCTGTTCTCGCTGAGCCACAGCCGAAGCTGCAGCTCTGTGTGTATGAAGTGTGGCTTCCCCGTGGGGAAGGCGTAGGGCTCTTTCTGGAGGTGTGATTGGCATTGTTTATTGCTCCCCTAGTAAGTGTGAGGCCTGGAGAAGGGAACACTGTTGTGGAAGACACCGTGCCTCATCTCCAGGAGCTCAGCTCGAAGGTGCAAACAAGCCCTCGCAGCAGTGCGGTGAGTGCTGCAGCGGATGACAGAGGAGGGGAGAGTGTTCTCAGCTACAGGGGCATGTGGAAGGGAGCAGATCTGAGCATCTGAGAGGGGTCTTAAGGACCTTGTGAGAGAGAGAAAGGGGCAGAGGGCTATTCAGGCAAGCGGATTAGCAGCAAAGGCCAAGAGTCACGGACTGCCCAGGAGAGACTGGCAAGGGGTTTGGTACCCTGATCCATGGGACACCCCTGGCAGGTGAGGCCGGGAAGGCGAGGAGATGGCAAGGAGGAGGATGGGCGGAATCCCCGGCCTGCAACCCAGTTCCTGCTAGAATGTTCCATCTCGGGCTGCTGCTGCCTTCTGTCCAGTACATTCCAGAGCTGCACCAACAATTTCAGCTTCCCCAGAGAAGACAGCAACAACCCATGAGAGACCAGAGCCTCTCCCCCATGGTGCGCATGCTGCTTGTTGGGGGACCTTGAGCAGCATCCCTGGCCTCTGCTCACCAGGTGCCGGTAGCACCTCCTAGGTTCTGACAACCAAGGATCTCTCTCAACATTGCCCAACGTCTCCTGTGAGACAGTGACCCTGGCTAAGAGCCGGTGCCTTAGGCAGACACAACCCCCACTTTCTTGCCATCTACCATGAAATTAAGCATTGTGTTTTACGGAGAGTTGGTCCCACTTTCTTGCCATCTACCATGAAATTAAGCATTGTGTTTTACGGAGAGTTGGTCCCTGTGCAATTTGAGGACTTAATCTCCATTAGCTTACAGTCCTCCCTCCGCCCAGTTCCTGTTTTGAGCAGCCAGCACTTATAGCTCCCCACTATTTTATGTTGGGGTTGCCTTTATGTCTGTCACCCCAAATAAATCAGAAGCTAGCCTAGCAGGCACTCAGTATACAGTGATTTTCTTAAATTGAAGGGTAATATCATTTTCCGAAATAAATGGATTGAGGTCTAAGCAGATTGAAAATGATTTTGATGCTGTTTCTTTTATTTTTTTTTCAAGTCTCAAATCAAGCGATCTTTTATTGCATTATTAAAACACCACAAATTAGATGCATAATCCAGGTCCTTGTTTCTGCAGCTGGCCCACTCTTAGATCTGACTCATCAGCCTGCTGAACTGTTCCTTTTCCAGAGGCATAGATACCACCCCAAAACTTTCTGATGCCCTTGTTTTTTAACAGTTGTTGCCTGCTGAATCAAAGTAGCTGAATTTGAAACAAGTTCAATGTCATTCCCTTCAAGGACTAACTACTGTTCCTGATCTCGGGATACTAAACACACAATACCTGTCTCGGAATCTTTCAGACGTGCTTTGCACCCCAGAAATTCTGGATTTCAACACGTGACCCACTTTCCTGAATAGTCACGTTGATGGAAGTGAGCACAAACGGAAGCTCGGTGTGGACCCCCGACCACATTCTGGGTATGACAACAGGCAGGGTGAGCAGGTGCCCGTTCCTTCCTATTCATCCACAGTTGTCAACCCAGAGGTTCTTCTCTTCTCCAAGGAGGCTGATTCTACATGGTGTGAGTGAAGTCCCTCCGTGGGGCTCATCTGCGACCTTTCACAATAGCCCTACGCCTTCAGAGCCAAGTTGGCATTTTGTGGAATGTCAGTAGTCTGGGAGCTGAGAACACTCTGCATGCTCGCAGAAGGGGCGGCAAAGAGTTGGGATGCCCTTTCCAGCTTTTCAGGCCCAAATGACCTGTCCCCTACCAAAGCAAGACTTTGTTTGCCGGCAGATCCTGCTCCAGTCCTCCTGTGGAAGCTGTCAGTCAGGCTCCTATGTTTTCTCAACTCAGAATTGACCTGCTGCTCACACATCTGGCGCCCGCAGCATACGGGTCCCTCTTTAATCACCAGCCCAGGACACCATCACGTTAAGCACCTGTCTGGGAACCCATCCAAGAATTGATTGCAGTCCAGGGTTTGCCAAAAGTGCGATGGAGGCTTGGGATGTTCAGAGAGCCGTCTACACGTCATGGTGACTCCCCACGCTCCTCCGCAGCTCATCTAAAACAGCTGGTCTGGGTTTTTCACAGAAGTGCTTCCAGGGGAGAAAAGTCACGATTTTCTCTTTCTTGGTGGAAGGAAATACGAGCACTATCCCTCGTGGGAAAGTCCCCCTTTGTGAGATCACTGCTTCCAGATATGCCCCCGTGTCTGTTTCCTAAGCACCGAGCTCTGGCTCCAGCGGTGTTGGGGAGCCAAAATTCGCCTTTGACAGAACACGCCAAGTTTCAATCTGGCACCCAGACTGTCTGGAGGGAAGCTTTCCTGTCTTGTTGACAGCCAGGATGACAGCAACAGTGGGCAACAAAGGAGAGGGGCAGGTTTTGATAATGCAAGGTGCCGAGGGGCTGGGCGGGGGGCACCTGGTGTGTTCTGGGTAATGTGGGATGCCCAGGGGCTGGGTCAGGGACACCTGTGTGCTCTGGGTAATGTGGGGTGCCCATGGACTGGGCTGGGCCAGGGACACCTGGTGTGTTCTAGGTAAATGTGGGGTGCCCAGGGGCTGGGCCAGGGACACATGTATGTTCTGGGTAATGCAGGGTACCCAGGAGCTGGACCAGGGACACCTGGTGTGTTCTGGGTAATGCGGGGTATCTAGGGGCTGGACCAGGGTATGTTCTGGGTAATGCAGGGTGCTCAGGGGCTGGGCCAGGGACACTTGGTGTGTTCTGGGTAATGCAGTGTGCCTAGAGGCTGGGCCAGGGACACCTGGTGTGTTCTGGGTAATGTGGGGTACCCAGGGGCTGGGCCAGGGACACATGTGTATTCTGGGTAATGTGGGGTGCCCTTCAGGTACCTTGAAGTCTTCCCCTTTCCCTCTGTGAGGCTTTGCCACTCCTCTGCTTGCCTACACGTCTCTGCCAAACACAAGTGCTGGTGGCTGTGGACTCCTTTGCCAGAGCAAACTCTCATCAAGGCAGTTTCATTCTCACGTGGTTGGTCTTAACTTCCACAGACTGTTGAAGGTAATGTGACAGAATCTTGAACCCTGAACCAGGAAGTGCAGCAGAACAATACACTGGTGGGTGGCACCCCCCGACCCTGGTGACGCAGTAGCCGTGATTTTCTGGCCCTGGATCCACGGACACAGGGGAAGCCCAAGCTAATGTCAGGGAGTGTCGGAGAGCCCAAGCACAGGGCTCACAGAGTGTTCCCATGGGAGCCCCTGGGATAAACATAATCCCATTCTTCGCTTTTTTCTCCTTGTACTTCCAGTGTCTAGCACCTCACCTGACGCACAGTAGACATTCAGTAGTGAAATCCTTTTGAGTAAATGAGTGAATGAATGGATGTGTATCATTTGGGGAGGGTTGAGCTTTTCCCACGCTGCAGAGAGCTAGTTCATTTAGACATTTACTGAGTATCCCTGATGTGCTAGGCTGAGGATGAGTAAAGAGATGGTGCTTACACCAGCGCTCACAGAGCAGATTGCGAAAGGGGCACCAACAGAGAGCCCATAAGACCCAACTGAAATAACCAGCCTTCGTTAGAAAACCCAAGTTAGGGGCCGGTGCTGGGCATAGCAGGTAAAGTACTGCCTGCAGTGCTGCCATCCCATATGGGCGCCGGTTTGAGTCTCAGCTCCTCCTCTCCGTCTTCTTCCCCCCTTCCTTCTCCTCCTCCTCCTTCTTTTTTTTTTTTTTTTTCAAAGCAGCAAGGTTTATTGGGAAGAGGGCATCTATCAGAACAGACATAAAGAATCCAAGAGAGAGTGCCCGGTCACTCAGACTGGGGAAAAGCAAGGTTACAACTCTGACCCAGCTCCCTGCTAATACGCCCAGGAAAGCAGTGGATGATGGCCCAAGTGCTTGGGCCCCTGCACCCACATGGGAGACCTGGAAGAAGTTCTTGACTCCTGGCTGTTGTGGCCCAGCCCTGGCTGTTGTGGCCATTTGGGGAGTGAACCAGCAGATGGAAGATTCTCACTCTCTCTTTCTATTTCTCTTTCTCTCTCTCTTTGTAATTTTGCCTTTCAAATAAATAATTAAAAAAAAGAAAATCAAAGTTAAAGTTTATTGTTAGTTACACTGAGCAAACCCCAATAGCTGTCTGAAGTGACTGCTTTGCAAGCTTCTGTTTGGTTATAGATTTTACACCTTTTTTATGAGGTGGGTATGTGCTTTGAGTCAGGTTTAAATGAGGTGCATTTGTGTGTGGTTGTCAATCACGTTAAAAATTAAGGAGAAAAGCAGGCACTTGGTGTAGCAGTTAAGAAGGCCCTTGGGACTGCCATGTCCCATATTGCAGTGCCTGAGGTCAAGTCCTGGATTCTGTTCTGATTTTAGCTTCCTGCTGAGGCGCATTCTAGAAGGCATCAGGTGATGGCTCAAGTACTTGGGTCCCTGCAACCCATGTGGGAAACTTGGATTGAGTTCCCAGTTCCCAGCTTCCACTGGTCCAGTCCAGGCTGCTGTGGGAATTTTGGGAGTGAATCAGAAGATGGAAAATCTCTCTGTGTGTGTCTGTCTCTTTTTCTCTCTCTCAGATAAAACCAATACCACTTATAAAAGATTAAGGAGGTACCTGGTGACAGTGCCAGCTGTGGTTACTGATTATGGGGGTGCATTGCATTCCCACACTCGCTGTTGTCTACAGCGGGGAGAGACAAACAACAGGACAGGGGATCGTTTTTCCTATCACAGCCCCCAGGTGTAAAGCTCATCTCTTAGGTGCAGCAGAACGTTCCTGCGTCCCAGAGTTTGTTGAGAAGTTGCTTTCGCGGGGGGATTGACCCCAGGTATCTTCACAGCCTGTCTGGTTTTCTGGCTGACTTAGGTCCCTGCAGTCACTGCTCCACTCTTAAGTCCACCCCTGTTAGGAAGGCCAGGGGCACTTTGGGTGTTTTCAGGAGAGCCTGTTAGACCCTGACCTTGCTAATCAGACACTCAGCTGGGCTGCAGGGACCAGAGCTTGTGCAAGTGATGGGTGCGGTCAGCTTCAGGCACTGGTAGATTGTTCGGCTGTGAGCACCTGTGTTCCCGGGGGAGACAGCTGCTGTCACACAGGCTTTCCAGCCGCTAACCACTGTGATCTCATGGTTGTGAAGGCTGTACGAGGAATTCTGAGCTGTGTTGCTTCTCTTCAGCTTCATTGAGGGAGTCATGTTCAGAGCCAGTCTCTTGCCGATGCATTGTATTTAATCTTTCTTTACCACCTTGATCTTTTTTTCTAAAAATTATTTCCGAGTTTTATTTTGCCTTTTCTATACCTCTTTTTTTTTTTTTTTTTTTGACAGGCAGAGTGGACAGTGAGAGAGAGAGAGACAGAGAGAAAGGTCTTCCTTTGCCGTTGGTTCACCCTCCAATGGCCGCCGCGGCCGGCGCACTGCGGCCAGCGCACCACGCTGATCCAATGGCAGGAGCCAGGTACTTCTGGTCTCCCATGGGGTGCAGGGCCCAAGCACTTGGGCCATCCTCCACTGCACTCCCTGGCCACAGCAGAGAGCTGGCCTGGAAGAGGGGCAACCGGGACAGAATCCGGCGCCCCGACCGGGACTAGAACCTGGTGTGCCGGCACCGCTAGGCGGAGGATTATCCTGTTGAGCCGCGGCGCCGGCCTATACCTCTTTTATAAGTGTTTCTTTAAGAGCTAAGAAACTCGTGAAATGCCGTGTAGTGTCAACCTTGCTTTAGTGCTGGAGGAACGTGAGATCCCCCTAGAAGTCATTGCATTGTGAGGGAAGTGGACTCGCGGCGGGCATGGATTTCTTCCTGGGTGTTTGCTGGATGCAGCGCCCGGCGGTGCCTGTGAGAAGAAGGGCGGTCCCTATCCCTGTACTTTTTCAGAAGGACTTTTCGTACACACAGATATTCAGCCAGTCACCCAAGGTCTGACACTGATGTCTTTGGAGTTCCAAAGAAAGATGAGTCAGACAGGGGCCCGATAATGCTGAAAATTTCCCGAATCTGACGAAAGGAGCTGAGTGAGCCCCGAACGGGAGGAAACCAAAGAAATTCACACCAAGACACATGGAAGTCAAGCTTCTGAAAATTAAAGACAAAGGGAAACATCCCGACAGTGGTGAGAGGGAAGCAAACCTTACATTAGGCAGGGCGTGGATGGGGTGGAGGCGAGTGGTTGATGACAAATTGAGTGACAGTGCACTTCTCCTAGAAATGGTGGAGGCCAAGAGGTTGGCATGATATCTTCTGGATGCTGAGAGAAAAGATGTAAACCCTGACCCCACCTGCAGGGACCGCACTCTTCGGGAGTGATGGAGAGATCACAACATTCTCACACGAAGGAGAGCTAGGGAACCTGCTGCTGGCGCACCTGCCCTGAAAGAATGGCCAGCAGAGGTTCTCTAAATGGAACGGGTCTGGTAAAGGAAGAGGCCTCAGGCCATGTACAGGTGCGATACTGTGATGATAGGATGTTTGTCTGTATTTGGGTTTTTATCCACAGTTTCTGGCTTACACCTCCTAAAACCCCAGTATTTCTTTAAGTGACCAGAGCACTAGGAGGATCTGGCTAAAAGATTTGGCCTCTTGTGGTTGGTTCCTGATAATGATGAAAGATGTGTCTTTTGTTATCAGTAAGAAGCCCCTTTCAACCACACACCTAAGTTTATGCTAATGATGTGGGTTGGGGATGGCCCTCAGACAACCACAGCATTTAGGGGGCTGTTTGCCTGTGGAACCAGCCATGTGATTAGAGGATGGGAGTTTTCAGCCTCACCATCTGTCCTCCAGGGAGGGAAAAAAGAGACTGAAGGCTGAGTGGACCCCGGTGGCCAGTGACGCAATCAACCATGACACCTGCTGGGAGGGTGGGACACTCCAGGCCCTGGAGACAGGAGCTGCTGAGCTTAGGGTCCTTTGAACCCTGCCTGTGGACCTCCACACCTGCTGTCCATCTGTGTCCTCTAAAGAGCCCTGTGTAGCAAATGGTAAGACACTGCTCCTTCCCAAGATCAGGAACAAGACAAGGATGTCCACTCCTCCATTCTGACTCAGCTTCCTGTTGGAAGCTCTAGCCAGAGAAATAAGCAAGAAAAGGAAATAAAAGGCATGCAGAGATAAGATGTTCCTATTTGCAAAGGATTTAATTGTTTACACAGAAAATTCCAAGAAATCAACAACCAAAGAAGCCCTCATAGAATAAACAAGCTCAGAAATAGCACAAGAGACAAGATATAAAAATATTTTATATGCAAGAAATTAATAAAGGAACACCAAAATTTAAAACATTATATCATTTATAATTAGAGAGAAAGAAGGAGAGAGAAAAAAATTCTTAGGTATATATGTAACAAAATACATATAAGGTTTATGTGTTGAAAACTATAGAACCCTGATGAAAGAAATCAAAGACGATCTAAATTAGTGGTGTATCATGTTTATGGATTGTGAAACACAATGTAGCAAAGATGTCAATTTTCTCCAAATTGATATACAGATTTAATGAAGTTTCTATCAAAATATCAATCATTTTTGGTAGTACATCAACAACATTATTATAAAATGCATAGAAGGAGGAAAAAGAAGACCAGCTAAGATAATTTTTGAAAAATAAAAATGAGGCCGGCGCTGCAGCTCACTAGGCTAATCTTCTGCCTGCAGGGCCAGTACTCTGGGTTCTAGTCCCGGTCGGGGCGCCGGATTCTGTCCTGGTTGCTACTCTTCCAGTCCAGCTCTCTGCTGTGGCCCGGGAAGGCAGTGGAGGATGGCCCAAGTGCTTGGGCCCCGCACCCGCAAGGGAGACCAGGAGGAAGCATCTGGCTCCTGGCTTCGGATCACTGCGTGGCAATAGCGGCCATTTGGGGGGTGAACCAATGGCAAAGGAAGACCTTTCTCTCTGTCTCTCTCTCTCTCACTGTCTAACTCTGCCTATCAAAAAAAAAAAAAAAAAAAAAAAAAAAAAAAACAAAAGAAAAAAAAAGAAAAGAAAAAGAAAAATGAAGTGTGAGGAATCCATACATTAGCTTTCAAAATGTATTATATATCTACAGTACTCAAGACTGTCCGGTCTTGTGGAGCGATTGACACATGTACCAACTGAAACAGACCAGAGAACCCAGAAATAGATCCTCGAAATATGCCTAAATGATTTTCTTTTAACTAGGGTGTAGAAGGTACTCCATGCAGTAAGGATGGACTTCTCCAAATAGATGGTGCTATAGCAACTGGGCTTCCAGAAGCAAAAAGTGCACCTTGAGCTGTCTCCCACCGCACACAAAAATTAACGCAAAATAAATCTTGGGTTTAAACACAAAGTCATAAAACATTTAGCAAAACAACTCAAGGTAAAACCTTGAGTTTTAGATGTGACCCCAAAAACGGGATTTATAAGCGGAAAGCTGACAATTTGGACTTCATCAAACTTTAGAACTCCTGCTCTGTGAAAGTGTTGTTGGTTAGATTTCTTATGAGCTTAGAAAGGGGAGTGGTTACATGGTACCACCCCCAGGATCTGTAGAGCGGGTCATTTGATTGACAGATGGGTGGATAGGATTACAAGGGGCAGAGGAGATGTGGTTTCCAGCTAACGATCCTAATTTAGCTACCTACCTTATCCTATATCAAAAGACTCTGTTAAGAAGAAGAAGAGGTAGCCACAGAATGGGGAAAAAACCATGTACAAACCACAGAGCCAACGAAAGACTAGTATTTACAATACATAAGGAACTCTGAAAACGTAACAAACAAAATAAGATAAACAAAAAAACCCAACAATCCAATTAGAAAATGAGCAAAAGACACAGACATTTCACTAAGGAGGGTATGCAGATGGAAAATAAGCCCAGGAAAAGATGCTCCACATTGTCAGCTTTCAGAGAAATGGAAGGCTCAGCTGCAAATCAGAATGACTAAGATAACAACCGTGGGAAAGACATAAACCATTTGTGACGATGCAGAAGAGCCAGGTCGTTCATGTGTTGCTAGTAGGAATGTAGACTGGCACAGCCACTCTGGAAGGCAGTTGCAGTTTTTTAAGAAACTAGACACAGAACTACCATGCAACCCAGCAACTGCTCTTTGAGGCATTTTGTCCATTGTATACACATACACACATAACTGCAGAAGCTTGATTTGTGAGTGGCCTTCAATGGTTGAATGGTTAAGCACACCGTGGCACAGCCTTCCCAGGGATGATAAGGAAATCACTGTTGGACAACTCCTAATGCGATGTGAAGCTATGTACACAGTGATGTGTGTGGGTAAGTGAGCAGCGACAAGAACAAGATGTTTGTACATGTGTAGTATGGTGCACTTTTTTTTTCTCCTGGATATACTTTCTCTGTAGCGCCATCTGTAGACTGGGAACCAGTGACTATAGAGGGCTGACTGTATTTGGAAGCTAAGAATCGAATCCAAACCACACCTTCACCTATGTTGCATTGCATTTTGGACAGAGGGGCCATGGGAGACTTCCCACTCCCTGTGGAAAATGCTTGTACATTCTCCTCACTCTCTGCCCGGCTGTGCCACCCCAAGTTTTTGTCTTCAGTGCCAGTAAAGTTTATACTACTGTCTGTCTCCGGCTGAAAAATAACCCCCAAATTTGGTGGCACAAAACAACGCATTTACTACTGCTTAGTTTCCGTGGGTCGGAATTGTAGGTGTGGTTCTTCTGACTCAAGGGCTCTCATGAGCTGGAGACAAGATATCAACCAGGCTGGGCTGGGCTTAGGGTGTGCTCCTGAGTACGCTAGTGTGGCTGGCAGGATCTGCTTCTTGCCTCGTGAGCTTCTCCATATGGTGGCTCCCAACGTGGCGCTGAAGTCATTTGGGTAAGCAAGTGAGCTGAGCCAAAGGTGGCCAGCAAGGGTGACACGGACCGCAAGACTGGTGTCTTCACAGCCCTGCCTTGTGAGTGACACTCTGTCCCTTTTGCTGCACTCTTGTCAGAAGCAGGAGCCAGTCTCAACCCAGCCCACACTCAAGGGTAGGGCACTAAACAGGTGCATGAGTGCAGGGTGGTGATGCTTGATGAATGGGTAAATGACTGGAAACATGGTATTAGTGCTGTGAGGGACAGCCTGACAAAGCTGGTCTAGTGGTTGAATACTTCCAGGGAAAACACACTGCAACGCAGATCCACTCTTGGGAGACCCCACTGGTTGCAGCTTGATAGTCCTTTTTTTTAAAGTATATATTTTATTTATTTGAAAGACTGAGTTAAGGGAGGGTGTGTGTGGGGGAGGGAGGGGAGAGAGAGGGAGAGATAGGGAGATAGAGAGAGAGAAAGAGAGAGAGAATGAATTATCTTCACTCTGCTGGTTCACTCCCCCAAATGGCCACAATAGACAGGACTGGACAAGGACAAAGCCAGGAGCCAGGAGCTTCATCCAAGTCTCACATGTGAGTGTGGGGGTCCAAGCACTTGGGTTGTCTTCTACTGCTCTCTCAGGCCCATTGGCAGGGAGCTGGATCAGAAGTGGACGGTTGGGACTTGAACTTGAACCAGTGTGCATACGGGGTGGTGGCATTGCAGGTGGCAGCTTAACCCTCTGCCCCACACCACTGGCCTCTCAGCGCTCGTGTTCTTAGGACGTCAGGAGGGGCCCTTCCTTGAAATGCTTACCGTGTCTGGCTGTGGGTGGAAAGGGTCACCAGACAGCTCTGGAGACTTTCAGCCACTTTGGGCCAAGTGAGCCTCTCTTCTGTGTTACCCAGCCTCGGGTGTTTTGTTAAAGTAACAGGAAACGGCCCAACACGCAGTCCACAAGAGCTCTCCTTTGGAAGCAGTGTGTTACCCCCAGTCGCAATAAAGACTTCAGACTAACGAATAGTGACTGCCAGCATCGAAAGTCAAACAGCTTTTGTGGTTGTGTCCTGTCTCAACAGGTCCATGAGGAGGCAGTTCACGGGCCTGTGCTGGTGCCCGAGGCCCCGGACATTCGAGTCCCCAGGAAGAGCCCGTGGTGCAGCTCTCTCAGTGTCCCTCCCTCTCCCCCCAGGCTCTCTGACTGCCCACTGCTCCAGATTTTCAAAACAAAGCCTGCCGCAGCCAGGACTGCCCTTGCTCCAGAAGCGAGGTTAGGTGGTCGCCCCTGGACCTCATTTGGAGGTTGAGGAATCACTGGCCAGCTCAGTGGTCTTGCAAGAGTCTGAAACTCCTGTCCTTACTCAGTGATGCTAAGCCAGGGTCTCAGCAACAGATGTCACCCTTCCATGGGATCTCATCCAGGGGGATGTGGGGTGGGGGACTGGAGAAGTCCCCTGGGGCTTCCTGGGGAAGGGAGAGAGGAGCCCCCACACAGCTGCAGGGGATGGGGTCTCTGACCCATCCCACAGCCCCAACAGGAATGCCTGTTGCCATTTCACAGACCAGAAAGCTGAGGCTTGGAGGAGACCATGAGACTTTTTAATTGTCCCAATGTGAGAGCGCCCCAGGGCCGGTCCTGGCTCCTCAAACTCATGCCCACCCAGACCTTCCCCCCGGCCTGTGCACAGACGGAAGTAGCTAAGGCGAGCTAATGCTGGCTGCAGGCAGTGCCTTCATCAGAGCGGGGACGGAGATGCAGACACAGACCCGCAAGCCGCAGGGTGGAGGTATGGCTGGAGCAAACCCGCAGCTGCGGGGACAGCCGACGTCTTGCCTCGGGAATGCAGGTGGCGCTGCTGTAGGCAGCCCCAGAAACCCACGCCCAGCCGCCAGGATTTCCACCCCAGCACACGCTCCCCAGCGCGGGACCTCCCACCGCGTCCCCGCCTCCCTGAGCCCCCTCCTCCACTTTCCCGGGGTCCGCGCTTCTTTGTCCAGGGTGCACGTTTTTGCTCCCTCCCAGGCTGCCGCTGACCGCCCGGGCTTGCCGTGGCCGGGGACACCCACGCTTCCAGCGCACAGCGAGCTGGACACAGGTTGGAAGGGCATTCTTTTCGTTTTGTCTGTGGATATTTCTGAGATAACAAGCACCCTGTCGAGTTAGTGGACGTCGCCGAACATTGCCAGATTCTCTTGAAAAATTCCACGGGAGGCCCCCTTCCATAGAGTTCACCCCAAATGGCAGGCTGGCTGTTGTCCTCGGTAAGCCTCGTTCCAGCAAGTTCTGCATCCACTTAACTTTATGAATCTGGGGTCTGTGGTTTGCATTCCGTCTCCGCGCCTCCACTGCCCCTTTCCCGATTTAAATCAATCCAAACCAGGATTTCAGACGAAGCTGGGGGTTGGGGAAGGCAAACGCAGCGCCATCTCATTCTTTGTGTCTTGCTGCCCCCTGCTGCTCAAATCACTGCTTTCTTTCTGTGGGTCCCTCGCCTCCGCCTGCCTTTTTCTTCTTTAACAAAGGAAACGAGCAGACAAGTCCCTGGCAAGATGGATGAGGGAGAAGCAGGAGGTGTTTGGATGGTAAGAGACTGGCAGAAAAGCTCCATGATTAGAGGTTCGCAGTTTATTTTTATTGTCTTAAAAGATTTATTTTATATTTTTTAAGATTTATTTATTTTTATTTATTTGAAAGTCAGTTACAGAGAGCGGAGGGGAAAGAGAAAGAGAGACAGAGACAGAGACAGAGGTCTTCCATCTGCTGGTTCACTCCCCAGATGGCTGCAAAAGTTGGAGCTGCGCTGATGCAAAGCCAGGAGCCAGGAGCTTCTTCTGGGTCTCCCATGTGGGTGCAGGGCCCAAGGACTTGGGCCATCCTCCACTGCTTTCCCAGGCCATAGCAGAGAGCTGGATCGGAAGTGGAGCAGCCAGGACTCGAACCAGTGCCCATATGGGATGCCAGCCCTTCAGGCGGTAGTTTAACCTGCTGCACCACAGCGCAGGCCCCAGATGTTCTCAGTTTATTTTTTAAAAATAGAGAAATGGAAATAGTGGTATTTAAAGGTGTTTACATTTCATTGCTTGGTCTTTCTGAACTCACACAAATACAGCAGCCCCATCTGAATGTCTGTATGATGGCCTGATTTGTGAAAACACCAGGCCTGCTCTTGGGATGTGGCCTTCTTGGAATCTGGTTAGCATGTGCTGGCCCCTGACTGCGCCTGACTTGGCCCAGGGCGGAGGCTGAAGCCAGGTCAAAGGTCTTCCTCACCAATGGAGTGGAGGGGGAGGCAAGGCTGGGCCAGGACCAGCTGTCAGAGAGCCCTGAGCGGGTCGCTCAGCCTGGGGCGAAGGGCTGTGTGCCGTCACTGTGCTGCAGGAGGGGACTGGTGAAGATGGAGCTGTGTGTGCGCTTGGTCTAACAGATAGAGCAGAGTCAGCCCCGCCAGAGGCCCCAGAGGCCCCAGGCAGCCGCTGAAACCAAGCTGTGTATCTGACCTTGCAGGAAGCTGAGAGAGAGCGATGGGGGTGGGGCGGGAGAACGAAATCCCCAAACAGGCCAGCAAAATCCCCAAACAGGTCCGTGCCTGCGCGGGGTCAGGAAGTCCCCCTGCTTTGTAAAGATGAGGACAGTGACTTAGGAATGACCAGTCTGCGTTTGCTTCTGTTTCTGCCTCCCCAGCCCGTCCTGCCTGTTCAGCCAACCTCGCCTGCCCAGCTCACCGGAATCCTTCATGTTCCATAGGAGGAGGAGGTGTTGCTGAGTGTAGCTGCCAGTGGCCGCCAGTGACCTCGACCTCGGCACCACGCTGCTGTAATCTCGCCTGCTGGGGGTTAGAAGAGCACCCCTGGGTGATGGAAAGACCCCAGTGGCGCCTGTGTTTGGGGATTTCCTGGGGGTGCTGGATACCACCCGGGGCACAAGCCTCAGAAACACCTGGAGCCGAGCCCTGAACCCGGGACCCTGGCTGCAAGAGCAGAAAGGAGGGCACTGAGGCCACGGTGGCAGGGCCGTCTGCCTGACCGGGGTGCCCAGGGCTGCTTCTGCTCGGGGCTCCCCGGCTGGTGGAACAGGGATCTCTGTTCAGAGGGTCAGACCACGAAGCTGGCCCTGGAAAGCCAAGTCCTCCTGGGACGTTGCTGCTCGCTGCCAGCAGGAGCCCGCGTGCACCTGTGTGTTCCAGCGGTGTGGCAGAGGTGGCTTCCTCGCCTCTCCCCACCACCTCCTCAGCCAGGAGGCGCCTGGCTCCATGCCTTAGCGGTGGTGTTCATCTCTGTCCTGAACCAGTCCTTGTCATCTGATGTAGGATGTTGGACGGCGAATCAGCCTCAGAGTTGAATTGAAGGATGTGATGGAAACGGTAGTGAGATTGCTCCTCCCACCCGAGTTCGTGGGTTAAAGTTCAGGGTCTCCTCCACCGGGTGCCCCTCATAGTGCCCTCCCCAACACTTGCTTGCCTTTCAGGAAGGAACCATGATTCGCCTTGACGCAGAGTAAGGGTCTGGGGACTTTGATGGCATTGACTTTGCTGCAGCATCTCCACGTGCAACCCAAGGGTTGCTCTTGGAAAGGAGGCGAGCCAGCACTGTCACCCTGGAGGGTAGCTCATACGTGGTGGGGAGTGCCGGAATTGCACCCTTAGCCTCATTACACCCACCCCAAACCGGCCATGGCTGCAGCACGTTGGTCAGTGGGAGCGCTCTGGAGGTCCGGCGCCCAGGATGGGGCAGATGGGGCGAGCACACCCTCCCTCTTCAGGCGTTCAGCGTGCCTGCTCTGCCTGGAGTGAGCTCAGGTTGAGATCCACTCACGCGTTCTCTGTGTAGCCCCTGTGTGCCTCGGTTTCCCATCTGTGTGTGCAAGCACGCACCTGTGTGTGTGTATTGTTGCCATAATTCAAGTCTCTGGTTTAGTGATCCATGTGCTAAGTATCCCACCTTTTGTTTTAGTTCAGCTTTTCAAAATGCAATACGCATGATCTGGTTGCATAAAAGTAATGAGAGAGTTTTAAAAATGGGGTGATGAAACCTGACCATGAGGGACAAAGTCAGTCTGGGATCTTTGCTCTTGTTGCAACACATGGGAAATTCTGTCTGTGCAGAAATTTGCACAGTGACATGTCAATGCAGGAATAGTGTTTTCTTAAGCGGTGACCGGAAAGAGTACTTTAAAAAAGATTTATTTGTTTATTTGAAAGGCAGAGCTACAGAGAGGCAGAGGCAGAGGCAGATGCAGAGAGAGAGAGGTCTTCTATTCACCGGTTCACTCCCCAAATGGCTGCAACTGCCAGAGATGGGCTGATCCAAAGCCAGGAGCCAGGAGCTTCTTCCAGGTCTCCCACATGGGTGCAGGAGCCCAAGGGCTCGGACCATCTTCTACTGCTTTCCTGGGCACATTAGCAGGGAGCTGGATCAAAAGTGGAGCAGCCAGGACTCAAACTGGTGCCCACATAGGACGCTGGCACTGCAAGCAGTGGCTTTACCCACTATGCCACAGTGCCAGCCCTGAAAGAATACCTCTCAAAAATGTCTAAATGACAGCCTGAAAATGATTTAGTCCAGGAACTGTCCAGTTTGATTGAGCATCAGAATTCCCTAGAGTCTATGAAGACCTGGTTTGCTGCTATGGATGGTGCATACTCCTTAGATTTGGGTTGGGCTGGCCTGAGAATGTGCATTTCCAACAAGCTCCCGAGTGATGCTGATTTGGGGAGCCTAGCATGAGAAGTACGGATCTGACCACTCGTTCTGAGACTCGGCTGCACAGTGGGCTCTGCCAGGGAGCTTAAACACCAGTGATGCTGGGGCTGCCTCCCTGCCTCCAGCTTAATTTCTGTGGAGTAGGCTGTGGGCAATGGGGACTGGTGCAAAGCCCCCTGGATGACTGTACTGTGCAGCCAAGTTTGAGAACTGCTGGTGCGGGGTGCATTGCAGTGTGTTCAGTACAGCACAGGTGTTGGAAGCCCAGAGCATTTAAAGTGGCAGATTGTCTCATGAAACTTACGAATACAAAGTGAAGTCCTAAATGTCCTACCCTAATGAAACCAACCCAGGCAGCCAGGAGACGGGGCACTCACAGACTATGCATGAACCAAAATAAATGACAGGAACATTTTCTCAGACCACAACTTGCCACATGTCATACCGGGATGGCTGGCTTTGTGGGGACAGGAGCCACAGGCACAGTACACTTGACTGGCCTCACATGCTGTCCCCTTAAGGAACCCATGCCAACTCCTGCGATCAGCCCCCATAACTAGTATCACTTTATTTCCAAACAATTTGCCTTTATCCCTCGTCTTCATCTTTAGAACCTTCTTGCCTCAGCCTCCTTGGCTGCACCTGCAGTCTTCCCTGGCACACATGTCCCAGATGGCAGCCCCCTGCTAGTCTTGAATAAGCTCTGTCTTTGGAGAGCCTGTCTCTTCTGTCATTATTTGAGGCTGACATCACAGGTTGATTGTCCTGGATGGTTATCAATGGATGGACGGGGAGTAGGTTGTGCCCAGAGTCTCAGGAGTGTTGGCCTTGCTAGTGACAACTGCCCGACAGTGGTTCTCAGGCTCCTGGAAGGCCAAAGAATATTCTTTGATTTCAGGCATTTGTGTCTTGCCATGTTCTTGTTACACACAAGCAGCTCACTGCTAACTCAGCAGTAGGGAGTTTAGTGAAAGGATTCTGGGTGATTGGAAGCTGCCCTTCTGAGAGCAATGCACAAATCCAAGCCTACGATGGCCTGATGAAGGAACCGCCCCTGCTGCCCAGCCTGATGCTAGGAAACCTACTGGGGCCACTGCCCTGCCAGCAAATAGACTTTGCAAACTGCTGGCACCTCTGGAAGCCAGGCGCCTGCAGTGCTGCCCTCAGCACTCAGGTGGGCTTTCCAGGAAGTACAGTTCTCAGCTGCCTGCATGTGATTGGAGGGGCTCCTGCACCTGCTCTATCTTGGCTGGGAAGCCCAGCGATGCAGGTTTGCACCGAGTCTGGCTCTGTGGGACTGGGAATTTGGCAGCCAGGAAGTGCCATGGTGAGACTGGTGTTGGTGCTATTCCACAGCCCCTTGGCTCGTGGTGTTTTCTCTCCTGAGCCTTCCTGACCTTCTCCATCAGTGTGCTCCACCCCACGGCAGCAGGAATCCAATCGTCTCAGTTTCCCCCATCCTCTCTTCCTTTCGTGGATGGATTTTACTGTCAATGACTGAGCTTTCCCAGTAGCCAATGTGTGTAGTGACAGCACTAGGGAAAACAACTACTGCACTTGGCTATGTGAAATGCTACCCCTTTGACACCATAGGAGGGCATGAATGGATTCACCACTCTGTGAGTTCCTTGGATTCCCATGCAATGCAAGGAATGCCAATGGCAGAGCCATTTGTGCTGTTAAGAAGTCTTCTAGATAAAACAGAAAAGAGAATGTGATCCAAGCAGACCTGGAGCATATCCAGCCGCTTGAGTTGTGGCCATGGGGCGGCCTGGTTCTAGTTGGAAGTGAGAGCCAAGGGTAGGCCTTTGGGATGCAAATTTCACTTGCTTCACCAGGGGCCACATAGGTGAGCCATGTAGGCAGGTGTGTCTCTCTTTGTCATTCTTCTCTCGGTGTGATGAGGGTAACAGGTCCCACCTGCTGCTGGTGCCTGCCCCTGTGGGCCCATCCCCTCCAGGACACTAGCTGGTGGGGAGGATGAGAAACTCGCCCAAGATCAGGGGCAGAGTGATTCAAATAATCAATTTTACTAGCATATAAATTGCATCTTACGCATAACAATGCCATTTAGAGCTGTTCGTTTGCCCCCAAGTAAAGTCTGTGGACTGTCAGGGGTTTTTGTAAATTGCTCTATGTAAGAAAACAAGAGCATGTAATAGGAGAAAAATATGGCAAGACCATGATGCTGACAGTTTATTCACTCCTGGTCTCCTAGTGCTGGGCACATAGGAAATATTTTTTGTTGAGTGAATAAATAAAATGACAGAATTAAATATTTCTTGGGTACCTACTATGTACTGGGTACTAAACTAGAGACGTGAGAAAGGGATACAAAATTGAATAAAACAAGATCACTCCCTACAAGGAGCTTGCAATCCACTGACTCTATGTTTCTTTATTGGCATCACACACACACACATACACACATACACACACAGAGTCTCTTTTTCTCTCACATACACATGTGCATGCATGCACCCTTTTTAAACTTTTATTTAATAAACATAAATTTCAAAAGTACAACTTTTGGATTACAGTGGTTTTTTCCCCCCATAACCACCCTCCCATCCACAAACCATCCCATCTCCTACTCCCTCTCCCATCTCATTCTTCATTAAGATTCATTTTTAATTATCTTTATATACAGAAGATCAACTTAGTATATACTAAGTAAAGATTTCAACAGTTTGCACCCACATAGACATGCAAAGTATAAAGTACTGTTTGAATACTAATTCTACTGTTAATTTGCATAGTACAACACATTAAGGACAGAGATCCTACATGGGGAGTAAGTGCACAGTGACTCCTGTTGTTGATTTAACAATTGACACTCTTATTTATGATGTCAGTAATCACCCGAGGCTCTTGTCATGAGTTGCCTCTTGAGTTCACCAACAAAGTAACAAGGCCATAATCAAAGTGGAAGTTTTCTCCTCCCTTCAGAGAAAGGTACTTCCTTCTTTGATGGTCCATTCTTTCTGCTGGGATCTTACAGAGATCTTTCATTTAGGTCATTTTTTTTTTTTGCCAGAGTGTCTTGGCTTTCCATGCCTGAGAAACTCTCATGGGCTTTTTAGCCAGATCCGAATGCCTTAAGGGCTGATTCTGAGGCCAGAGTGCTGTTTAGGGCATCTGCCCTTCTATGAGTCTGCTGTGTATCCTGCTTCCCATACACACACCCCTTTTAAGAGAACAGTGTTCAGACAGTGAGATAAAACCTTCTGGTCTGATTGACTTAAAATTTGAGCTGCCAGGTACACATGGATGAACATTGCCCAGGGACATCCAGATTAGCTACACTTATTTATTCTGTTAGGTTTGCAAAGACAATAGAAGAAATTGGACGTCAGAACTGAGGCCAAATGTTGACCACCCAATGAGATAGAGCAAAGGCTTATCCCCTGACTCATCCCACTGGGGAAAGAGGCTGCCCTAATGAAGTGCACTGAGCAGGGCTGTCCCCACAGGAAGGAGGCAGAGCCACCATGACAAGACAGAGAGATCCGATTTTGCACATGGGCCTTTGGAAAATCAGTTGAGTGCTCCCTCATGACAAAGGAAAAAATAGAGAGTAGAGAATGCTTTACTCTTGGCCAAACCCAATCCCTTTCTGGCATGTTCACCCTGGTGGAGCAAGGGAGAGGTTAGCCAAGGTATCTGCACAGGTCTGTATTGGATAATAAAACAGATGTGAAGGGTAAATGTTCTCCAGTGTAATCCACTTGAACATGCAAACGCCTGTAAGTACACAAAGAGAATTGTAGTGTTTTTTCCTCCCCTGGTCCCAAAGTGTCATTATTTGCCTTAAATTAATTACTGTTCACAGCAGGTTCAGCAGCAATTTTTTTCTTGTTGGCAGACACACCACTGAATTTTATTGCTAGCCTTGTGTGTTTGTTAATCAACCACCTTGGGGGAAATAGCAACATTGGACTAAATCTTAGAGGTGTTTTCTTCCAGATTTTATTACTTGCAGACACAAAGGAGATTGGGAGTAATGTTTCTCCATGTTATTAAACTTGGGACTCCTTCAAGAAAATGTCACTGAACAGAACAAAATCCATTGTTGGCACCAGTGCTTCTGTTATTGTATGGAAAAAGATTAAAATTGCAATGTCAGCTATTAAAAAGGGCAAAACCCACTCCACTTACTTTTCTATTGTTTGCTAAGTGAATTCAGTTGAAAGCCGGAAAGATGATGGAAGAACAGTGCATTTCCTTCTTTTTGGCAATGCTTGGCACGGGGGCTTGCCAGGGCTTGAAACAGACCTTGAGGAAGGTGTTCCAGTGACTGGTCTGCGGCTCAGTTCCGTTCATGCTGTGCCTGCACACTCTATGTCTTGCTGTGCTGTGCTTGGCAGTAGACCTAACCTAGCACCTTATAAAACACACGTCTCTCTGGAACACATGTTTCTTCTTTACATTAACTGAATGAGAAGGAGATGCAATTAAGGGGAGACATTCTACCCAAACTCAAGGTCTTTGAAGATGCTACATTTCAGAGGGGTTGTATTCACCCATTAAATCAAATAAGGCCATTGGCTTTGGTAGCTTCCCTGGGTTTCTGCAGACACCATGAAGAGTCATGCTTTTGATAGATGAAATATTTAATGCGTGTGGATCTCATTTCACAAACTTCAGCTTAAAAGAAATATAACTGAGTACGTTTTCCGTAACTCAACCTCCTATGCTGACTCTGAGCCCTCGTCCTGCTGGACCTGGGAGGGTCCTCAGGAGAGCCAAGATGCGTATTCCTGGAATCCAGTTACTGAAATTGTCATTCTCCCCAGCTTTATGGAGGCATACTTGACCAATAGATATATTTATTTAATCAGTTCAATGTGATGTTTTGATATGTATTGTGTAGCAGTTACTACAAGTGAGCTAATTAGTGTCTCTCATAGTTGTATTTGCTGTGTGTGGTCAGAACATTTGAGACCACCTCTTTCAGTAAAGGTTGAGTGCTCAATACAGGATTATTAACCGTAGTCACCATGCCTTTAGATCTCCAGAACTCACTCATTCCACGACTGGGGGGTGCAAGTGGCTTCATTCACAGTCACTTACTCTCAGAGAAAATGCTTTGACGTCTATGAAAACATCACTGCACACGAATGCCTGTGTGCCACGTGGTCTCAAGTGCACACCATTGGCATTTTGGGTCAGGTGATTCTTTGTTTGAGTGACTGTTGTTTGCCTTGCTGCATAGTCAGTAGTACCTGGCCGCTGCACACCAGCTCCACCAAAATGTCTCCATTGTCCAATGTCCCCACGGGGATGCCCCCCCCCCACTGAGAACCTCTGGTGGCACTGGCACCTGGGCAGCTGTGCACCTGCAAGCATGGGTGTGACCCCCCTCAATGTTTACAACAACATCCTTTCATGCTGCACTTTATAGGTAATTTCAGAATTTGGCTTTATGTGATTTCCTTTACCTACTGATTTGAAAACCTAATTCAACATAAGCTAGCCCATTGTATGCCATCTTTAATACAGTCTTTAAACAGCTACATGCTAAAATCTATATAGCTAATTAATGTGTATAATGTTAATATAATATTAAGTCATTAGTCTGGATGATAAGAAAAAAGTTGACACAAAAAAGTGACCAGTTCATATCTAATTGGCTGGTGAAGTGAGTTGACATGCTTCCAGCTAGGACTAGAACACTGGCCCAATTGAGGCAGGCTAGAACTTTCCCACAGGTTCCTGTGGACCTACGAAGGTAATGGACGTACCCTATTATTGAAGGATGGCTTGGTTATAAAGAAAAAGTTGCCCTAAGAAATGTGACTCAAACCTATGTGGCAAGAAAAAGAATTATAGCTTGGATATTGTGTTTGATTGTTTCTTGGGACTCAGATTCCACAACTGCCATTTTGTGAGTCACAGCAGTGGTAGTGTTATAGAGGCTGCAAATGGCTCCATGGTGACCTCATGGGAACAGGTTTGAATGGGCTTTTGTATAAAATGACCCTTGTGGTCAACAACAGGCTTTGCAAAACTACCTTGATGGACAGAATCACTTCATTCAACCTGACGTTTTCAAGGCACCACCACACAAACATCACACACACACTCACACACACACACTCACACACTCATACACACATACTCACACTCATACACACACATACACACACTCACACACTCACACATACACACACTCACACATACACACTGACACACATACTCACACACACTCACACATGCACACTCACACACACACACTCACACATACACACTGACACACACACACTCACACATACACACTCACACATGCACACTCACACACACATACACACTCACACATGCACACTCACACACACATACACACTCACACACACACACACACTCACACATACACACACTCACACATACACACTGACACACATACTCACACACACTCACACATACACACTCACACATGCACACTCACACACACACTCACACATACACACTGACACACACACACTCACACATACACACTCACACATGCACACTCACACACACATACACACTCACACACGCACACTCACACAACATACACACTCACACACACACTCACACACATACACACTCACACACACACACATACACACTCACACACACACACACACTCACACACACATACACACTTAGGGACGGGAGCCATGCTACTCTCCTCCCTGGAAGAGCTCAGCCTCCGTTGCTCACTGCTCTGCACAATCACACTGCTGTGTAAAGACACACAGGGGAAAATGGCCACTGAGAAAAAACTGAGAAATTAAGCAGACAGGCCAGGGAATGTCACAATTACCCGGCTGGCGTTTATGTAATCTTTAAATACATACAAGGTAAACTCCGTATTGTTAGTGGATGCAATACATTATACAAAATTATGAAAAACAGCTGAAAGAATATAAACAAATTCAAGATAATTATTATCTCTGGGGCAGTGGGCACGGAAATAGTGTTCAGTAAATTTGACAAAGGAGACTGCACTATCATATTTTTTTTATTAAAGAACAAAAATCAATCGATAAAAATATTAAGGTCTTAATCTGAGTGATAGGAGAAAAGTCGATATTATATTTTTCTTAGAAACATGCTTATGAATTAGAGATCCAGGTTTTAGTCTTTGCTACTCATTAGGGGACCTCAACACATTCATGGAAAATGGAATTACAAGATGGCATTGTGATCTCTCAGGGTCTCATCTTCAGCAAGTGAGGAGTTAACTCGGGAATTGGATGGTCTGGGCTCCCTTTCATGAGGCAGGTGTAGGCTGGGACTAAATCGCTTTTCTGGCTTTCTGTTTCACAAATCCAAAATGGGATTGTTGGAGAAAATACTTTCTGGCACATTAAGATGGAAGTAAACTTTGTGGAAGATTAATATAATGACAGCATGAAAAACGGTTTGGGAAAGGGAAAAACCTGCAGGGATACAAAACCTTTCTGTCTACACGATTCATGCCAAGTACAACATCCAAGAGCAGCACAGCCAGAACCCCAACACCTTTCTCATCATTCTGACCGCTCAAGAAGCAATTATGCTTGATTTAATTTCATCCTCAGGTATAGGAACTTCCTTGCGACATGCCAATATTATACACATGGCGTCTTCTTCCTTAGGGTTTATTGTCAAGACTGAGAGTTCATCTTGTAAACTTTTTGTCCATTTTAACTGTCTTCTCATTCACGGGTCCCACCCGGTGCCTAATTCCCAAATGTGCACGTGTGTTGGTGTTCAACACAAAGCAAGTCTCCAGACTGAGCGGGTGGGGCTCCTGAGTGGCTGTCACCTAGTGTGGCCCACAGATGTGCCCAGCCAAGGTCCTTGAGGATCCCAAAGACCTCAGGACCTTCCCTAAACTAGATAATTGCTAATGGCACATTTCCTAGTCACAGATGGTCTCCCTGGAATTCTCCAGCTCCAAGCTTTCTCCTTGTTCTTTTCTTCATTGACGTCAGGGGAAATGGGGCCAGGGTTTGACCCTTTACTGAAAGGTTATATAAAAGGAGAGAGGAACTAAAGGATAATACTGAGTCAGATCCTATGGGGAAGTAAAAGTAAAAGTAATCACCTCCCTGGAAAGCAAACCTCTGCTTTCAAACCCCAGACAAGAATGAGCTGTTCCAACTTGTAACAGACCTCTCTGAGGACAATTGGACAGCCAGATGAGCCATCACAGGTTGTACAAGTCATTTTCATTCACTTGTGCCTCTGTTTATCTAGTCTTCCTCACAGTTTTAAGCTCCTAAAATGCCAAATATAGTATTGGCCCTTCAAAGGGTTGTCACCCCATGCTCTGTGTGTGTGTGTGTGTATGTATGTATGTGTTATCAATAACTGATGATTGCACTTCTCTATAGCTGCATGACAAATCACTCCCAATTAGTGGCATGAAACAGTAACCATTTTGTTATGTTGATATGTGTTTTTTAATTAGGAATTTGGGTGACACACAATTGAGTATGGTGTACCTTTGCTCTGTGGCCTCTGGGTTCTCACATTGGAAGACTTGAACTTTCCTCAGGGATTACAGAGAGAGCTGCACGATCTTCTATGATCTAGCTTGAAATCACATCGTGTTACCTCTGTCCTACTTTGTTGGTGAAAGCAGAGGCAGTCCCACTCAGATGCAAGACTAGTGGGTCCAGACCTCACCCTGACGGGAGGTGTGTAGAAGAATCTGTAAAACCAGTCCAACTTGGCATTCATGTTGGATGCATTGCTCAAGAGTTTGAAAATCCTAGGAGACACCAAACAATGTGTCCTGGGGAGATAGGAGGTAAAAGGTTGGTAATTTAGCCCACAGGGCAGGCCTCTTCCTTTTGGTCCCAGGATGTGCTACTGTAAGTGTCTTCTGAGGAGGAGAAAGTGAAGGAAATAAGCCTTCAACATATAACCTTACCTACTACTGAAGAACAGACTCTCTACTGGACTCTGGCGTGAGTCCAGCATTGCCTACTAATGGGTTCAGGTAGCTGCTCCCGAGTCATGCAGAGCTGGAAGCGGGAGAGAGGGCATCGGGTGAGGTCCTGCTCTGCTCCCTCCATTGAAAGCACAAAGGACCAGGTTTCACCTCCCAGAGGCATGGCCTGGACCACAGGGAGTAACTTTACGAATTAACTCAGGTTGTCCAGCAACAAATGAATCCACCTGAATTTCTTCTCTCCATTTCCTGAGATTTTCCTTAGGCGTCAGTTCACCTGGGCAGACAATTATCAATTTTATGTTTCAGAGGCTCAAAGGAGGCAGCTAAGATGATCCCTGGGAAAATTCGGTAGCAAGGAAGGCCTATCAGGTCTGCTGATGGTGGAAGCTGGGGCTGGGACGTGACCGGTGGTTAGGCAGTCACAAAAGATGACTTCCTGTCCCACAACTTTGCTTGGGCTTGGCCATGCTCCTGGCCCAGTCTGTTCCCCAGATGTCACAGTACTTCACTATCTCTGAAGCTTCACACTTTAGTGACATCTCTGTCTTACAAAGAGACAGTTGCAGTCCAGCACTGCTGCTAACTCCTGAGTGGACCCTGGACAAGTCATGGTTCCACTAACCTGCTAATCGCTATGATTCCAGACAGACACAGGACAGTGTGGGTTCCATAAACTCCTAACCAGGCATTCCCAGGGAGTGAGGGGGACAGGTGAATTCAGTGCAGAGTGTTCAACTATTGCATAGGATGCACTGGCACTGAAAACTTATTGGCTGTTTATCTGAAACTCAAATGTGACTGCGACTTTTGTCTCAGTCCATTTTTTGCTGCTATAACAGAATATCACTGCCTGGGTAATTAATAAAACAAAGACATTTAGTTCCCACAGTTTGAGAGGCTGGGGAGTTGAAGTGGAAGGGGTGTCCCTGGTGGGGACCTTCTTGGCTACATTGTAAGATGGCAGAAGGGCAAATGAGCACCCACAAGAAGGAAGGAAAACTTGAACTGGACCCCTCTTCTTATCAGGAGCTCACTCTTATAGGCACCAGCCGCTACTGATGTCATGGCCTTAATCCATTTATCACCTCTTCAAGGTCCCACCTCTTAATACTGTTACAATGGGGATCACATTTCCACATGAGCTTTCTAGGAGCATTCCAACCTCCCATGCATTTATTTGCTAAATTTGTCAACTTTATGGAAGCAGTTATGAGACTAGAAAGGCTCCATATCAAGAGTCAGCAAACATTTAACACCAAGCCGGTAAAAGATAGCTTTGGACTGAGGACTGCCATGCAAAGACAGCCATGGATGACAACCGATGAATGTGTACAGTTGTAACGCAACAAGGCTTCTTTTACAGTAACACTTGGGGGACCCTGGTTTGCCAACCCTTACTCCAGAGCTAGGCTGCCTGGGTTTAGAATCAACGTTGCCATTATTCAGATGTGTTAAATTAAGCAACTTATTAACTAACTTAATTTCCTTGTGGCTCAGTTTCTTCATTTGGGAATCCTGGAATATACTTAATAGTAGGAATACACCTGCTTCCTAGGGCTTGAAATGGTTCCTTATGTGTGCAGTTGTTCAGAACAGTGCATGAAAGTAGTAAATAAAGGACCCATGCATTGTACTTTATGGTGTAGAATTTAAGGACTGTAGTCAGAAAGGGCTAGGGCAGCAAGAGTTAAATTTATTTAGCACTTACCCTGTGGGTAGGTATTTATACATATTCACTCCCCTAAACCTGCCAACAGCCTAGGTTGGAGGTCAACTTTCACCTTCATCATCCCCATTTTACAAACGAGGGAACTGTGACCGGAGAGTTAAGCTGCTTGCCCAAGGTCACCAAACAGGCATAGAGAGCAGCTGCGGTCTGAGCACCAGTGACTGCTCTACAGCTACCCTAGGAGGAAGAGCTATGAGAGTAACAGGGAGATTAGCATATGCTAATTTAAGAAATCATTTTTAGTGTATTGCCCAGCATAATTCTAACTGGTGAGGTTTGGCAATGGGCTAAACGCCATTTGTGTTCCAGAAACACCTCAATCTCCATCCAGCTTCTGCTCTGAGGCCTTTGTTCCCCTCGGACTCTGAGGGTCACTTCCCACATCTGTGGTGCCCGCTGAACGCACAACCACCCCGAGGCAGGACCTCTGCCTCGGACAACACAGCTGCAGCTCAGATCTCCGGGCCCTTTGCTTCTCTTCCCTCCTCTGTTGGGTTTTCCTCCCATTTCTTCCACCTTCCTGCCCCTCCTCACCTTCTTCTCCCTACATTTCTTTCCTCTCCTCTTTCTCCAGAACTTATTCAGGCCTGAAAGGAAGCCAGGAAAAGGATATTTGCTTTGGGAGAAGAAGTGAAAAATAAGAGATGAGCTGGCCAAGTGAAAGAATCGCTCCGATTGTCCAGAAAGGGGCTTCATGGAAAGATTGCTTCTTACGGGCCTTTAGATGCTCTCTGCTTCGCTCTTTTGATGTCAACAGCTGGAGACCGTCACTTGAAAAACCAAGAAAGTCAGATGAATACAACTTCCTGTTTTCTCTCCTGCCCTGGTCTACAGGGGGTTGGCCTACAAGGCTGTCTTCCAGACCAGATGTTCCATTCCCCAGGCTCCTTTCAAAGTCTCTGCATATCAATTATTCTGTACACAGCACCGCCAGAACTTAGATTCCATTACAGCGAGCACGCCTCGGCCAAGCGCCTGCTGGGACCCAGAGCCTCTTGGGGTAGGCAGGGTGCATGTGGCCAGCACATGACATGGGCCCGCGGGTTCAACTCTGCTTTCGCCATGTGAATTCTGTGCAGTGTTACAGAGCCAGCTTCTCCCTTGTGCCATGCACCGTGGCAAGACTCCAGATTGTCTCATGCACGCAGCACCACAACGCATTAGGGAGACACTGCGACTATCGCTACTCCGCATATCAGGAGGTCCGGCTACAGACGGGGTGGTGGCCCGCCCCTGGTTTCCACACCCAGCAGGACCCCTTCCTTCTCCCCCCCACTCCCCATTCTGTCTCGGTTAGAACAGATCAGTGTCTGGAAAAGAAGCACCATGAGCGAGGGGCCTCGCGCTCTGTAAAGGCGATCTCCCAGCCCGCCTCACTGTCAGCTCCTGCCCGGGGTGCTGGGCGGGGTGCTGTGCTCCTGGGCTCCGCGTCCTGCCTGGAGACATGTCGTCATCCGTTTTAAAGGCCTGTCTGCATCCTCTGGGGCCACACCCAGCTGCCGGGTCACAGGCCCCACTGCCATTAATGCTGCAGACTTCCTCCAGCCCCCTCCAGCCTCCCTGGCTGGCCTCTCCTGGCTGGTGACTCAGAGCAGGCAGGGCGGGTCCCGAGCCCGAGCCCGGTAAGGCTCCTGAGCGCTCACACAGATCTGGAAAATGAGCTCCGAGCGGGGCATCCGCCTGTCTCTGGCCTTTTCGTGCTGGGTGACAGTCTGCCAGCGGCACAGGTGTTATTAACAGTCCCTTCACCATTTGTTCGTGGGTGAACTGAGTTTTGCCTGTTGGTAATTGCTTGGAGCTTCTACCTAGTTATTAGAAATGTGTGTGTGTGTTTTGTGAGCCCTCCAAAGTCAACCTGCTCTCCTAAATATAAAGGGTAACGGCCAGTGAGTGATTCCCAGCCGCAGACTTCAGAGCTGTGCAGGGAGTCCTCCGGGTCAGGTACCTGGGTCCAGCCCGGTCCCTGTGTAGTTTGCCATGAGTCCAGTGGTGAGAAGAACATGCTCGTTTGCACCGCCCGCCCTCCTTGCTGTGTTTTTCAGGGAACAGAAAAGAAGCCTTTTCCACCAGTGTGAGGCATTCCCAGCGTAGCCTCATTCCTCTCTCCGAGCAGGGCTACTGTAGGCCTGGGTTTCATGCCCACAGTCTGGAAAACACCAATGGAAATGAAAAAAAAAAATAAAGAGAAACAAAGCATAGTTCTTTTCTGCAGAATGTCTCGGTGCTGCTAACAACCAAATCTCACTCTGAGACTACAAGAAGGAAATGCAATGTGCAGAATTTCCCCCAAATTTTTGACCTTAGAAGCCTTTACTGGAAGACTTCTTAGGATCGTTTTTTTTTTTTTTAAGATTTGATTTATTTATTTGAAAGGCAGAGTTACAGAGAGGAAGAGAAAGAAAGACACACACACACACACACACACACACATAGAGTGAGAGAGAGAGAGAGAGAGAGAGAGAGAGAGAGAAAGGGGGGGATCTTTTATCTGCTGGTTCACCTCCCAGATGGCCACAACAGCTGGTGCTGGGCCAAGCTGAAGCCAGAAGCCAGGAGTTTCTTCTGAGAGAAATAAATTTCTGTTGTTTGTAAGTCTCCCAACCCTGGGCATTTTGTTATAGCGACCTGTCTATACTAAGGCACTCATCTCCCAGCAGCCCAGTGAGGAAGAGACTATTCCAATCTTCAGTTCACGGATGAGAATGACGAGGCACAGAGAGGTTGAGTGGCTGCAGGGTCAAGGTCCTATAGAAATAGAAGGAGGAGATGAACACCAAACCCTGGCAGAAGCACCTGGCGGATTCACCTGCTATGTGAATCCTGCACTTAGTAGGAAGGCATATTTGAAGACGGAATGTACCGATCGCATCTACTCATCTCAGTAAGAAGGGTTGGACAGCGTAAGCGGCACAGGAAGCAGGAGCTGGGTGCGTGGAGCTGGCTCCCGGGCCAGGCCATCTGCAGAGCCACACACCGTGCTCTGACACTGGCTAGAACGTAGCTCATGCTGATGAAAACACCAGACTCCGAAGTGCAATGTTTTTCTCTCCCTGACAGCTGGAGAGCGAGCATTCCAGAGCTGAGGAGGCTCTGCCCTGCAGGCCCCTTCAGGGACCCCGTGGGTTCCTTTGGACTGCATGCTCTGCCGTGGTTTTGTCTGCACAAGGTCCGAGCTTGCTGGCTAGCACCACATCTGCGTTCCAGCCTAGGAGAAAGAGCAGGAGGGAGGCACGCAGGCCTGCACCGGCATTCGGAGTCCAGGAAGGAAGTGCGACGACAGGCCCACATGTCAGTTATCTAAATACTTCAAGATTATTCTCCCAGCAAGCAGTCAAGTAAAATTTACTCTGACCCAGTCCTTTGGCAGATACGCACGCACAACTGCCTGGAAGTCTTGGTGCAAGTTTGGATTCCCAGGCATCTTGGAATTCTGTGTTGGACAGGCAGCACAGGGAGAATCCGTGTGGCTGATCCCCTGTCTTCTCCTGCTCAGCCGGTTCCTGCATTGTAAGCGTCCAGTGTGCAGGCATGGATGCGGGTGGTCCATTAGCCTCCCCGATACAGTTGTTCCACAGTGACCTCTTGTCCTAGGGGTGTGTGACTGGTGGCCAGGTCCAGTCTTGGACGAGGGATCAGTGGAGGCTCATGTAGTCTCTGGGAGTTACTCAGAGACATCCTGCCAGGAATCTCAGAGTCCCAGGTACCTGGAACATGGCCCAGAGAGGAACGTGGAGGTGGGCATGTTCTCTTGGTCCTGCAGAATTCTTGCTCCTGGGGAGAGGCATAGCCAGAGCTGAGCAGTAAGTATAGGTCTCAGGGCAGGCATCCTCCTGCCTGGTCTAAGGGTGGTACCAAAGGCAAACAATTTATATTTTTGTAACGTGACAGAAATTGGCCATGTGGCTGGCACTGTGGTATAGCAGGCTAATCCTCCGCCTGTGGCCCCAGCATCCCATATGGGTGCCAGTTCAAGTCCTGGGTGTTCCACTTCCAATCCAGCTCTCTGCTACAGTCTGGGAAAGCAGCAGCAGATGACCCAAGTGCTTGGGCCCCTGCACCCGTGTGGGAGACCTGGAAGTAGTCCCTGGTTCCCGGCTTCTGATCAACCCAGCTCTGGCTGCTGCAGGCATTTGGGGAGTGAACCAGCAGATGTACGACCTCTCTCTGTCTCTCCCTCTCTCTTTGTGTAACTCTGCCTCTCAAATAAATAAATCTTAAAAAAAAAGAAGCTGGCCATTCATATGTAATTGGCCAGGACTGTGTCCTGTGACCACACCTCGCTGTGTTGGAGGCTGGGGAACATGATCTCTGGCTGAGAGGCCTAGTGCTCTGCTGACACTTGGGGGTGGCAACATGTTTCTACAATGGAGAATGGCATATTAGAGGGGCAGGTGTGCGGAAGGGGGGCCTTTCCTACGTCTTCAGGTAAAACAGGGGAGGGGGTCAGGTATGATATTTGTAATTTCAGATGCAAGTCTCAGGGACACATCAGTGTTTCAACACGTTGTAAGGTTCATTGGGTTACTGCTAACACAACATTTTCTGTATTTTTTAAGAGATCCATTTCAAGTTCTCACTATTAAGTTGATTCAGTTAATTGTGAGCTATTTTGTTTTAAGAAAGGAATTGTAACTGTTACACAAAATCCATAACTGATATTATTGATGCTGTAGCCACTTATGAACTTCCATGTCCAGGACACATTACCAACCATTAGGACAATTATCAATTATGTATCCTGATTCTCTACAATCATGAGATGTTGAGTTAGAATCTCAATATACTCACATAGTTCTGTCTCATAAGTGAATATCATGTATTATAGGAAACACTGGAAACAAGTGACATGGAGAGGCACAGGGGATTGAATATTTAATACAAAGAGGTAAATATGAGATGTAGTAAAGTTCAAAATAAGGACTTGAATGTGCCAGTGACAGATGGCACTGACTGGTTACATTCGTCAAAGGAACCATGCATGGTGGGAGAATGGAGGGTAGTGACGGATGCAATGACATATCCATCAGTGTGTATAAAGCATGGATGTGAAGCTAGAAGTTCAGTGGTCATTCTCTGAGCAAGGCTACCCGGGGACAGCAAGCCATGTAGGCTAGTCATTGAAGTCCACTACTGAACAGCAGGAAGGGTGATTGAACACACACACATAACCCAGGCAGAAGCAACAAGGAGTGGAGATGGGGGTTCTGAGCTGCAGACCTCTGCAGGAGGTCCCAGTCCTCTCAGAGAAGAACACTGGGCACATCTTTGCTTGCCTTGTGGACAGTGTGTGCTCCTCCAGGAATCGGCAGGCTCTAGAAACTGAAGAGAGACAATACCCATGATGATGTGGTCAGACACCAAGAAATTAAATAAAAAGGAAAGAAAGAAAAGAAAAAAGTCTTCATGCACAAGGAACTCCGTGAGCTTGCCTTTTAATGAGATGTGTGAGAGAAGGCCTCAGGCAGACAGAGATGCACAGAAAAAGTAGAGCGTGGGGTATCAGAACAGCATCAAGACGCTAAATTCCAAAGTGTGGTCAGTATTGCAAACATTGCTGCAAATGACGTAACTGGGGCCAGTGCTGTGGTGTAGTAGGTTAAGCCTCTGCCTACAGCGCCAGCATCCCATATGGGCACCAGTTCATGTCCTGGTTGCTCCTCTTTCAATCCAGCTATCTGCTTATAGCCTGGGAAAGCAATGGAAAATGGTCCAAGGGAGAACCCTAACATACAGAATTGGGAGGCTGGCCCAACAGTTCATTTCTGTGTGCTGTTTTCTCTGCCAGTAAAGTGATTCTGGGCCCAACAGATGTCAGTGGAAGGTAGAGGTCTTCAGTCAGAACGTCCTGCTCAGCTGTAACAAAAGTGCCATAGACACATGGTTAAACAGCAGTCATTGGTCTCTCTCAGGTCTGGAAGTCAGGCAGTCTGAGGCCAAGGTGCCTGCGGATCTGCTGGGTGGTGAGGGCTCTTCCTAGTTGGCAGGTGGCATCCTCATATCCCCAGTGGTGAAGAGGAGAGAGAGAGAGAGAGAGAGAGAGAGAAAGAGAATGCTCTCTCCTGTCTCTTCTAAGGCCATGGGGCACTAACCCCAGACTAGGGCTCCACTGTCTTGATTGAACAGCCTCCCAAAGACCCATCACATTGGAGATTGGGGTTTCAACATAGGAGTTTTGGGGGAACACAGACTCTCAGTGCATGGCAAAGTGGAAACACGGGCTTTAATAATACCTGCCCCTCCCTGAAATTACAAATCGTCTTCTGCGTGTGCACACACAGGCACAGAAACATGTATAGGTGCAGCAGAAACCAGAGCTCACTGAATGCTACAGTGGCAGACTGTGGATATTAAGTTTTCTTTCCTGATAATTAGCCAAATTAGCCAAAAATACTCTCTCTATTCATATTCATACCAGAAGTGTATGCCATGTTTCTGCACCTTAGGTTACAATGATTTAAAAAACATTCATTGAGCACTTAACTATGTCTCAGATACTAAGTGTTCTGCCTATGTCAATTATTCTTCAAAGACACGTTGTGTGGTACATGCTATCATTACTCTCTACTCAGACAAAGAAGTGGAAGCCAGGAAAATTTTAAAAATGCCCAAAGAGCCACACAGCTTGTAAATGGTGAGACTGGAACGCTAACTTAGGGAAAAAAAAAAAAAAAGACCACAGAGCTGGCATTTTGCCAGCTGAATGGAAGAAAAATGTGGTGTGTTGTTTCTATTCGAATGACTCCGGTGAAAGTGAGGTTGAATCCCCCATTGTAACTGTTGCTTAGTGTGGTCAGCAGTCGGCTAAAACAGACCCAGTGATCTCCTCCTGATAACAGCAGCTGTGTGATTGTTCCCTTTATCTGTGGGCTAGACCAAATGATTCACTTCTAACAGAATGCTGGCTCAGGGAGGCGTTTCACTTCTGAGATTGGATTGCAATTAGCTAGGACTTCCTCCGGTCCTGTCTCCCCTGCTCACTCCAATGAAGCCTGCTGCCATGTTGTAAGCCGGCTTCTGGAGAGACCCAGGTGGCCAGGATACCCAGTATGAAATCAAGGACCTCTGTCCAACAGCCCACAGGAGACTGAACCCTGTCAACTGCCACATGAGTGTTTTGGGAACTGGATCCTCCTTCAGCTGATCCTTGAGATCACTGTAGCCACACTGGACATTGGTTGTTCAGTCTATCTGCAGTTTACTTCTGTATCCGGTGTGGATTAAGGACCTGCTTTGCTTTTTCTCCATGTGGATAGACCATGGTCACAATGCTGTTTGTTGGACAGTCTAATTTTTGGCCACTTTCACTGCCTGCTCTACCTGCATGTACAGGCAAACCTCTTCACGTCTTCTGCTGTGGCGCTGGTTTATTTGTGTTTCGTGTCTGAATTGCTGCTTCAGCTTTGACGACTTTACAGACTATTTGGGTATACTTGTATGAATGGTTCAGGTGGTCTTAGGTTAGAGTTTTCTGGAAGTCTATTACCTGTTTTCCAGTTGAACTTTAGAATCAGTTGTAGTTTCCATGAAAACTTCTGTTAATATTTTCAATAAAAATAAATATATAAATTAATTGGAAGAGAACTAGCATATTTATTACAGTGTACGTTCTGTTATAGAAATGTGACATATTATGGCATTTATCCAGGTTTTCATTAATGTCTTATGAGGTTTTATAAATTTTTTCTTGCACATCTTGCACAGTTTGTTCTGTTTATATGATTAAAATAATTTTCCTTCTAATGTGGTGACTGCTATACAGGAAAATCATTGATTTGTGCATTTCATTCTTTATCAGGACACTTTCTTCCATTTTCCAGTGGTTGCTCCTATTCTTAGCTTGCAGTGTGTTGTTGTTTTAATGAAGATTGGGTGCTCGATTTCAGTAAATAACTTTTATCAACTTTTCAGATTCTCATGTGGCTTTTACTCACTAATCTACTAGCACAATGAGTAAAGTTGATCGATTTTTAAGACTTGCTTTGGAGATTACTTGCTACTTTGTTATGATGTAATAATCTTCAATGCCCTCCTGCATTTAATTTTCTCATGTTTTATTTATGATGTGATTTGCTGACATTTTATTTAGAATTTTTACGTCTTTTTTTTAAAGACTTATTTTATTTATTTGAAGGACAGAGTTCCAGACAGAGAGAGAGAGAGATAAAGTTCTTCCATCTGTTGGTTCACTCCTCAAATGACTGCAACAGCTAGAGCTGTGCTGATCTGAAGCCAGGAGCTAGGAGCTTCTTCCAGGTCTCCCACACAGATGCAGGGGCCAAGGACTTGGGCCATCTTCTACAGCTTTCCAGGCCATAGTAAAGAGCTGGATCAGAAGTGGAGCAGCTGGGACTCGGACCAGTGCCCATATGGGATGCCAGCCCTGTGGGCCAGGGCTTTAACTTGCTATGCTACAGTGCTAGCCCCAATATCCGTGTTTAAAAGTGAGGTTGATTTGCTCTTTTCTTTCTTTGTACCAACGGTATTTGGTTTTGAAGTTAATGTTGGGGCTGGCGCTGTGGCGCAGTGGTTAAAGCCCTGGCCTGAAGCGCCGCATCCCATATGGTAGCTGGTTCAAGTCTCGGCTGCTCCACTTCCCATCTAGCTCTCTGCTATGGCCTGGGAAAGCAGTAGAGGATGGCCCAAGTCCATGGGCCCCTGCACCCATATGGGAGACCCGGAAGAAGCTTCTGGCTCTTGGATTCAGATCTGCGCAATTCCGGCTGTTGTGGTCATCTGGGGAGTGAAGGAGCAGATGGAAGACCCCTCTCTCTGTCTCTCTGTAACTCTGTCTTTCAAATAAATAAAATAAATCTTTTAAAAAAAGAAATGAGTGTTACAGTAGCTAAAGTTAACATGCAGTTGGGATGTTCTTATTTTTCACATTCTGGGACAATTTTTTTTTAACTTTTATTTAATGAATATAAATTTCCAAAGTACGGCTTATGGATTACAATGGTTTCCCCCCCGTAACGTCCTTCCCACCCGCATCCCTCCCCTTTCCCACTCCCTCTCCCCTTCCATTCACATGAGGATTCATTTTCGATTCTCCTTATATACAGAAGATCAGTTTAGCATACATTAAGTAAAGATTTCAACAGTTTGCTCCCACACAAACATAAAGTGAAAAATAATAGATGATTTTTTAAATGATGATGAAATCAGATCAGACCTATTGTCATGTTTAATCCCAGTGAGAGTCAAGTTGGGAATTGATAATTTCTTCTTCTTCTTCTTCTTCTTCTTCTTCTTTTTTTTTTTTTTTTTACAAAAGATCATTTTAGTATACATTAAGTAAAGATTTCAACAGTTTGCACCCCCATAGAAACACAAAGTGAAATATACTGTTTGAGTACTCATTATAGCATTAAATCACACTGTACAGCACATTAAAGACAGAGATCCTACATGAGGAGTAAGCACACAGTGACTCCTGTTGTTGACTTTACAAATTGACACTCCTGTTTATGGCATCAGTAATCTCCCTATGCACCAGTCATGAGTTTCCAAGGCCATGGAAGCCCCTTGAGTTCTCTGACTCGACTCTTGTTTAGACAAGGTCATAGTCAAAGTGGAGGTTCTCTCCTCCCTTCAGAGAAAGATACCTCCTTCTTTGAAGACCTGTTCTTTCCATTCTTTCCACTGGGCTCTCACTCACAGAGATCTTTCATTTAGTTTTTTTTTTTTTTTTTTTTTTTTTTTTGCCAGAGTGTCTTGGCTTTCCATGCCTGAAATACTCTCATGGGCTTTTCAGCCAGATCGGAATGCCTTAAGGGCTGATTCTGAGGCCAGAGTGCTGTTTAGGACATCCGCCATTCTATGAGTCTGCTGAGTATCTCGCTTCCCATGTTGGATCACTCTCCCCTTTATTTATTCTATCGATTAGTATTAGCAGGTACTAGACTTGTTTATGTGCTTCCTTTGACTCTTAGTCCTTTCATTATGATCAATTGTGAACTGAAATTGATCACTGGGACTAGTGAGATGGCATTGGTACATGCCACCTTGATGGGATTAAATTGGAGTCCCCTGGTATGTTTCTAACTCTACCATTTGGGGCAAGTCAGCTTGAGCATGTCCTGGGGCAATTTTTGTAGCATAGGAATTATACATCCTTTGAACGTTTTGTAACATGTCGCCTATAAGATCATCTGGTTCTGGTAACTTGTTTGATTCCCTCATTCTTTATGCTTTTACTTATTTTGTGGTATTTTTAAACATTAGAGTTGTATTTAATTAATAATAATTGAACACACTTAGGAGCTACAGAGCGGCATTTCAGTGTGTGTGTGTGTGTGTGTGTGTGTGCACTGTGTCTTCATCACATCTGGGTGTTCAACATTTCCCACTCCTGGGGCTTCTGTCTTTGATTTCCTCAGAACATGGGTAATTATCTGGTACCTTTTAAAGAAGCGCTTCATTGCTTTGACATTTGATTTGTAACGAGGACTCCCGTGGCTTTGGGAAACAGCAGTGTCATGTTGTCTTTATCCTGAGCAGAGTGATAACCAGCCTTAGAGTCTGTGTCTGACTAAATCAGCTCACCCTGGGCTGGTGAGGTGGTGTGGCTGGTGAAGCCACTGCCTGCAATGCTGCCATCCCATACAGGAGCTGGATGGGGTCCCAGCTGCTCCACTTCCAATCTGGCTCCCTGCTAATTGCTTGGAAAAAGCAGCAGAAGATGACAAAAAATGTTTAGGCCCCTCCCTGCCACCCCTGTGAGAGACCCAGATGAAGCCCCTGGATCCTGGCTTCAGCCTGGCACAGTCTTGGCCGTTGTGTCCATTTGGAGAGTATACCAGCAGATGCAAGCTCTCTCTCCCTCTCTGCCCTCTCTGTAACTCTGACTTTCAAATAAATAAACATATCTTCAAATGCAATACAATAAAAATCAATGCAGACTTTTGAGGGGATACCCACAGCCTGTGTGCCCCGCTAAGTCAGCTGGGGGAGCAGCTGTTCACTGGTAGCGGAATGGCCCTGAGAACAGCGTGGCTGCTGTGCACTTTAAAGTGAGTTCTGGGAAATGGAAGCTAGCCTCTTGAAACTTGCTCTGGTTTTCTCTTCGTTCATCCCTTCTACTAGTAACTGACTCATGTGCCATTTATATAATTTAAAATCTTGAACTATGTTTATATATACGTATAAGTGTGCTTATTTGCCTACATGTAATACTTCTCATTCATGCAGACACAGTACCTTGTATAACCGTATTATATGACAGATAGAGAAGAAACAACGAACAGAAGAGATAAATTTGAACCTTCATAGAAGTTATAGTCTTCCCTTCTTAAAAACTTTTGATGAATTACCACTGCTGACTTATTTATTTATTTACTCACTTAGGGAGAGAGAGAGGGAGAGAGAGAGAGGAGAGGGAGAGAGGGAGAGAGGGAGAGAGGGAGAGAGGGAGAGAGGGAAAGAGGGAGAGAGGGAGAGAGGGAGAGAGGGAGAGAGGGAGAGGGGCTCTCTACTGGTTCATGCCTCAAAGGCCTGGAGCCAGAGCTGGGAATCGAACCCAGGCACTCTGATGTGCGACAGCCAGCCTCTTAACAGCTAGGTCACATGACAGCATTCACCACTGACTTTCTGAGTATCCATGTCTCAGGGGTTCCCTCCTGTTCCTGGTTGTTTTCAACGCTTCTTCATTTGAGTCCTTTTATTCTATGTTGTCCCCCCAAACCTTCATCCCCTCTCTTTTCTTGCTTAAGATCCAGCTAAATTTTATAGACTTCAAGGTTTGGTCCAATGCTTAGTTTCTCTCAAAGCGTGGTTGCTCTGAGAGTGGATGTCACGTTTCTCCTAGGGAACCAGCATCCCCAGGACCCGGCTGCTTTGTCAGCATCGGGGAGCACGTGGCTTTTCACAGGCTGTTTCATAGACCAGAAAATGAGGCTCTTCGAAAGCCACGTGGTGTTTCCTGGCAGCTTGGGGTCCACACCCTTCCATCCCAATGTTCGATGGTGCCCCACGTCAGCCTTGACTGCGCTGGTTTGAGAGTAAGCCTGGACCAGGCTGAGCTCTGACACTCTTGCAGCCATCTGACACTTTTCCCATGAGCACAGATGGTCTTCGAGGTGCTCATCTTCTGACTAGAGGAGCAACTGGAAATCAAAGCTGCAGATGTTTTTATGTTAAACAACAACTAAAGAAAGGATTTGCTTTTTACCAAGAAGAGGGAGCCCTTCACCACCTCTCAGAAGGCTTCAGCGTTCTCACCTTCATGCCATGTCTCCGGGTAGAATCTACTCACTCCTGCTCCCCACAGATCAGGTTCCTCCTGCAAATATAGCACCTGTCACACGGAGGTGTGTAATTACATAAGTGTCTGTTTGCCCTGTGAGATTGTCCTGGTCTTGGGAAAGATTACAATAATTAAGAGATGATTCTCTGGGGCCCGCATCCTATGGCGTAGCAGGTAAAGCCATCGCCTGCAATGCCAGCATCCCATATGGGCACCGGTTCACGTCCCGACTGCTCCACTTACAATCCAGCTCCCTGCTAATGGCTTAGGAAAAGCAGTGGAAGATGACCCAGGTGTTTGTGGGAGACCTAGAAAAAGCTCCTGGCCAAGTGCTTGCCATTGCAACCATTTGGGGAGTGTGGGGAGTGAACCAGTGGGTGGAAGACTTTCTCTCTCTCTCTCTCTCAACTCTGACTTTGAAATAAATAAATAAATCTTGAAAGAAGAGAGCGATGATTCTGGCCTTATCAGTCTTACAAACTTCAATTTCTCAAATACATCATAAGACTACAAGAGTCCTTGAAAACTGAGCCTGCCCCTGGGCAGACTCATTCTCCCTGCTCCTGTGGAAGGCAGGGCTGCCATGGTCTTTCACCGTGTGCTCAGGACCAGCAAGTGACCCTCAAAGTCCAGTGTGATAGACACTGAGAAGTGAAGCAAGGGTAAGGAGCCAATGCTGAATGACTGCTTGCCTACCAGGCACCTGAAGGAGCCAAGTAAATTTTCCTATTTTCAGTATTTCTAAAGGGGCTTTCTGCTTTATTGTCCTCTCCACTTCCTCCACTCTTCTGGTAGACTTTCGTATATGCAAGTCTAGGACATGCCCCTGGTAAAAACATTTTCTCATGCTGTGCTACCTCCTGAGTACATGATAAGTCCTCCATCCCCCATGTTGAAAGTGAAGAACTTGACCTTATCTCTCTCCCATCTGCCCATGTGCCCTAGGGTTCAGGGTTGCACCTCATACCCACCCTGCACTCTCTCATCTCCTTGCAGTGTTCAAGCTTAAACTTCAGCTTGGAATGCCCAAATCCTACCCCTTTTTCATGACCCAAGCCAAGTTCCAGTTTTCTAAAAGGTCTTCTTCGGTGTCCTCCCCTTACTGTCCGCGTCTCCACCTTACTCTATCTCACACCCTGCCAGGCAGAGGAGCTGCTCCCCATGCACATTTGGCCTTTATTTGTCAGTCTGGATATTTGGTTGCAAACAGAAGCTAACGCTGTTTGCAACTTAGGTAGAAAACAGGAAGGTGGAGAAAACAGTTCACTTTATGCGTGTGAAGGCCAGAAAACCAAACACTGAAATGCGGAGAGAAATGACCCAATGCACCCTTCCTTGTAGCCGTGCTCTTTGTCGTGTGATTCTGCAGTTCCTGGCAGTAGGTCTCCATCACTTCATCCTAAGACTAAGCCATGTGACTTGACAGCAAGTGTGACATAACCAGTCTTAAAAGGTCATTTTAGGGTAGCCAGTCTTTTGGCACATCAGGCTGAGCCACTGCTTGCAGCATCAGCATTCCATTTGGGGTGCTTGGTTAGAGACCTAGCTACTACACTTCAAGTCAGGCTGCTGCTGAATGAGCCGGGGAAAGCAGCAAATGATGGCTCAAGTACTTGGGTCCCTGTCACCCACATGGGAGACCAAGATGGAGTTCCTGGCTCCTGGCTTCAATTTTTCAGGGCGCTGGCTGTTGTGACCATTTGAGGAGTGAACCCGTGGAGAAGATCACCATCTGTCTCTGTCTCTCCAATCTCTCTGTCATTCTCACTTTAAAATAAATAAACAAATTTTTAAAAATGAAAAGGTAATTTGGGGGCCGGCACTGTGCTACCTACAGCTCCAGCATCCCATGTGGGTGCCAGTTCGAGTTCTTGCTGTTCCATTTCTGATCCTGTTCCCTAACAATGACCTGGGAAAGTAGCAGGAAATGGCCCAAGTGAGGAAGCCCCTGGCTCAGCCCTAGTTGTTTGTGGCCATTTGTGGAGTGAACCAGTGAATGAAAGATCTCTCTCTCTCTCTCTCTCTCTCTCTCTCTCCATCTGCCTTTGCCTCTCTATAACTCTACCTTTCAAATAAATAAATCAATCTTTTTTTTAAAAAAAAAGGTAATTTTACAAATGGTCTTGGATTTTTGAGCCTCTGTCATGGGTATGGGAAGAAAGAAAATACAGCCAGGAGAGCTAGGTAGTATCTGGGGTGGGGTGGGGACAGGCGATGAAGGCACTGTGGAGAGAAGCTGAATCCCAGGCAAGACAATGCACGCTCAACTGCCCAGCAAGTGTGTGAGAATGAAGATTGCTTTAAGCCACGGACTTTGGGATTGTTTGTTGTGCGGAGAAGCTAAGCAAATGCACTGTGTGATGGGACCTCGGATCCTCACTCACAGCCCGGTCTTTGAATGATCGTCACAGGGAGCAAGTCTGAAGGCTCAGATGAAGAGCAAGCTCTTTGCCTTTGTTCCTTACATTTTGATCCCAGTGGTTCCTAAATTTTAAAGGACACAAGAATTATTGCACAGATTTATCAATACAATTCATGAGTACAACCCTTTATGAGCAAGTTAAAGAAATTCTCAAGGGTAATTTTGGTTAAGAAAGATTTCCTTTTATTCACTGAGTTTAGAACCTAATCCCAGTGAAACTGGAACTCATCTATATCTACATCTGTATATCCATATCAATCAATCAACCACCCGTGAATCATCTCTATCTATTCATCTATCTACCATCTGTCTATCTAACTATCTTTCTATATCAATGCTTAGGTCTATAACTTCTGGAAGGAAGGGTTGTATTATATTCATCTACTTGTCTGCTCCATCCCTTACTCCACTATCAGGGTGGTTCAATGTTTGTTTAATGAATTGGTTCATAGCTATTAGCAGCTTGTTGCTTAGGGCAGCATTTCTACAGAGTTCTGGGGAACCAGTATGTTGCTATTAAAGGCTTGCATGCTAAGGTATGTAGTACTCATTAAAATACATATTTTAAATATATATATATTTAAATAAGAATTAAAACAGAGCCAAGAAATCCCAGGATGCACATTTCCTTTGCCAATTAAAGCAGGACAATATTCTCCACCTCTTCTGCCAACCAGGTACAAGTTGGAAACACGATATTTTAGAAAAAGATTCCTTCTCTTGCATCTCATCACACAGCTGCGTTCAGCTCACACACACCCTGACAATCGCAAGATGCCCCCTGCACTGCTCCACTGGAAAGAGTCAAGCTCTGGCTCGACGACTGGGACTCTGAGTGCAGAGTTCCCCCTCTGGCTGCAGGAGGCTACGGCCCATTTCTCCTCCCAAATGTCCCCCTGTGTGATCCAGGTCAGTGCAACCAACCTTTTCTGTTTGTCCAGCTGGATGTAGGGATAATGATACCCAACCAACCCACCAGGGTTCTGGGGTGTTCAACAATTAATCATTGTGTGGCTTTGGTTGGAAAGTACCATGTGGGAGAGAGAAACCCCCTTTCGGTGGAACAGAAGAGTAGTGTGGCAGAAATAACTCCCAGCCAGGGGCTGCTGCCTCTCACCCTTACATTCCTCAGGCGTTTGTCAAAAACCAGTCCATCTTCACCCGCTGCTTCAAGGGCACTGCTGGCCTCCCTTGGAGCCCTCTGTTGCATGTCAAAGAGAGCAAAGACCCCGACATCCTCCCAGAAGTGAGGGTGAGATCAGCACACCAGCAATTCTCTCCCACAGTCTTTTCCCACCTCCAACACTCCCCTAAGCCTTGGGATGGAGATCAGTGGTCAGAGAGGGGGAAGTCATGTCGCCAGGCCAGTGGGCACCACACTGAGGAGTGTGACATCTCTATCTGCATCTGTAGCAGAGACAATAGGAGTCTGGTTTTGCCATCAAGTGGGCACTTGATGAATTTTGCAGAATGAGTGAATATTCATTTGTTTGCGTTGTTGTCTTTGTGTTCTGACTTCCTGATGCAATGCTTAAGCTTCTCTAGGACAGAGATTATGCATTGCACAGAGCAGGACCTCAGTAAGTCCAAGTTTCTCAAGTGGGATCCTGGGTACATCAGCATCATGATCATGTGAAAGTACAAGGGGACTTCAAAAAGTTCACGGAAAATGCACATTGTATCTTAAGTACATCTTTTTTTTTAAGATTTATTTTATTTATTTGAAAGACAAGAGTTACAGAGAGAGGTAGAGACAGAGAGAGAGGTCTTCCATCCACTGGTTCACTCCCCAGACTGCCGCAACGGCCTCAGCCACGCCGATCCGAAGCCAGGAGCCAGGAGCTTCCTCCGGGTCTCCTACACGGGTGCAGGGGCCCAAGGACCTGGGCCATCCTCCACGGCTTTCCCAGGCCGTAGCAGAGAGCCAGATCGGAAGTAGAGCAGCCAGGACTCGAACCAGCGCCCATATGGGATGCTGGAGCTTCAGGCCAGGGCGCTAACCCACTGCGCTACAGTGCCAGCCCCTTAAGTACATCGTATACTAATCTATAAAAGCCCCCTTGTATATTTATTTATTTTTAATTTATTTAAATTATTTACTTATTTATTTATTTAAAGGTCAGAGAGACACAGAGAAAGGGATAGACAAGCAAACACACACACACAGAGCGGGGGGGGGGAGAGTGAGCAAGAGAGAATATACTATCTACTGATTCACTTCTCAAATATCTACGTCAGGGCTGGGGGGCCTGGCCAAAGCCAGGAACCTGGAACTCAGTCCAGGTCTCCCACATGGGTGACAGGGACCCAAGTACTTTAGCCACTAGCTGCTGATTCCTGCCTGAGCAGGAAGCTGGAATAGGAAGCAGACAAGGATTCAAACACAGGTACTCCAGTATGGGTGTAGGCATCCCGATCAGCTTCTTAACCGCTATTGCAAATGTCCAGACCCATTGTTGTCTGTTTAAAATGCAGAATCTGGGATCAATACCAAATTAATGTTGCTGAAGCAAGAATCTGCCTTGTAAGCAAGTTCTACCAGGGATGTGTGTTCATTCAAGTGAGTCCTTGGCAAGAGAGACAAGAATATTTAGAATATTGGGGGATTAAAAACCAAGTCAGAGGTTTGGGGGGGACATAGACTTGTTAAACATTGTAGTCACAAGGCCTTCCCAACTTGCTTCAGTAGAAGTTTCACCATCAGATGTCACAGCAGAGTACAACTACCACTTTTCCTTGCTGTATTTTTGCATGTCCAAGAGCAATTTGTTGTTGAAGAAACACATGAAACCAGAGCTTGTTTGTCACAACACATATGGGGGATTTAATGTACTTTTGGCCGTTCTGTCAGGCTTCCAAGTATTACAGATTTCCTCTGTGTGCAGTTGGAGAAAGGCACGTAGCAAATCCATGCTGCAGTACACTGTCTCTCCAGACTCTAAGCTCACTGATGAAGTGTTTGCTTTCTTTGGGATTTCCTTCCATTGTGCCTCGTCCAATGCGCTGCATGTGTAGAGTAAATGTTCAATGACTGTTCCAGTCCTATGACAAGATCTGAGGGTTTTAATGAGTCATTCAGGGATCAGAGTAGGAGACGATGGCAAATCCAAAGCTTTAGGTGTGAATAGTACAATATTTTGTCCAAAAAATTCTTTGTTGGAAACAGGACACAGAACTCTTCAGCAAGACAGTCTGTGAATTGATGAAATAATTAAAAACACCTGGTGTGCAAAAGTGAGTCACTGTAGTAATGTTTTTTCAAGATAGCCACAATTTCAGTTATTCTTCCTGACACTATACATATTTAAAAATATACTTTTATTTTTAATTGGTGCATAATAATTGCACACATCTCAATGCCTGCATGCCATGTGTTATGATCCCATCAGGGTAACTGATATATCCACCACCTCAGGCATTTACCATCATCTTGGCCCAATACCACAGAGTTTTGTATGGCTCTTATTTAAAATATACACCTGGAAATCTTAAGTAAAAATGCTCTCTCTTGTTGAACTCGTCTTAAATGCTGGATGGAGCTCCACTTTTACAAGGGGAATTTACAGCAATTTCGGGAGTGATGATGCATGCTTTGCAGTAAGGGAAGAGTCACTGTGAACACGTTCAGCTGTCAACATGGGGGCATTCAGGATACAGGGAGTGGAGTGGGCACAAGGACTGGGTATCTGTTTTTTTCTGCAACTTGATCATATCAAGTTCTTCAGTTTTGACCTCAAGTATAAGCTTACAGGAATAACTATAAAGCTCCATAGTGCTGTGTCAGTGGGATGTGGTGTAACTGGCTCTTTCCCAGGGGTCAGTGGGATGTGGTGTAACTGGGTCTTTCCCAGGGGTCAGCGCTTGGAGTCCCTGAGCACCTTGCAGTGGAGGAAAATGTGAGAAAAAAGTCAACAAATCAAAAGTTAGTTCTTTGAAAGATCAACAAAACTTATGGAACTTTAGCTAGGTGGAAAAGAACAAAAGAATGAAGACCCAGATTACTACAGTCAGGAAGGAAAGAGGGGACATGCATAATGACTTGACAAATAAAAAAGATCATGAAAAATATGAATAACTAGAATATCTGGATGAAATGCAGAAATTCTTAAAAACATGAATTACCAAACTGACTCATGAAGAAATAGAAATTTTAAATAGGCTTACTACAAGAAAAACTAGACTCCTTAGGCATTTTAAAACTGTACACACACACACACACACACACGAATAAGTCCTCTGTTGATTTCTACTAACCACTTAAAGAAGAATTGCGATTGTCCTTTAAAACATTTTTCAGGAAATAGAAGAAAACCAAATATTCTCCAACTTATTCTTTGAGGCCAATATTATCCTGTGACTAAGTCAAAGACATCACATCTCTGTGAACATACATGCAGCAATACTCAACAGGACCTAGTAAAGTTAACTCAACGACACATACAGAAAGGGTTAGACAACTTGACCAAGTGAGATTTAACATAAAAATGCAAGTTTGGTTTTAATTAATGAATTTATTTATGAGGGGGGGAGAAAGAGAGAGGGAAAAGAGAGAGAGAGAGAGAGAGAGAGAGAGAGAGAGAGAGAGAGAATCTACTGTTCTCTGGCTCACTCCCCAAATGTCTGCAATAGCTGGGGCTGGAGAGCCCAGAACCGGGAACTCAGTCCAGGTCTCTTGTATGGGTGGCAGGAACCCAACTGCTTGAGCTACCATTGGCCGCCTCCCTGGATGCCACTAGGCAGGACGCTGGAATCTTGAGTGGCTACAGGACTGAAACCTGGGTGCTTCTGATATGGGATATGGGCATCCAAAGGGCGTCCTGAATTCTGCACTAAACACCCAAATCCAAATTTGATTTCTCAACATCTAAAAAAACCAATTAATATAATATACCATATTACTAGGAGAAAGGACAAAAAACATTTGATCAACAGAAAATGCATTTGACAGCCGGCGCCGCGGTTCACTAGGCTAATCCTCCACCTAGTGGCGCCGGCACACCGGGTTCTAGTCCCGGTCGGGGCGCCGGATTCTGTCCCGGTTGCCCCTCTTCCAGGCCAGCTCTCTGCTGTGGCCCGGGAGTGCAGTGGAGGATGGCCCGAGTGCTTGGGCCCTGCACCCTGTGGGAGACCAGGATAAGTACCTGGCTCCTGCCATCAGATCAGTGCGGTGCGCTGGCCACAGCGCGCCGACCCCGGCGGCCATTGGAGGGTGAACCAGCGGCAGAAGGAAGACCTTTCTCTCTGTCTCTCTCTCTCACTGTCCACTCTGCCTGTCAAAAAAAAAAAATTGCATTTGACAACATTCTAAGGAGTCTGCACACACAAAAAGGCTTAGCTTAGCAAGATTGCAAATAAGTACATAAAAACAAATTTCATTTCTATTCACTAGCAATGAAAAATCCAAAATTAAGGAGACAGTTACATTTTAATAGCATGAAAAAAACAAAATTAGGAATAAACTTAACAAATCTTGTTTGAGTCTTGTACAATAGATACCACAAAACATTGTGTGATAAGTAGAAAATCTGAATAATATTAAAACATTCCTTTTCCATGGATTAGAGCATTTAATTGTTAAGATGGCAGTAATGCTCCAGTCCATGTAGGACATAACACATTGCCTATCAAATTTTCAGCTCTCTTTTCTTGTAGAAATTGACAAGTTAATTCTAGAATTCATATACAAATGGGCAGAATCAAAAATTTTGATTGAATCTTAGAAAAGAAGTATCTTGGAGGACTCACTTTGTTGTTTCAAAAGTGATTGCAAAGTTACCATAAAGCAAGGTGGTATGGTATTGGCGTAAGAAAAATAATATTATCAATGGAAGAAAATTGAAAGTCTAGAAAGAAACCCTAATCATTTTTGGTTGATTTGTACCCAAACACTAACATGGAGAAAGAATCATCTTTTAAACAAATAGTGCTCAAACAATTGGGCATCCACATGCAAAGGTGTGAAGTTGGACCCCTCCCTCACTTCATATTAAAACATTAACTCAAAATACATAAGAACCCTAGAACTACAAAAGTCTCAGAAGAAAACATGAATGACTCATTGTGAACTTGAGTTAGGGCATTGGTTTCTTAGTGACAACACCGAAAGCCAGAGACAGAATATCAGTAGGTAAATTGGACTTCGCTAAAATTAGCACTTTTGTGCCTCAAATATTTCCATCAAGAAAGTAAAGGACAATGTGTGGGGAAGGTCGTTTAGCCTGGTGGTTATGATGCTTGTGTCCCCACATCAGGATGCCAGGATGCAAATCCTGGCTCTGGCTCCTGACTCCAGCTTCCTGACAATGAAGACCCTCCAGAACATAGGAGGCAGCAGTGACGGCTCTAGTACTTGGATCCATTCCATCCACATGAGAACCTTAGATAAAGCTCCCAGCTCCCAGTTTCAATTCAGCCCAGTCCTAGCTGTTTTGGCCAACTGAGGAATGAAACAGCAAATAGGGGTTCTCTTCCTGTCTCTCTGCCTCTCAAATAAACAAATAACAAAAACGTTTTTAAAATGTACAGAATGGGAAAAGATATTTCAAATCATATTTGATAAAAGACTTCTATTAGATTATATAAAGAATATTTACAGTCCAACAATAAGACAAACAACCCAATTGATAAATGGAAAAATACTTGTACAGAGATTTCTTTAAAGAAGCTGTACAAGTTGTCAACACTCACATGAAAAGATGCTTAATATAATTTGTCACTAGGGAAGTGTAAAGCTGAACTACAACAAGATACTGCTTCACTTCCATTAGGACGGCTAAAACAAAAAGGACAAGTGAGACCAAGTGTTGGAGAGGATGTGGGTGTGGAGAAATTGTAGCCCTCACATATTGTTAACAGGGAAATAAAGTGGCACAGCCACTTTAGAAAACAGCTGGACAGTTTCTGAATGAAGATACGTTCTCATGTGTTCTAGCAATTCCATTCTTAAGTATACATTCAAGGGAAACACAGACAGAGGTCCACACCAAAACTGGTACACAAATGTTCAGAGCAGCATTATTCATAATAGAAGAAAGTATAAACCATCTAAATGACCAGCAATCTATGAGTGAGTGACTCACAGGTGTATCTGTACGGTGGAATATTATTTGGTCATAAAAAGAATGAAGCGCTTCCCTGTGCTACGATGCGGATGAGCCTTGAAAACCTTACGTGAAGTGACAGTAGCCAGACAGGTGTGGTGGGGCTTCATGTCTGTGAACATTAGGAACGGAGCTGCAATGCCCAGGAGGGCGGAAGGTGGTTGAGTGTTTGACAGGGCTTGGGGAGGGGAAAATGGGGAATGGTTGCTAATGGGTACAGGGTTTCTTTCTGGGGCCATGAGAATGTTCTAAAATTATAGTGATGGCTGCATAACAGGATATGAAAAGCTACTGAATTGTACATGTTAAGAGGCTGGATTTTGTGGCATATGAATTATGTCTCAGTGAAGCTGTAAAAAAAATGAAAAAAGGAATCTGGGATCCCAGGCACAGCATCACTTGGAAGAAAATCAGTCAGCAAGATTTTGCTTATCTCTTACATTTGTTAAACACCTACTTGTTGCCGACATTTTTAGTACTTTTTATCTCCCCTAAACCTATTTGTGCCCTTAATATTCCCCTGAAGCCCTGATTCTTGTCTGCAACTTTTGTACTTGTATTTGCAAGAGACATCTGTACCTATCCCAGATTAAATTCCTGGTGATCAGGTCGGCGCCGTGGCTCACTAGGCTAATCCTCCTCCTTGCGGCGCCAGCACACCGGGTTCTAGTCCCGGTCGGAGCACCGGATTCTGTCCCGGTTGCCCCTCTTCCAGGCCAGCTCTCTGCTGTGGCCCGGGAAGGCAGTGGAGGATGGCCCAAGTGCTTGGGCCCTGCACCCCATGGGAGACCAGGAGAAGCACTTGGCTCCTGCCATCGGATCAGTGAGGTGTGCCGGCCGCAGCGCGCCGGCCGCAGCGGCCATTGGAGGGTGAACCAACGGCAAAGGAAGACCTTTCTCTGTCTCTCTCTCTCTCACTGTCCACTCTGCCTGTCAAAAAAAAAAATTCCTGGTGATCTCCAAACCTGTCTCTTCCCCACCTGAATAATTGGAATCACCGCTTACTCAACCTGGGCAAAATGATTTCAATTGCAACCCTTCCTCCCTCGATTGCTCAGCTCCTCAGCATGTCCTGAGTCCATCCCAGACACCAAATATGTTCTAAAATTCTCATTTATTTTATATGTTTTAAAGGCAGGTGCAGAGGGAGAGCGAGGTAGAGAGAAGAAGAGAATCGCCCAACTATCAGTTCACTCCCCAGATACCTGCAACTGCCAGGGCTGGGTCATGCCAGAGCCAGGAGCTGGAAATCTGACCCCCGGAACTCAACAAACGTGAGCTATAGCCTAACTTCTTCCCAGGGTGTCCAGGAGCAGGAAGCTGGAATCAGAGTGCAGCTGGGACTTGAAGACATCCCAAGCAGGATCGTATCTGCTAGGCTGAATGCCTGCCCTTGGCAAAATATTATTATATTTGATTCTTTTGAAAGGCAGAGAGAAAGAACATTACACTGGCTTCTTGTTGGTTCTCTGCTTCTTGCTGTGGCTTGGATCGGGCTGTGGCTATTCTCTAAGGGTCCCTGCATTGTTATAAAGCAAGTCCCACCCCCATATCCGTGGCCCCTTCTGCACATGGCTGGTTCCCTTTCTACTCCCCATCATGTTGTGACCCAGCCAAGGGGTCCTTACCGGGAGCTGAACAGATGGCGCAAGGACTTTGAGCTTCGAAACCTGTGAGCCAGCCAGCCTTTAAGACGGCCCCAGTGATATCAGCCTCCTAGAATTGTGTCCTTGTGTGTTCCCAGAAGAGATTCTGGGAATCTCTGGGACTTTGCAGAACTGGGGATGTGAAAATATCTGTGCTCAGACATCAAAGATGTTGTGGCTTTGCTCTTGCTCTCCTTTCTCTCCCGTGTGCTGGGAGAAGCAGCTGCGGGCGCAGGAGGGTACTGAGCTAGCCCCATGCAGAGGTCTGTGTGACAAGCCTTCTCACCAACACCAACACAGATGTACAGCTACTTAAGTGCGCCATCCTGGACTGGAAACTCCAGTCACAGTCGAACCTTCAGATGGTCGCAACCCTCATAAATATCCTTGTCATGACAGCCTCATGAGAGACCTGCAGCAAGACCACCAAACTAAATTACTGCCGGGATCCTGACTCTCAGACACCATAAGAAAACAGAAAACACCTGTTGTCCACACCTCTAAGTTTTGGGGAAATGCGTTATCTGGCAATTGATAGCTCCTTTAGATTTTGGAATGTGGCATCAGGTGCTACCACAACAAAAACTTGGAGGACCCTTGTCACACAGCAGAGGGAGCCTAGCAACACTCAGCTGCGGCAACCTAGTGAGGAGAAGATGTGCCTGCTGGATAGGATTGCCTGGATCAGGGGATGTCTGGGTGGGGTGTTGAAGGTGCCTTCTGGTTTCTTTTTTCTGCTGGCGTGAGACTGCGGCAAGCAAGACAGAAGGTCAAGAAAGGTGGTTTTGAAATCTCTTAGCTTCTGCTAATGGTGAAGATGATTCAAAATGTCTTGGAGCAAATGGCAAATCCTTTGTAGCAGTTCATAGTCTGTTGAACAGCAATAGATGACAAACATGCTGCCACCATTCAGAGTGAATCCTCTAACTGCCACGGCCATGGAGGTTCCCTTATTTACCTGTCTGGCTGGCCACCCTTCCCACCTAACTGTGCCTCAGCTAGGCTGAATTCTTCTCATTCCTGAACACACCACTCTCTGTTCCGTTTAAGTGACTTTGCATTTTCCATCCCCTCTGTTTCAAATACTCGTTTTCAATATGTTCATGGTGATCTTATTCTTGTCATTCAGTCCCTCTTGTATATTTAGGTCAAATAAATTTAGATCCAACACAGAGGGACAGGAGAGGCAAAGCTCTAAGGAGATGATGTTTTAGAGTGATCTGGATGGCCAAGAGAGCTATGGGCATCATTCAATGGCTGGGATTATTTTAACTGATTGATCTATTTTACGCATCCCTCTTCACCATCAGAAATGCCAACTCCATGGGAGCAGGAATATTGTCTTTCCTGTTCACCACTGTATCCTCAGTGCCCAAGCAGTGCTCACTACATGGTAGGAGCCCAATATGTGTTTGTTCAATGAACAAGAACTGAATCACATACAGTAAGGTGAAGAGGACTAAGGGATATTAATGAACTTACTTAAGAACATATCTGATTTTTTTTGTATCAACACTGGAGGGAAGTTACCATGCAAATCCAAATAACAGCAGCAATAATAGCAAGCATAGTTCCCTTGCTTTAAATATATATGAAGAAATTTGAAGTTCAGTTGGTAAGATTTTCTATCAGTGGCATCAGATTTCTTGTTCCCTGAGATGACCGAATCACTACTTTGTGTAGGTGCCTTTGTGTCTTTATTAGAATTTCCTGAGTAATTTGTAAGTATACAGGACAGATCAAAGCTTAGCTCATATTTGAATCCATTCAAAATGTGATCATACATTACTGGCTATGTGATATGTGTAGCTTTCCTGTAGTTGTTGGTTAGCAATTCATTAGTGAACATTTCAAGCCTGACACACGAGAAGAACAATATTTCAAAGACAGGCTGTGAGACGATTTAAGAGAAATTGCCGCATAATCATAGAAACATGAGCTATTGGAGATGTTGGAGAGCTATTTTCCAGCCATGCCTCCAGGCCGGGACCCCCTTAAACCATCCACCAGATGACACAGACCCATCTTTAATTGGAGGGATGAAGAGTAAGGACCTCCAGCCTCCATGGTGGCCACCGCCCCCTCTCAGATGCAAGGAATCCCCCAGCCCCCATCAGGGTTACTCACGGAGCACCCCTTCCCCTTCCTCAGGCTGTGGACACCCAGTGCTCCCGGAATGTTACAGTCACTCTGAGTCCCCTGTGAAGTTGTCCCAGACATTTCAGAGCACTCAGGGACACATCCCGCAGGTCTCACACAGGGCTGTGGCCCCTGAGCCCTACTTTTAGGTAGCACCCAGGCCCTGTCCTTTGAGACAACGCTGCTTTCCTATCTAGGGTGTGGCCTCCTGATGCTCCCCCAACTGTCAAAACCCCAGGGTCTCTGGCACTTCCTGACGTAGGGCCGTGTGGGGTTCCTAAGGGAAATGGCAGCATGGCTGTTCCCTTATCCTGTGTCAGCCAGGGCACAGCACTGCCAACCAGCCCTCTGGGTTAAGCCACCAGGTAGGAGGCCTGAGGCCCACCTGGGAGTGCCTGGATGCAGTTCCCACCTCCAGGTTGTTAGGCCATCACAAAGCACACTGAACACCGGGGTAAGGGAAAGGGTTTATTGTGGAAAAGCCAGCAGGCTGGAGGGAAGGGGCAAAGAAGGCAAAAGAGAGAGAAGGAGACTGTAAGAGAGAGAGACAGAGAGAAGAGAGAAGAGAGACGAGTGGAGGAGAGGAGCCAAGAAAGCCACGTGTTCAGGAACGGGTCCTTTTAAAACACCTGGCTTCTAGTAATGGCGGTGGGGGCTAGAGCCTAGGATGTAAATCAGGGTGTAGATCGCGCTACAGATAAAACTGCACCAGTTTCCTAACATTGGTCCGGATTCCAGCCTCCTGCTGATGTGCACCCTGGAAGGCACCAGATGATGGCTCTGCTTGAGTCCCTGACACATTCATGAGCAACCCTGATGAGTCACTGGCTGTGGGCTTCAGCCCGGCTCAAGTCTGGCTGCTGCCCCTATTCGGGGACTGAATCAGCAGGTGGAAGATCTTTCTCTCTGTGTCTGTCTCTGTCTCACTGCCTCTCAAATAAAAACAAACAAAAAACCAGAATTTCTTGTGCCACAAGTCATAGAAAATTCTGCAGGGAAACATCTTCTGGATCTTTTTGCCAGGTCTTCTCTTCCACCTGGGGAGACGATGCTGCCCTCTCACCCAGGAACCAGGCGACACCCAGCTACACACAAGGAGCTGTCCTGGTGCACACCGGGTGGGCATTTGGGGGAGGGGCTCAAAGTCCCTTGTATGCTCTGGATTCATTTAGGGTCAGCCAGGATCACAGCCAGGCTTCAATTTCTCTTCCTCCTTTTTCTACTGAAAGGAACTCTTCGTTAATTTTTTATGGCATTTTTAAGAAAATTTGTTTATTTTTTGTTTCTTTGTGTTACTAATTGAAAATACTTTATGCTTGGTGAAATAAAAGCACATATATTTTACATAGAAGTAAACCAATGAATAGAGAAAAAATACAAGGAAAAGCAAAAGCCTTGTATTCTGCCCTCGCTAATGAACCCTGCTCTGCTTCGGTTAACTGGCCTTTAGTGTTGCTGAGTGTCTGCTTTGGTAATTCCACAAACCCAGCTCACAACTGCTCTCTTCTCTTCAAATCCTCCACCTGTAGACAACATCTCTTAGGTTTTCCATAGAAAGGTGAAGGTTTGGTTCTCATTCTTTACACTTCTTCCTCCTGCTGTCCTAAGTCTGGGTATTTATAGTATTAATTTCAGTTTCTAATCGTTGTATTTGTAACTCTAACTCCTCTACTATCTTTACCTACTCCTGACAACATGTTTCAACTATTCCTTTATGCGTTTCATTTTTATAAAACTCAGTGCAGCTGTCATTGGTACAGCTGGTTTAAGGACAAGGAAAGGGGCTGGTGTGTGTGATGCCACCATCCCACACTGCAGCACTGGTTTGAGTCCCAGATGCTCTGCTTCTGACCTAGCTTCCTGCAAATGTACCTGCAAAGGAAGTGGGAGATGGCCCACATACTTGGGTTACTGCCACCCAAGTGAGAGACCTGGATGGAGTGCCTCGCTCCTGGCTGTTGTGGCCATCTGGGGAGTGAATCAGTAGATGCAAGGTGTCTTTCTCTGTCTCCCCCCCCATAGCTTTGGCTTTCAAATCAATTGATCAATCAATCTTTAAAGAAAAAGGGATAAGAAAAGAGAGGCTGAGTTGTTAATTTGCCCAGGACACCACAGATAGAAAGGGGTGATCCTGCAACTCCTGTGCTTTTCACCTCTCAACTTCAATAATCAGAACATTTCTTAAGAAATTGATATTGATATTTTGTCATGGTTTGAATGTGTTCCAAAAGTTTGTGTGTTGGAAACTTAATCCCCAAATTCGTATTGCTGGTGTTTGGAAGTGGAGTTTTTGGGAGGTGATTCGGGTTGGATGAGGTTGTGAGGGTGGGGTTCCCTGGCGGCATCAGTGACTTTATATGAAGGTGCGGAGAGAGCTGGGGTGAGGGCACCCCTGCTCTGTCTCACTGTGCAATGCCCTCTGCAGGCTGTGTTGAGCCAGAAGGCCCTCATCAGCTGCCAGGGCTGTGTCTTGGACTTCCCAGCCTCTGGGACTACAAGGAAAAGTTCCTGCTCTGTTAAATCACCCAGTCTCAGGGATTTTGTTATGGCAACACTCAAGAAACTAAGACAGATCTTTATACATACAAGGATACTTTAAAAAGTTCATTGAAAATGTGTATTATGAAAAATATGCATGGATTTTAAAATGCTTTTGCTCCAAAATAAGCTTCTCTTTTAATTTTTTGAGGTACCCTCATGTTGACAGAGCCTTTTCAACCATAGCAACAGAAGCACAGAATATACCAGAGTGAAATAGCATCGTAATATTTTTGTTCAAGAACATCGTATTTTTTTGAAGCTGTCATCAAAAACTGAAAAGGTGCTATAATTTAATTTTTTTTCTTTTCATACATTTTTCTCTCTTCAGCTGAATTCAGGTAATTAAGGGCTTAGTGTTCCATCATTCCTCTTTTTCTTCCCGTTAATGAATGTCACAGAAAGATGCTCAAACTCAAGTGGATGTTATCATCTGTTGGGTCCAGTAAACAGAAAGAAAGGCAGGGAGGCTAAGCTGACATCACAGTGAAAGTACTTCCTAGAGTCCTGTGGCCCCTGAGGCCTGGTCTCTGCCCAGACGCTCACCTCAACAGCCCAGGGATGGGCAGGTTGGTAGTTGTGAGTCATGGAGGCGGTGGCAGTTGACTGTCTACACATGGAGATGACTGCATCCTGAATTCCTCTTGGTTCTTGGACTCCCTACCTGAAGCAAGGTTTCAATATAGGCATTGGCGTCCATGTTCTCTGGTCTTTCTCCTCTGCTTGTGAGCACAGTGCCCAGACCATCAACGCCATCAGGTGGACGCTCTGGGGAATCGTCACGTCTGCCTGATCCGCACACCATGAAGCTCCCTAGTCGGACCTGTGTCTGAGAGTTTATTAACCCCGGCTGGGATTTTCCAAAGCCCACCGTCTGTACAAACAAATGACTTCATGTGTCTTCTGGCTTCTCCATCACCGAAAATCATGAGAAAGCCGTTACCTAGCGCTGTTCATGGGATGTCTGTGGACTGAGTGCACGTGACGACAGTTCACTGGCCTAGAAATTAGAGAATGTAAGTGCTGCTGTTACCGACATCTATTACCTGTGCAAACCTGGGCAAATCCTGAGACGTTCCAAGTCTCCGTTTCTCAGCTTTAAAGCAGAGATGATGCTAACATCTGCTCTACCAACCAAAAGGAGCTGCAGCATGGTAAATAGCTCCAAGGATAGCACTGTTCTGACTTGCAACAGTGCACAGTTTGCTCTAGGCGTCTGCTGGGGCCACTCGGAGACATTTTGAAGGTCCCCACCCCAACACGCCCTGCAGAACTTTGTCATACAAGGAAGTGACTTCAAATGGAATTAAAGGAGGTCTGTTCTGGTGCAAAATGTTAGGAATCCATGCAGAGATTTTTTTCACAAAATACATTTTCCATGAATTTTTGGGAGATCCTTAGTCTATATGAATGGTTCCCAATTGGAGGTGATCTGCAGTGACATTTGGCACTGTTTAGAAACAGTTTTGATTGTCCCGGCTGGCAGGGTGCAGGGAGGGTGCTGCTGGCTGCTAGGGGCCAAGGAAGGTGCTGAATATCCTGCAATGTGCACACAGGACCGCCACTCTCATCACAGAACTGTCAGGCCCCAAACGACAGTAGTGCAGGGAGTGAGAAGCCCTGGTGAGCACATAAGATGATGCCCTGTGCCCCAGAGCCAGCAGCCAGTCCCGGGAGACTTCTCACACCAAACCTTGAGTCTGCTCCTCCTGGGGCCCGCTTTGTGGCACAGAGGGTTAAGCCGCCACCTGCAGCACCGGCATCCCATATAGGTGCTGGTTTGAGTTCTGGCTGCTCCTCTTCCAATCCAGCTTCCTGCTAATGTGCCTGGGAAGGTAGAGGAAGATGCCCCAAGTGCTTGGGCCCCTGCACTCAAGTGGGAGACCCAGAAGAAGCTCCTGGTTCCAGCCTGGCCCAACCTTGGCCATTGCAGCCATGTAGGGAGTGAACCAGTGGATGGGAGACCTCTGTCTCTGTCAGACTGCACCCTGCACCTGCTGATTCTGTGGAGCCTGGAAGCCTGCACTTACACCAGTCTTTCCAGGGACTCAGACACATGCTGTAGTTTGAGAGCCACTTACCAAACAACAGCCACCATTCAGATTTTGCCAGTCTGCCCTTGGGAAAAGCATTAGCTTGGGTTCGGCTGTGGGAACTCCCCACAAGGTGTTCATGCCCGGAACCTCCCTGCTAGCTCCACTGTGCCTCAAGGAGCTTAGGCAGCTGCTAGCTGGAGAGAAATATCATTATGATTGAGAACTTCTACTACAGGACGCCTTGCTGAGCCCACCTGCGGGAGCAATGCTGCCAGCTGGCACACAGTCAGATCCCATGCGGCTCTTTGGTTGACGGCTTCTCACAGCACAGGACACTGGGGGCTTGCCTGTCTGGGTGAGGGGCAGGCTCTGAGTTCCATGGCCTCCGTGTAGCACGGCGGGGAGCACAACTCTAGCTGGAAGGCCCTGCACAGACACGGTTGCGGCACAGAGGGGGCTCAGGTCAGGGAGTTTTCAGAGCCTATGACTTCCTTTTCCTAAGAGGCTCCTGAGTTGCTGTTGTCCAGTGGGCCAAGTTCAAAGCCAGTGACAAGGGAATCCTGTGAACTCCTTCTGCAGACTGGATCTCTCACCTGGTCGTGTGGCCATGTGACCCTGGCCAAGTGAGCTCATGTTCTCTGGAGCAGAGTGACTTGAAGCAGTCACATCATCCCAGCGTACAGGCAACCATTAAACATGGATTACACACGCTCGTGCTGTGTGTCACGGGGTGCAGACGTTTATAAGTGGGACTTGAAGATACATGGCACAAAATCCACTGGACGCACACCCACTGTACCACGGTGTGTGAATACTGCATGAAGCATGGTGGGAGCAGGGGGCAGCAGCTGTAGAGGACAGCCACCCAGCTCCAGGTCCCTGCTCCTCTTCCTCTGATAGCCACGCCGGCTTCAGCATTGGGTAACTGGACTCTTTCTACTGGACCCAGTCTGGTTGGAAGTGTCAATCAATCTACACAGCCCATCCCCGGCCAGGGGGGTGGGCCCATGACCTGTGTTTTTCATGTCCCTGGAATCATGTTTTTGAGATAATGAAGCAATGGCTCAAAAATACTTGAATCCCACTTATTCCAACAGGAGACATCTGAAAGGACCACCGGCCTGTTTTTTCTTCCTGCACCTCCGAGCTGCTTTCTCAGAAGCAAGTCTTCAGCTTGAGCCCTGGGTGTGGGGACCGCGCACACTCGCAGAGAACGCCTTCTTGCTGCCCCTGAGTTGTTTGTGGAGCTCAGCTAGTGCAGGGGCTGTGAGGCCCTTGAGCCCTGGGTGTGGGGACCTCGCACGCTTGCAGAGAACGCCTTCTTGCTGCCCCCGAGTTGTTTCTGGTGCTCAGCTTCTGCGGGGGCTGTGAGGCCCTTGAGCAGAGCTGGACTCACTGTGGAGCTCCCTGAACCCGGACGTCGGGCCTTTGTGTGCACGTGCACCTTACACGACACTGGAGGAGACGGAACAATGAGTTCATAAACTTTCATCTCATTGCAAAAGTAAAATCTGCACAGAACTTGTGGAAGGCCACTGCTTTCCACTCTCGATTCCCTTTTACTACATTCACTGCGTGTTGGGAAGAACTGGGTGGCCGAAGGCATTCTGAAAATCCAGCTTGGAGAAAGCTGAGTTCGGGGTCCATTTGGTTTGATTCTCCGTCATTTTCAGATGCAGTGAAGTTTCCTCCCGGTCATCGCAGGTTAGGAAAGGCGGCCAGAGACAGTGCTGTTTCCTGCTGTGCTGACTCCCAGTGTGACGACTCAAGGGAGTAAGGCTGCCCGGTGACAGGAGTCCTCCTCCAGCACCATTGCCGGGCACTGGAAACGCACTGGTAAAAGAGGAACAGGGTTTGCAATCTTTAGACCCAGAGCTGTCTGTGGAAAATCCTGATCACCTCATGCATAAAATTCAGCGCAACACTGCACGAAAATACATGTTCTACTCTGCTAGGAATATCCTTGATAATGCAGGTATACAAATATCCGGCATCCACATATATATTTTTCAGGGAAATCACAAGAAGTAGAAATGTTCAGATTTTTGCATTTTTAGAATACACGCCAGTAGCACTATTAGAACCAGTAAGTGTGTAAAAACCACAGGGTTTTTTTTGTATTCTAATTTTTACATAATAAAAACCAGAATGTGATAAACCATTTTGGAGGAATGGCTACATTATACCGCTATTTTTATTGGAAATTGTTCTATAAAATGTGTAAAGAGGGGCAGGTGTTCGGCCCAGCAGTTCCGCCACCAGTTGAGGCTCCAGCAGCTCGTGCTGAAGTACTTGGTTTTGAAATGCAGCTCCAGCTTCAGCCTGTAAGTGCGCACCCTGGGAGGTAGCATGTGATGGCTCAGGTAGTTGGGTCCCTGTTACTCACATAGGAACCCTGGATTGGTTCCTAGCTTCTGGTTTAGGCCTGGCCCAACCTTGGCTGCTGTGAACATTTGAAGTGCAAACCAGAGAGGGGAGGCTTGCTCTATCCGTCTTTCTCTCTGTGTGTCTCTCTGCCCTTCAAATAAATAAATTTTAAAGTACATAATAAATCCATTGCTATAAGGAAACATAATTAGAGTATTTCTCCTCTTCTATCCCCCAAAATGGTAGGGGGCAAGGCACTATAGAGACACGTCAGGCAAATAATTAATAAAAGTATTAAATAGTTTCTGTAGTGTTGATTTTGTCAGTTTGTCAACGCTTGTAACATGTTGTGGTTTTTCTCATTCTACATAAGTACTCATGTTCACTTTGATTTTCTATTTCTTGTTTTTAAAGAAACCCTCCAAATCGGAGAAGTGCAGCTCCTGCAATACCTAATCCAGCTCTGCGAGAAGATTCTACCCGGACGACTCCTTGGGAGCTGACCCAGCATGTGGATGTAATGCATCATGACTCCACCCTGTAAATATTTCACTCTGAGCTGGCCACATGCCAGCCACTGCTGGGTGTCACAGACAAAGTCGAAAAGTTCAGGGCTCCCAAACTGACTGGGCCACAGAATCTCCATGGAGCTTTAGAGAAACTGCAATTCTGTACAACTCAGTGAAACCATGGAACTATACCTCCCGGGGGTAGAGCCTGGGAATATATATATATACACACACATATATATATATGTATATGTATACATACATATATATGTATTTTTTTTGACAGGCAGAGTTAGACAGTGAGAGAGAGATAGCAAGGTCTTCTTTCCGTTGGTTCACCCCTCAAATGGCCAACGCGCTGCACCGATCCGAAGCCAGGAGCCAGGTGCTTCCTCCTGATCTCCCATGCAGGTGCAGGGCCCAAGCACTCGGGCCATCCTCCACTGCCTTCCCGGGCCACAGCAGAGAGCTGGACTGGAAAAGGAGCAACCAGGACAGAATCTGGCGCCCCAACCGGGACTAGAACCCGGAGTGAATCTATATTTTTAACAAATTCCCCAAGTGATCCTTACATAGCTGAACCAGTACTGATGCTCTGGTAACAGAAACAGTGGTGTGAGTGCTGCCCATGCTGCCTTCCAACTCCTTACATTCCTGGGGGGACTGAGAAATACCTACGAGGGCGCCATGGTCTGAATGCTTATGTCCCAGTACATTCGTGTGCTGAGATCCTAGACCCCAAGGCAGTGATGTCAGCAGCTGGGGCCTTTGGGAGGTGATCAGATGGTGCCAGCACAGAGCCCTCATGAAAAATCCAAGAGAGAACATAGCGAGAAGACATCAAACCAGGGCATGGGTCCTTAGCAGGCACCAAACCTGCTGGCCTCTTTTTCTTGGATTCTCCACCCTCCAGAATGATGTCTGAGCAGACTAAGACAGGCAATGCGCGATAGAGGCTCTGGAAGACAAATGTATTTGGGGAACAGGGAACTCGTCTACGTCTCCATTTAGCTAGCTTGTTAGTGACGTCTTTCTTGAGGAAGTGATATTTTAGTAGGACCCATTGCTGGTTACATCAATAAAATTTGATTCTTCTATCTCCAGGTATCATTGTGCTTCTTTATAACCTAGTTAGAAAGGCTGTTCTTGCTGACCCAGTATGGTGGCCCCGCGATTGCTTCTTCTACACAGGTGAGGAGAACAAGGCCTGCAGGTGTCATGGAGCTCTCCTGTCTCACAAGTGTGCGTGGTGGATTGGAGCTCCACTTTTGGTGCTCGTAGTCCAAGTTCATGGGTTCCCCACCGTGATACACGTTGAATGAGAATGCACAACTCTGCGAACATCAGCAGTCAGCACCTCATCATTCAAAGGGGGTCTGGGGATTAATGGTTGCAGGGTCACTGGGGAGCCAGTAGGAAGGGGAGATCTAAGGGCCACAGCCTGCAGTGGGGGCACCTCATATGGGCACCAGTTCGAGTCCCAGCTGCTTCATTTATGATCCAGTTCTCTGCTGTGGCCTGGAAAAGCAGTAGAGGATGGCCCATGTCCCTAGGCCCCTGCACCTGTGTAGGAGACCTGGAAGAAGCTCCGGCTCCTGGCTTTGGATAGGTGCTGCTCTGGCCATTGTGGCCATTTGGGGAGTGAGCCAGCAGATGGAAAACCTCTCTCTTTCTCTCTCTGTAACTCTGCATTTCAAATAAACACATAAATCTTTTTTTTTTTTAAGTGAGATCTAGAGGCGGGGAAGGGGACTTCAGAGCAGTTGAATCAAAGCTTGCATTTTAAGAAGGTCTCCAGGCTGGGAGCTTAGCTATTGAGATGCCAGATAAGATACTCCCATCCTACACTGCAGTGCTTGGGTTGGAACCCTGGCTCCAGCTCCTGACTCCACCTTCCTGCTCATCCCAGTCCAGGAGGCAGCAGTGGTGGCGCAAGTTCCTGGGGTCTTGTCACATGTGTGGGATGCCTAGATTGAGTTTCTGCTCCTGGCTTTGACCACGGCCCTGGTTGTGTGGGCATTTGGGGTATAAATCAATGGATAAGAGGACTGTCTCATCTGTGTATCTCTATCTCACTGCCTCTTAAGTAAATACATTTTAAAAAGTGAGTTTGGAATAGCAGGTCAGGTCTCCAGGGTATCTGAGTGCACTGGGAGTGAGAAGAGGTGTGCCCTGGGCGGGGGGTGGGTATGGGAGAGGGGGGGTGCAGGTGAGGGACCCCTGGGCACAGACGCAGGTGAGCCTTGGCCTGGGGGTTTAGGATCAGATGGAAACCTTCTCCAGTGTTTCTGTCCCACTCATCAGAGAGGAGAGAACTCCCAGAGACGCTCCAGAGCATGCAAGTTCCACTGAGCTTCCTCACTCAGGTTCTCTTTCTCCCGCTCACTTTGTTTTGAACCTCTAAACCTGCATTGTCCCCTACACTGGGTATGTGTGACCACTAAGCTTTTGAAACTGGACCAGTCCAAGATGAGACATGATATATATATATATATGTATATGTATATGTATATATATGTATACATATATAAGTGTGTGTGTGTTAGATTGCCAAGACATAAAAAAGAATTATTAATTTTTCATTAATAACTTTTGTATGGATTATATGCTGAAATGAGAGCATATTGAGATATATTGGGCTAAACACAACTTAGAATTTATCATCAGGACTAGTTTCACCTATTTTTTATGTGCCTCAACACAAGAGTAAGAGAATTAAACCTCTGGCTTTCCCAACAGGTGATGGGAATGGACAGCAGATTCCCACTGTAAGCAAATTCTGGCACCATTTATTCCTCTTGAGATAGAATCAGGCTCTCGCCGGTGCCTGCCACGTGGGCTGAGCTGGCAGAGAGACTGGCTCCTCTCTGTGGGTCTGGCCAAGTGGCAGAGCTGGTCCCTGGGCTTAAGAGTTTCCGATGTGAAGTCTCCATGCAGCTTTCCAGGGGAGCAGAGAGGAAGACAGGGACTGGAGCAGAGCCTGTGTTTAGAAGGCCCCTGCAGTGCAGGGTGTTATGGACTCAATGTTTGTGTCCCTTTCTATATATTGAAATTCTAATCCCTGATGTGATGATTTAGGAGGTGGGAGCTGGGAGCTCCCAGGAGAGGGATTGGCGCCTTTTTTTTTCTAAGTTCACTTATTTATTTAAAGTTACAGAGAAAGGGACACACACACACACACACAGAGAGAGAGAGAGATAGAGAGAGACAGAGAGATTTTTCCTTGTCTGGTTCACTCCCCAAATGGGACTGGGCCAGGCCTGAAGCCAGGAGTCTGGAACTCCACTCGGGTCTCCCATGTGAGTGTCAGGGGCTCAAGCACTTGGCCCATCTTCTGCTGCTTTCCCTGGTGCATTAGCAGGGAGCTGGATTGCAAGTGGGGTAACCAGGACTTGAACCAGTGCTCATATGGGATGTTGGCGTCACAGGCATTGGCTCAACCTGCTGTACCACAACACTGGCCCTGAACTGAGGCTCTTATAAAAGGGACTTCAGCAAGCTCCCTTGCCCTCCTTCCTCCATGTGAAGACACAAGTTGGACCACCCAGGAGAGAGCCCTAGCTAGGACCCACCGCGTGCCACCCTGATCACTAAGCTCTGAGATCCAGCCTCCAAGCTCTGAGCACTGAATGTCTGCTGTTAAAAAGCCACCCAGCCTATGGTTCTTGGTTACAGCAGCCCCAGCAGACTAAGCAGATGCCTTTCTCACACCTTGGCCCCAGGAGGGTAACCAGCCCATTTCCTGCCTTGAGTCCTTCCTGGCTTAAGACATGCTTACTTGTCTTACTGGCTAAATGGACAGAGATTACGGACATGGAATAAAGATTCAATTACAGCCCCGGGAATTCTTCACATGAAGGTAAATAGGGGGAAAGTCTCAGCGAGACCTCTTTTCTATGCAGTTGTCGTTCAAACACACAGGCTAGGATTATAAACAACAGAAACCAAGCAGGGGGGATGATCTGCAGCTTCCTGGAGACCAAGCTGCAGCCCATTTGGACGTCAGAGGCCAGCCAAGGGCAGCTTCATGGCGAAATGATTCCCAGCTGCTCTTAGTCAGGTTCAACAGCTCAGTTTCTGACCTGGAGAAGGCAGGAGATCCCTCAAGGCCACATTTGAAAAATGCAAACAAAATCTTGCTAAATGTGTTCCAGCCGTTCCTGTCCTAACACAGACAGCTGCTTTGTGCAGTTGGTGGATGTCAGTGCCACAGAACAGAACACGGAGGAACGGGTTTCCATGACTCCCCAGGAAACGTGAAGAGGGCTGGCCTTTCCAGGGTTGGCGAATGGCAAAGCACTGACTGTATAGAAGAAAATGCATGGTTTTCACCATTAAGTGATAGCAGTTGGCAACAGAGGGACAAAGTCAGGATGTCCACGGATGAACCCCAGGTCTGGTCTTTGTGTTGTGTGTTGCACAGTCATGTGAGAAACTCTCCCTGAAGCAATGATAGAGTGAGGGAGACCCTGTGCTCTGGGGAAAGAGGCAGAAAGGTCGCTGTGACAGGCTCATTGGGTGATGGGACTTTGCAACATAATGTAACTGCTGGCTGGAAAAGAAAACCCTTTAAGAAGTGAAATAGACTTTTGAGGATACACATCATTGACGAGGAGGCAGTATTGTCTTGCAGGGAGTAAGGTGAGACATAGTCCCAGCTGCCTTTGTGGGGCGCACACTCTGTGTAGACCCTGTCCCAGTGCTCACACACCGCCACGGTGAGTTCTGCAGGAAACCTACTAGGTAGGTGTTGTCCAGGTCTGCTTTGTGTCAATTTCCTTTCCAAAGACAGCCATTGTGGTCAAATTGTGGTAAATGGAAGAAGGAAAGTCAAAGAAAGAGAGAGAGAGTGAGAGAAAGAATGTGATATCATCACATCTGTGATTTGTTTGCATGCTTACTAGCCTTGGGGGTGAAATTCGATGAATGCTGTGGAGACCCTGCAGGGTGGCACCAGGCAAGCTGTCCCAGTGCTCATGCAACAGGTCTCAGGGATAAAGCCAGGATGCTGGAGGCAAAACACACAGCAGGGGCCAGCGCCATGGCATAGGGGGTAAAGCTGACAGTGCCAGCATCCCATATGGGCACTGGTTCAAGTCCCAGCTTCTCCTCTTCTGATCCAGCTCTCTCCTATGGCCTTGGAAAGCAGTAGAAGATGGCCCAAGTCCTTGGGCCCCTGCACCCACGTGGGACACCCACAAGAAGCACCTGGCTCCTGGTTTACGATCAGCCCAGCTCTGGCTGCTGTGGCCATTGAGGGAGTGAACCAGTGGATGGAAGACCTTTCTCTCTGTCTAGCCCTCTCTCTGTCTGTAACTCTACCTCTCAAATAAATAAATAAATAAAAATCCTTTAAACATACACACACAGCAAGAATCCAGGGGAAAGTATTGGATGGGACGTCGCGCCCAGGATGGGTGCAAGCCAGGTGGCCAGGCCAGGCTATACCAGTGACCTGTATCAGGCAATTTGCACATGCCTGCTTCTCTCTGCCACACCAGACTTTCTTGCTGATGGTTCCAGAGGCCAGAGTTGAGAATGGACCAAGGAGGCCCCAAAGGCAGGGCACCAACACATCACAGGGAGATGCAGGAACAGGTCCTACTGACCACAGCAGTAGCATGCCCAGGAGCTTGAGGAGAGCCTTTAGATTTCCCTTGTGTTTCTTGGGTAGAGGACACAGAGGTTGGAGTAGGTATTGTCAGTGGGTGGCCAAGTTAACCTTCTGCAAAAGTGAAATGCCTCAGGACCGGTGTTGTGGCATCCCATACAGGTGCTGGTTCGAGTCCTGGCTGCTCCACTTCTGATCCAGTTCCATGCTGGTGTGTCTGGGAAAGTAGTGGAAGATGGCCCAAGTGTTTAGGCCCCTTCCAACCATGTGGGAGATCAGGATGGAGCTTGTGCTCCTGGCTTCAGCCTGGCCCAGCCCTGGCCATCGTGGCCATTTGGGGAGTGAACCAGCAGATGGAAGATTCTTGCTCTCTCTCGTCTGTGTGTGTGTGTGTGTGTCTTCCTCTCTCTCTGTAGCTCTGACTTTCAAATAAATATTTTTTTAAAGTGCAATGCATCACATGCCCTGTGTGTGTGTGTGTGTGTGTGTGTAGTGTTCGACAAATATTCGGTGCCTCAGGAGTGCTAGGTTTGCCCTGGTCCTTTCATCCCTTTGTATGGTCAGCACTGACACGCTCTCCTTATGCACTTGCCACTTACTTGTCCTCGTGTTATGAATTCTGACCCTGCCTCACAAGCTGCCTGGTATTTATTGTCTCTACTTAACATGTATTCAGAGTTTCACAGATCTACAGTACAACAGAGTATTCTCCATCTTTTCAAAAAGATTTATTTATTTATTTAAAGTCAGAGTTACAGAGAGAGAGGGAGAGACAGACAGACAGACAGACACACACAGAGAGAGAGAGAGAGAGAGAGAGAGAGAGAGGGAGAGATCTTCTATCCACTGATTCACTTCTTAGCTGGCTGATGCAGCCCTGACTAGGACAGGCTGAAGCCAGGAGCTAGGAACTTCTTCTGGGTCTCCCATATAGGCTCAGGGGCACAAGCGTCTGGGCCATCTTCTGCTGCTTTTTCCAGGCCATTAGCAAGGAGCTGGATCAGAAGTGGAGCAGCCGGGACACAAACTGGCATCAGTAGGGGATGCTGGCATTGCAGGCGGAGGCTTTACCCACCATGCCATAATGCCAGCCCTGAGTATTGTCATATCCTATGGGAATACACCTAAGAGTTAGATTAGGTCCAGGGAGGAATGTCTCTAGTGTTGGACTTTGCCTGTCTTGTTGATTGCCATATTTTATTCTCTTTTATGTCATAGGAGCTTTTTAAATTTCTGCATGAGTGAATGAATATCTTTTAGAAATTTTTAAATTTATTGATTTTAAATATTTTTATGAATATAAACAGAACAAATTTATGTAGTTCACAGATAGAATTCTAAGATTATAATGATGCTTCCCTCCCTTGCTCTCCTTTCCTTCCTTCCTTCCTTCCTTCCTTCCTTCCTTCCTTCCTTCCTTCCTTCTCTCCTTTCTTCTTTAATTTTTAAAAAAGATATTTATTTATTTGAAATACAGAGAAGCAGAGGCAGGAGGCTCCTGGATTTGGATCTGCCCAGCCCTAGCAGGTGTGGCCTTTTGGGGGGTGAACTAGTGGATGAAAGACCTCCCTCTCTCTCTCTTTACCTCTGCCTCTCTGTAACTCTGCCTTTCAAATAAATAAATAAATCTTTAAAAAAAATTAAGAATCTCCAACCCTGCAAGATATTGGCACCGGCAAAGACTTCTTGGAAAAGACCCCGGAGGCACAGGCAGTCAAAGCCAAAATCAACTATTGGGATTGCATCAAATTGAAAAGTTTCTGTACTGCAAAAGAAACAGTCAGGAAAGTGAAGAGGCAACTGACAGAATGGGAAAAAATATTTGCAAACTATGCTACAGATAAAGGATTAATAACCAGAATCTACAAAGAGATCAAGAAACTCCACAACAACAAAACAAACAACCCACTTAATAGATGGGCCAAGGACCTCAACAGACATTTCTCAAAAGAGGAAATCCAAATGGCCAACAGACACATGAAAAAATGTTCAAGATCACTAGCAATCAGGGAAATGCAAATCAAAACCACAATGAGGTTTCACCTCACCCCAGTTAGAATGGCTCACATACAGAAATCTACCAACAACAGATGCTGGCAAGGATGTGGGGAAAAAGGGACACTAACCCACTGTTGGTGGGAATGCAAACTGGTCAAGCCACTATGGAAGTCAGTCTGGAGATTCCTCAGAAACCTGAAGATAACCCTACCACTCAACCCAGCCATCCCACTCCTTGGAATTTACCCAAAGGAAATGACATTGGCAAACAAACAAGCTGTCTGCACCTTAATGTTTATTGCAGCTCAATTCACAATAGCTAAGACCTAGAATCAGCCTAAATGCCCATCAACAGTAGACTGGATAAAGAAATTATGGGATATGTACTCTATAGAATACTACACAGCAGTAAAAAACAATGAAACCCGGTCATTTGCAACAAAATGGAGGAATCTGGAAAACATCATGCTGAGTGAAATAAGCCAGTCCCAAAGGGACATATATCATATGTTCTCCCTGACTGGTGACAACTAACCAAGCACCAAAAAGTAAACCTGTTAAAGTGAAATGGACACTATGAGAAACGGTGACTTGATCAGCCCTTGCCCTGACTGTTGATGAACAACTTAATACTTTATCACTTTTAGTATTTTTTTGGTTGTTCTACTTAATACTATTGGTTGAATTCTGTAATTAATACACAGTTATTCTTAAGTGTTGAAGCTTAACTGAAAAGTGATCCCTGTTAAATATGAGTTGGAATAAGAGAGGGAGGAGATGTACAATTTGGGACATGCTCAATCGGACTTGCCCCAAATGGTAAAGTTAGAAACATACCAGGGGATTCCAATTCAATCCCATCAAGGTGGCATGTACCAATGCCATCTCACTAGTCCAAGTGATCAATTGCTGTTCGCAATTGATCATAATGATAGGACTAAGAGTCAAAGGGATCACATAAACAAGAATAGTGTTTGAAAATACTGATGGAATAAAAAAAGGGAAAGAACGATCCAACATGGGAAGTGGGATACACAGCAGACTCATAGAATGGCAGATGCCCTAAACAGCACCATGGCCTCAGAATCAGCCCTTAAGGCATTCAGATCTGGCTGAAAAGCCCATCAGAGTATTTTAGGCATGGAAAGCCAAGACACTCTGGCAAAAAAAAAAATGACCTAAATGAAAGATCTCTGTGAGTGAGATCCCAGTGGAAAGAACAGGTCATCAAAGAAGGAGGTACCTTTCTTTGAAGGGAGGAGAGAACTTCCACTTTGACTAAGACCTTGTCTAAATATGATCAGAGTTGGCGAACTCAAATGGCTTCCATAGCTTTGGCAACTCATGACTAGAGCCTAGGGTGATTACTGACGCCATAAACAAGAGTGTCAATTTGTTAAGTCAACAGCAGCAGTCACTGTGCACTTACTCCTCGTGTAGGATCTCTGTCCTTAATGTGCTGTACATTGTGTGTTAATGCTATAACTAGTACTCAAACAGTATTTTTCACTTTGTGTTTGTGTGGATGCAAACTGTTTAAATCTTTACTTAACATATACTAAATTGATCTTCTGAATATAAAGAGAATCGAAAATGAATCTTGATGTGAATGGAAGGGGAGAGGGAGCAGGAGATGGGAGGGTTGTGGGTGGGAGGGAAGTTATGGTGGAGGAATAGCCACTGTAATCCATAATCTGTACTTTGGAAATTTATATTCATTAAATAAAAGTTAAAAAAATAAGAATCTCTAAGAGCAGGACCCAGCCATCTCTGTGCCCAGGCCTCCCATACTAGAGTGGTGCGGAAGTGTAGCCTCATAGCTCAAGGCGCTTTCCCTCTGGCGTTCTGTTTCTCCCCTTTGGAAAGAAGAGTCTGGTGTCATTTGTGCGTGGAATCACCTGTGTGTTTGCAGCCTCCAAGGTGCTGGTCTTTCCTACACAGATGCCTGTGGGCTGGGCACAGGTAGGAAAAATCCAATGAGGGGAACAAGAAAAAAATGCAGGAAAGGGAAAATTTCCTTCCTTCTTTCCTTTCCTTCCGTCCCTTGCTTTCTTTCCTTCTCTTCTTTCCCTTTCTTTCTTTCCCTCCCTCCCTCCCTCCCTCCTTCCCTCTCTTCCTCCATCCCTCCCTCCTTCCTTTTCTCCTTCCTTCATTCCCTCCTTTCTTCCCTTCCTCCCTCATTTCCTCCTCCTTTCCTTCCTTCTTTCCTCCCTCCCTCCCTCTTCCCTCCCTTCTTTCTTCCTCCCTCCCTCTCTCCCTCCTTCCTTTTCTCCCTCCCTCCCTCCCTTCCTCTCAGTGTTATTTTATCCTGAACCGACAGATAATCATTGTACGTGGTTATGGGTGTATGTGATGTTTCCGTACAGGTGTGTACTGTGCAGTGATCAGCGTAGAGAAGTAGCAGACTCGTCACCTCCTCTGTGATGAGAGCATCCACAGTGAGAACAAGCACACATGGGTTATTGCTCCCTGTGGCTCCCTGCTGTACAGTAGACCCTAGCACTACTCCTCCTGTCTTCCTGTAACTTTGTACCCCTCCCCCTGGGGGGATTTCTGTCCTAAGTCCAATCCGGCAGCTCAGGTGTGGGTTGTCTTTGTGGAGGGCACCTCTGTTACCAGCTCTCAGTCTTCAAGAGCAGGTCAGAGCCTTCCGACAACACCAGAGACAGCTGGGGCCCAGATTGCAGAAGTTCTTCCACACGGAGGAGCAAGGGCCTGGGGAGGAGCTCAGCATCACAAGCGGCTCCAAATAGGGAGCAAATAGCCAGGCACGGGCTTGTCTTTCTGTGAATAGTTTTTGAATAACAAATAGATTATAAAATTATATTTTGCTTAATTTCAATTATGTCAGTGATAAAACAAAAGAATGAGGAAGAAAATATAAGTCTTCCATTTCCCCACTGTCCAACAAGGATCACTCTTAATTATTTGAGTGTTGCATTTGAGATGCTGAAGATAGAAAAATAAATAATGGACAGATATTGTATATTTTATTACAGAACAGGAAATTCTGATTTTTTTCATGTTTAATACTATAAAACTCAAAAGAATCATTGTAATAGCTTTAAAATATTCTATCTTGTGAGTTTTATTTAATCATTTTCCCATTATTAAAGATTCTTTCCAGCTTAATGCTAATGTAAATATAATCCTTGGGTCTTTGCATCTCTATTAATTTCTTTAGCATTGGTTCTTAGAAGTGGCATTACTGGATCAGAAGGCATTTTATTGGTCTGCGTATGAGCAGGGAGAATTGTGCCTAATGAGGAAAGAGCACACAACTGCTGCTTCAAAGCCTTGCCAATTTGCTAAGAGATTTGCCATGTGGTCTTGAACAACTCATTGTTTCCGGATGTGAATGTTTGCATTATGAAAAGGAAGAGTTGGGATAGCTCCTCACAACTCAGATGGAAGTACAGAGGCACTAACTAAGGTATGTAAGATATTGTTTCTATATCAAAATAAACTCAGGGATATTACAGAGCAATTACAGAACCAAGAGTTTTAAAAAATAAGACATGAAACTCCAGGGACATTCCTGTCTGTTTGACCAGTTGCACCTTCCACAAAGATGTGTCCACTATCCTTGCACACAGGTACCTGCCCATGAGAAAAGGTGAGAATTGAACCAGGTGATTTCAGATGTTGCTTGCAGCCTGGATGTGTTGTGCGTACATGGTTCCTGGCATGGTAGCTGGAATATCCCTAGCAAGTCTTCCAGCCCAACAATTTAGCCTTCATAACAGGACTGGGACATTTTCAAATATTTTTCTATTGATCAGCTTCATGTGGACTCATGTCAAAAAAATTCTAAATGTATTTTAAAACCTGTTCAGTTTACACTTAGCCCAGAGCTATGCAACCACATATCACAGTGGGCTTCGCAGGAGCTCAACAATTGTAATTCTTCATTCATTGAAAAACACTCATATTGTTCAGGATTATGTTAGAAACATTATTATACATCAAGTACAAAGATATTAAGACAGAATCTCTCTGTCTCTGTCCCAGAGTTACTAATTCATTTTCCACAAATGTTCTAGAAAACACCCAGTGTCAATAGGTAACGTTTTTTAAAGAGCAGTTGGTCAAATATTCATATGCTTGGGAAATGCTGAGTTAAAGTAAGTTAAGCAGGGTTATTCATAACAGTGCTTTTTACACTCTTTAAAGTGCTAATGTGAATGGTGAATTCTCAGCAGGGATATAAAACTTGCAGTGTTCCTAAAGTTATTTGTTTAGGAAACTCTCCCTTTGAGAAATGCAATCTAGTCAAACATAAACTGAGCATTTTTTCCGCAAAAATGTGGCTTTAAGTGTAGGCAACAAAATACAGAGGATATTGAAAACAGATTCTTCCTCCTAAAGAATATTCAGTCAAACAGGGAGGAGAACCCTGCCCGAGGGAAAAGCTACAGATGGAAATCAAGGAGAAAGTGCCCTGGAGATGTGGAATCAGCTCAAAACTGAAGGGAGGTAGGAGAAACTAATCAAGGATAGTTTCATGGAATAAGTCAGGTTTTTTTCCCCAGAAAAATTTATTTAAGGTATACAGACTTTATGCATTTCATAAATACAACTTTAGGAATATAGTGATTCTTCTCATCTTACCCACACTCCCACCATTCCTCCTCCTCCCTCTCCTATTCCCATTCTTATTTTTTACTAAGATCTATTTTCAGTTAACTTATACACATATGATTAACTCTATACTAAGTTAGGAGTTCAACAAATAGTGTGGAAAAAAATGTTCCTCAACAGTCAAGACAAGGGCTATCCAGAGTCATTGCATCAAAAATGTCAATTTCACTTCTATAGATTACCTTTTAGGTACTCTATTAGCTACTACAGGTCAGGGAGAACATATGGTATTTGTGCTTTTGGGACTGCCTTATTTCACTAAGTATGATGTTTTTCAGTTTCATCATTTTGTTGCAAACAACAGAATTTCTTTTTTTTTTTACCACTGTGTAGTATTCCATGGTGTACATATCCCATAATTTCTTTAGCCAGTCTTCATTTGATGGCCACTTGGGTTGATTCCATATCTTAGCTATTGTGAATTGATCTGCTATAAACATGGGGATGCAGATAACTCTTTCATGTGCTGATTTCATTTCTATTGGGTACTTTCCCAGGAATGGGATGGCTAGGTCATAAGGCAGGTCTATATTTCGATTTCTGAGGTATCTCTGTGGGGAGCAGCTCGGACTAGACTAAGTTACTGGAATTAAGACTTATTCTATGCACCTGCTCTCCCACAATATGGCGCTGGGAGAGAAGAAAACAGCTTCTACACAGCTGCCTCCAGTTCAACCAATAAACTGTAGGACTTGCTCCTGATTGGAGGAGAGCAGCGTGCCCGGCGTGTGGGCAGCCGAGTTGGGATTGGCAGAGGAGGACTATAAAGGAGGAGAGAGACGGCATGCACCAGGAACATCTAAGGGGAACATCTAAGGGAACACCTGTGCAGCCCCCGAGAGAGCCGGCCGGCGCTGTGCCACTCCCCTGCGGAAGTGGGGAATGTGGCCAGGGGGAACTGCCCTTCCACGGAGGGGGAAGGGACAGTAGCCAACCCGGGAAGAACCAGCAGCAAACCCGGGGAGGGCCGAGCAGATGAAAGAACAGCGCAGGGTTTAGTGTCGTTCCTCCACGAAGAGGGGGAGCGACATAATGGTGCCGTGACTCGGATATGAAGCCTAGGCAGGGCTTAGTGTTGCTCCTCCACGAAGAGGGGGAGCGACATAATGGTGCCGTGACTCGGATAGGAAACTTAGGACGGATAGGAAACTTAGGAGGGAAGAAACGGGAAGAACTGGGAAAATACCGGAGAGAGAGACTAGCAAACAGCCTAGGGAAAAGCCGGACGAAAAAGGTGCCGGAAGAAGCTATTGAAAGCCTAGGCATAGACTCGGATACGGACTACGGGGGGAAGCTGGGAGAAATCTCTAAGGTCGAAAGCGAAAGTGAAAGCTAGAACAAACAGACTCGGATGCGGACTGTGGGGAGAGGCCAGGAGAAATGAGGGAGGAGTATTGTTGGAAGAAAGCTTAGGGAAACATACCGGGTAGAGAAAAATGTTAGGGAAATTGAAGCCGCGGGGGGCAGGCCGAGGCGGAGACGAAAACCACTTTGGGATTCTCAAGCTAGCCCAGGAATGGGGGGCGAAAAGTTGAAACCAGAAGCGGAAACGTAAGCCAGATTGGGATCCGTCTGATTAGCCCGGGGAGCAAAGGACGGGAAGCCAGATCGTGGGGCGGAGTCGTGAGCTGGGTTGAATTCGCCAGGCTAGCCTGGGGAACTTGGATTGAATGCTAGTGGCGGAGACGTGAGCTACGCTGTGTGACTCGTGGAGGCTGCCGCGCGCAGAGAGAGCGTGCGGGGCACAAGTAGATAGGGACCGCTGGGCTAAGTGCGAGACCGCAGAGTGTGCGCGCAAAGCCGAGCCGCGCAGATGAGAGAGGCGCGGGCTGAAGCGGCTCAGAGCCGGAAAGCCGCTGAGAGACAGCCTCGGGGCGGGCGCCGGGAAGCTGCAGGGATGAGAAACAGAAGTTTAGAAGTAAAATGAGAGAAATAGGAATGCTGGAAGATAGAAGTAAAATGGGAGAAATAGGAATGCCCGGAGATAGAGAAATAGAGAAATAGAAAGGCCTCCCCTCAACATGGCAATGAGAAAGCTTGGATTCGGTCTGCCTGATTAGTGAGGCGATGAGCACCTGCAGGCGGCTAGCAGCTTATGCGCCGCAGGTCACCGAAGACAGGCACGAATTAACATCAATAAGGCCTCCCCACAACACAGCAATTAGAAGGCTTGGATTCGGTCTGCCTGATTAAGGCGGTAAGCACCAGCAGGCAGCTCGACCAGAGTATGAGCTGCAGGTCACTGAAGATAGGCACGAACCAACACTAATAAGTCTCCCCCACAATACGGCAATGAGAAGGCTTGGATCCAGTTTGCCTGATTGTTAGGGCTTGTAAGCCCCTGCAGGCAGAGCAGAGCATGCGCTGCAGGGCACCGAACACAGGCACGCATCAGCGCCTAAAAACCTCCTTACAACATGGCGAAGAGAGGACCCGGATTCGGTTTGCCTGATTGATAGGACTTGTAAGAACCTGTGGCAACTCTAGCAAGTAGAGCAGAGTGTGTGCCGCGGGACACCGAAGACAGGCGCGTATCAACGCCAAAAAATAAAAAGAAAGGGGGATCTGTGTGGAGCAGCTCGGACTAGAATAAGTTACTGGAATTAAGACTTATTCTATGCACCTGCTCTCCCACAATATGGCGCTGGGAGAGAAGAAAACAGCTTCTACACAGCTGCCTCCAGTTCAACCAATAAACTGTAGGACTTGCTCCTGATTGGAGGAGAGCAGCGTGCCCGGCGTGTGGGCAGCCGAGTTGGGATTGGCAGAGGAGGACTATAAAGGAGGAGAGAGACGGCATGCACCAGGAACATCTAAGGGGAACATCTAAGGGAACACCTGTGCAGCCCCCGAGAGAGCCGGCCGGCGCTGTGCCGCTCCCCTGCAGAAGTGGGGAATGTGGCCAGGGGGAACTGCCCTTCCACGGAGGGGGAAGGGACAGTAGCCAACCCGGGAAGAACCAGCAGCAAACCCGGGGAGGGCCGAGCAGACGAAAGAACAGCGCAGGGTTTAGTGTCGTTCCTCCACGAAGAGGGGGAGCGACATAATGGTGCCGTGACTCGGATATGAAGCCTAGGCAGGGCTTAGTGTTGCTCCTCCACGAAGAGGGGGAGCGACAATCTCCATACTGTATTCCACAGTGGCTGTACCTTTTTATAGTGGATTAGAGTACCTCTTCCCCCACATCCTCACCAGCATCTGTTGTTTGTTGATTTTTGTATGAAAGCCATTCTAATGGTGGTGAAGTGAAACTTTATTGCGGTTTTGATTTGCATTTCCCCGATGGCTAGCAATCCTGAGCACTTTTTCATGTGTCTGTTGGTCATTTGGATTTCCTCTTTTGAAAAATGTCTGTTTAAGTCCTTTGCCCATTTCTTAACTGGGTTGTTTGTTGTTGTAGAGTTTCTTGATATCTTTACATATTCTGGTTATTAATTCTTTATCAGCTGCATGCTGCATAGTTTGCAAATAATTTCTCACATTCAGTTGCCTCTTCACTTCGCTAAGTGTTTATTCTGCAGTCCCAAGTTTTTCAGTTTGATGTAATCCCATTTGTCAATTTTGGCTTTGATTGCCTATGTCTCTGGGGTCCTTTCCAAGAATTCCTTGCCTATGCCAATGCCTTGCAGAGTTTCCCCAATGATCTCTAATAATGCAATGGTATTGGATCATAGATTTAGGTTTTTGATCCATTTTGAGTGGATTTTGAATAAGGTGCAAGGTAGGAGTCTTGCTTCATGGAGATCCAGTTTTCCCAGAACCATTTGTTGAAGAGATTGTCCTTACTCCACAGATTGATTTTAGCTCCTTTGTCAAAGACAAGTTGATTGTATGTGCTTGGGTTGATTTCTAGAGTTTCTATTCTGTTCCATTGGTCTATCCATCTGTTTTTGTACCAGTACCAGGCTATTTTGATTATAACTTCCCTGTAGTATGTCTTGAAATGTGGTATTGTGATGCCTCCAGCTTTTTTTAAAAGATTTATTTTTATTTATTTGAAAGACAGAGTTACAGAGAGGTTGAAACAGAGAGAGAAAGATCTTCCATCCGCTGGTTCACTCACCAAATGGCTGCAACAGCTGGAGCTGCTCTGATCCGAAGTCAGGAGCCAGGAGCTTCTTCTGGGTCTCCCATGTGGGTGTAGCAGCCCAAGGACTTAGGCCATTCTCTACTGCCTTCCCAGGCCACAACAGAGTGCTGGATAAGAAGAGCAGCCGGGAATAGAACCGGTTCCCATATGGGATGCCAGCACTTCTGGCCAGGGATTTAACCCACTGTGCCACAGCGCTGGCCCCTCCATCTTTGTTTTTGTTGTGTAATATTGCTTTAGCTATTCGGGGTCTCCTTTGTTTCCATAAGAATTTCAGCATAGTTTTTTTCTATATCCAAGAAGAATGCCCTTGGTGTTTTGATTGGTATTGCATTGAATCTAAATTGCTTTCGATAGTATGGATATTTTGATGATATTGATTCTTCCAATCCATGAACATGGAAGATTTTTTTCCTTTTTTGTGTCTTCTTCTGTTTCTTTCTTTAAAGTTTTGCAATACTCAACATAGAGATCTTTGACATCCTTGATTAAATTTATCCCAAGGTATTTGATTGATTTTTGTAGCTACTATGAATGGGATTAATCTAGAAGCTCTTTTTTTTTGTTATGGCATTATCTGTATATATAAAGGCTATTAGTTTTTGTGTGCTGATTTTATATCCTGCCACTTTACTAAACACTTCTATGAGTTCCAGTAGTCTCTTAGGGAAGTCTTTTGAATCGCCTATATATAGAATCATGTCATTTGCAAATTGGGAAACTTTGACTTCCTCCTTCCCAATTTGTATTCCTTTGATATCTTTTTCTTGCTTAATGACTCAGGCTAAAGCTTCCAGTACTATATTGAATAGCAATGGTGACACAGGGCATCCTTCTCTGCTTCCAGATCTTAGTGGAAATCCTTCCAACTTTTCCCCACTCAATATGATACTGGCTGTGGGTTTGTCATAAATTGCCTTGATTGTGTTGAGGAATGTTCATTCTATACCCAATTTGCTTAGAGTTTTCATCGCTAAAGGGTGTTGTATTTTATCAAATATTTCTCTGCATCTATTGAGATAATCATATGGTTTTTGTTCTTCAGTTTGTTAATGTGATGTATCACATTGCATGATTTTCGAATGTTGAACCATCCGTGCATATCAGGAATAAATCCTACTTGGTCTGGATGAATAATCTTTCTGATGTGTTATTGGATTTGATTGGCTAATATTTTGTTGAGGATTTTTGCATCTATATTCATCAGGGAAATTGGTCTGTAGTTCTCTTTCTCTACTGTATCTTTTTCAGGTTTAGGAATTAAGGTGATGCTGGCTTCACAGAAGAAGTTTGGGAGGATTCCCTCCCTTTCAATTGTTCTGAATAGCTTGAGAACAATTAGAGTTAGTTCTTTTTTAAATGTCTGGTAGAATTCAGCAGTCAAGCTGTCCAGTCCTGGGCTTTTCTTTGTTGAGAGGGTCTTTATTACTGATTCAATTTCTAACTTGGTTATTGGTCTATTTAGGTTTTCTATGTCATCATGGCTCAATTTAGGTAGGTTGTATATGTCCAAGTATCTATCCATTTCTTCTAGATTTCCTGGTTTGTTGGTGTACAGCTCTTTGTAGTAATTTCTGATTATTTATTTTTGTAGCATCTGTTGTGTTATTTTTCATCTCTAATTTTATTGATTTGGGTCTTCTCTTGCTTTTCTTTGGTTAATTGGGCCAATGGTGTATCAAGTTTATTTTTGAAAAAAAAAACAGTTTTTGTTTTTCTGATCTTTTGTATGTTTTTTGTTTCAGTTTTGTTGAATTCTTCTCTAATTTTAATTATTTCTTTTTTCTACTAGTTTTGGATTTGGTTTGCTTTTATTTTTCCAAGTCCTTGAGATGCATTGATAGCTCATTTATTTGGTGCCTTTCCAATTTCTTGATGTAGTCACCAATTGCTATAAACGTTCCTCTTAACATTGCTTTTGCTATATCCCATAAGTTTTGATATGTTGTGTTGTTGTCTTCACTTATTTCCAGGAATTTTTTTATTTCTTCTATTGTCATCTGTTCATTTAGGAGCAGGTTGTTCCATATCCATGTGTTTGTTTATGTTCTAGAAATTCTTGAGTTGTTGATTTCCAGCTTCATTCCATTGTAATCAGAAAAGATGCATGGCATGATTTAAATTTTTTTGAATTTGCTGAGATTTGCTTTGTGACCTAGCATGTGGTCTATCCTAGAGAAAGTTTCATGCACTGTTGAGAAGAATGTGTGTTCTATATGTATCAGATGAAAAGTTCTGTAGATATCTGTGAGGTCCATTTGGTCTATAGTGTCAGTTAACTCTGTTGTTTCCTTGCTGATTTTCTTTCTAGTTGATCTGCCCATTGCTGAAAGTGGAGTATTGAAGTCCCCCGTTAGTTTGCATTGGAGTCTATATCTCCCTTTAGATCCATTAACATTTCTTTTAAATAGCCAGATGATTTGTAATTAGTTACATATACATTTATAATTGTTACATCTTCCTGTTGAATTGATCCCTTAATCATTACATAGTGCCTTTCTTTGTCTCTTTTAACAATTTTTTTGTTAAAGTCTATTTTGTCTGACATTAGGATATCTACACTAGCTCTTTTTTGTTTCTGGTAGCATGGATTATCTTTTCCCATCCTTTCACTTTCAGTCTACATGCATCTTTTTTGGTGAGATGTGTTTCTTGTAGGCAACAAATAGATGGATTTTGTTTTTTAATCCTTCCAGCAAGTCTATATCTTTTACCAGGAGAAATAGGTCATTTACATTCAAGGTGACTATTGATAAGTAGTGACTTGGCCCTGACATTTTTCCATAAATATTCCTATTTTTTACTTTGGAGTTCCTTTTTCCTTTCATTGGGAGACTTTTTGCCTTCACCTTCTTCACAGTGATGATCATGTTTCTGTTTCAGTGTGTAGCACATCTTTAAGCATATTTTGTAAAGCTGGATGAGTAATGAGAAATTATTTCAGTATCTGTTTGTTATGGAAGGTCTTTATTTTACCTTCATTCATAAATGAGAGCTTTGCAGGGTACAATATTCTGGCTTGACAGTTTTCTCTTTAATCTTGGAATGTATCTTGCCAATCTCTCCTAGCCTATAGGGCTTCTGATGAGAAGTCATATGTGACTCTGATTGGAAATTCTCTGAAAGTAATCTGATGTTTCTCTCATATACATTTTAGAATCTTTTCCTTAGGGGCCAATGCTGTGGCACAGTGGGTTAATACCCTGGTCTGAAGTGCTGGCATCCCATATGCGTGCTGGTTCGAGACCTGGCTGCTCTGCTTCCTGTCCAGCTCTCTGCTATGGCCCAGGAAAGTAATAGAAGATGGTCCAAGTCCTTGGGCCCCTGACCTGGAAGGAGCTCCTGGCTCCTGGCTTCAGATTGGCACAGCTCTGGTCATTGCGGCCATCTGGGGAGTGAACCATTGGATGGAAGACCTCTCTCTCTCTCTCTCTCTCTGCCTCTCCTCTTTCTGTGTAACAAAACAAATAGAATCTTTTATTTACATTTTACTGTGGAGAGTTTGACTACAATGTGTTGTGGTGAGGATCTTTTCTAGTCATGTCTATTAGGAGTTCTATGTGCTTCCTGTACTTGAATGTCCCTTTCTTTCTCCAAATTAGGGAAGTTTTCTGTAATTATTTCACTAAAGAGGCCTTCTAATCCATTCTCTCTTTCCACACCTTCAGAAACCCCTATGACCCATATGTTGGGTCATTTGATAGTATCCCATAAATCTTCAACATGGATTTTTACTGTTTTTCAGTTTTCTTATTTATTTACTTATCTATTTATTTATTTGTTTTGGTCTAACTGTAAAATTTCCAGAGATTTGTCTTCCAACTTAGATATTCTTTCTTCTGCCTCACCAATTCTGTTGTTAAGGATTTCCACATTTTTTATTTGATCCATCGAATTCTTCATTTCCAATATTTCATTTTGGTTCTTCTTTAAAATCTCAATTTCATGGGAAAAATTCTCATTCATGTCATGTATGGATTTCTTTAATTCATGGATTTGTTTCTGATAACTTCTAAGTAATCCTACAATCAATTTTTAAAAATTCCATTTCCAGAATGGGTCATCAAAGAAGGAGGTACCTTTCTCTGAAGGGAGGAGAGAACTTCCACTTTGACCATGGCCTTGTCTAAATATGATCAGAGTCAGTGAACTCAGGGGGCTTCCATAGCCTTGGCAGCTCATGACAAGAGCCTAGGGTGATTACTGATGCCATAAACAAGAGTGTCAATTTGTTAAGTCAACAACAGGAGTCACTGTGCACTTACTCCTCATGTAGGATCTTTGTCCTTAGTGTGCTGTACATTGAGATTTAATGCTATAACTAGTACTCAAACAGTATTTTTCACTTTATGTTTCTGTGTGGGAGCAAACTGTTGAAATCTTTACTTAATGTATGCTAAACTGATCTGTATATAAAGAGAATCGAAAATGAATCTTGATGTGAATGGAAGGGGAGAGGGAGTGGATAAGGGGAGGGTTGCGGGTTGGAGGGACGTTATGGGGGGGGGAAGCCATTGTAATCCATATTCTGTACTTTGGAAATTTATATTCATTAAATAAAAGTTTAAAAAATTCCATTTCCAGCAATTCTTCAGTCTATTTATCTTCATGTTCTAGTATTTAAGTGTTATTGTGTTCCTTTGGGGGTGTCATGTTGTCTCCTTATTTTTTTTTTTGAATTGCTGTGGAGATACAGTTTTTGCCCCTGTGATGGTTTTTATCTTTGGACTATACCTCTGTGGCTTAGAGGAGTGTCACTCTTTCAGTGAATAGCCAGAGGTATGTGCTGCAGGTGGTCAGGGAGCTCTGTTTCATGCTCCAGGGTGAGGGGAGTGTCCAAGGTGACACCCAAGTTACGGATGGTACATCTCTTATTTATTTATTTATTTATTTATTTATATCAGAGGGGAGGTTTGATCAGCTCTGTTGGTGTAATCTCACACTTACCTCCTCTCTTCCAAGATCAATGCCTGGGCGTTATCCCCAGTAGGTACAATATTCATCCATGCTGCCACAAGAACCACACAAAGGATCCATGCAATCCTTGGTGTGAACACAGATCCTACAGCAATGACCCTCACCAGAGAATCAAGGAACCCCAAGTATGTGGAGCCACCCACAGTGACTGCCCAAAGTCTCAGCCACACCCTGTTCTCTCCCAAGCAGCTACAGTGTTTAGTGTTTTCACAGCCCTGGCATCCAAACTTCCCATAGTCATGAGCTCCCAGCCCCCTGTTAATTCTCCCAGCCAGACTCAGGCATCTCCTCTCTGCTGGTTGCTGGGTGTGCAAACATGGTGCAGCTGTTACGTATGTCCAAAATGGTGCCTGCTCTCTCTCTCGGCTAGTTACAGGAAAGTGGTGCTGGGTGCTCAGAGAGAGAGAAACATGACCCCCTTTTGTTCCTCTAGGTTGGCAAGCACACTGTCCCCCAAAGGGCTCCAAGCTGGACTCATGACAGGTTCTTCCTGCAGCTTTATTGCCATGGTTTGGGCTGCTGCAGTCTGGTCTCACCTCATTCTCCAAAGCTGGTGCTGAGGCTCTCGACTGCTGGGGTCTTGAGTTGTGCGTGTCCACAGCCTCCACATAGATCCGCAGTGTCCCTCTAATTTGCATGGAGTTTCCGCTACAGTTTTCTCTGTGTTTCCTGAGATTGCACTCCACATTTTTTTTTTTAGCTCTTTCCCTACACTGGAGCAGTAAGCTGCTTCTGTATTCTGCCATCTTGATAGTACAAGAAGGGTTTTGAGACATAATTTCTGTCGTGAAATGAGATTTCTAAAATTATTTAATGAAAAAAATGCAGGTTCCTTAATGAAAATAAAAAATACAAAAAAAATAGAATAGAGAAAACACACACACACACATACCTGTTCACATATATATACACATGTGTGTTTATATGTATATATTTTTTCTTTTAATGAAAGAGGATTTTTTACCTTTTTTATTGTGGTCAAAAACACATAACATAGAATTTGCTGTCTTAAGCTTTTTAAAGTCTTCACTACAATAGGGTTAAGTATAAAACATTATTGTGGGATGGATCTGTAAAACTTTCACATGCAAGACTGAAACTGCATGTCAATTAAATGAATGCTTCCCTTGTCCTCCTTATCTCAGCTTCTGTCAGGCACCATTCTTTTCCATTTTTCTAAGAGCTTAACTATTGTAAACATCTCATAAAAGTGGAATTTGTAGTATTTATCTCTTTGTGACTGGCTTAATCCACTTAGCAGAATGCCTTTTGTAGCAGAGGACAGGATTTCTCTCTTTTTTAGAAGCTTATTTATATATTTGAAAGGCAGTGTTGCAGAGAGAGAGAAGGAGAGACAGAGAGATCCTCCATCTACTGGTTCACTCCCCAGATGGCCTCAACGACCAGGATTGATCCAGGCCAAAACCAGGAGCCAGGAGCTTCATTTAGGTCCTCTAGGTGGGTGCAGGGGCCCAAGCACTTGGGCTGTCTCTGTTGCTTTCCCAGGCAGGTTAGCAGGGAGCTGGACTGGAAGTGGTGTAGCCAGGACTTGAACCAGCACCCATATAGGAGGCCAGCATCACAGACTGTGGCTTTAACCTACGGTGCCACAGCGCCAGCCCTGATTTCCCTCTTTTCAAAAGCTGAATACTAATCTGTAGTATGCATGTGCCACATTTTATTTAAATATCTAGACAACTATTGATGGCAATTCAGGATTCTTTCACCTCCAGGCAATTGTGAATAGTGAAGTAATGAATGTGCCTATACAAACATTTCCTTAATATTAGGCTTGCAATTCTTCTGGATTAATATCCAGGAATAGCATTGCTGGATCATATGGTAATTTTATTTTTAATTTTTCAAGGAGTTTCCATACTGTTTTCCATAGTGTATTCCATTCTGTATTCCCATCAATAGTTTACAAGGGTTGCAATTTTTCCACATCCTTGCCAACACATATTTTCTATACTTTCAATAATGGCCATCCTGAGGAGTCTGTGGTGATTATATCATTGTCGTTTTGATCTGTGATGTTGGGCAACTTTTTGTGTGCTGTGTGTTGTATATCTTGTCTCGAGAGATGCCTATTCAAGTCTTTTTTCATTTCCTAATTGAATTTTGTTGTTCTTGTTGTTAAGTGGTAGGAGTTCTTTATATATTCTAGGTATTAACCCTTTGTCAGAAATATGTTTTGTAGATATGTTGTCCAGTTCTGTAGATTTTGTTTTCGCTCTTGATCGTTTTCCTCATTGCAGAGAAGTCTTACAAGTGGTGTGGTAGTCTCATCTGTTTTGCTTTCCCCTGTCCTTATGGAGTCACAGCCAAGAAATTATTGTCAAATCAGAAGTCATGAAACTTTCACCTATGTTTTCCTGTAGCAGTTTTATGGTTTAAAGTATTACAGTTAGGTCTTTAATCTATTTTGGGCTAATTTTTGTGTATGATATAAAGAAAGGGTCCAGTTTCATGATGTTGCATGTGGCACACAATTTTCCAACACCATTTCTGGAAGAGAGTACCCATCTGTTTGTGTAGCCTTCGCACCTTTGTTGGAGATTGTTTAACCAAGTGTGGAGGGTTTATTTCTCAGTTCTCCATTGTGCCCCACTATTTGCTTAGGAGCAGTACCATACTGTTTTGGTTACTGTAACTTTGTAACATATTTTAAAATCTGGAGGTATGAGAAATCCAGTTTACTTTTTCTTTCTCCAGATCATTTGGTCTATTCAGGATTTTAGGCTATTCTGGAATTTTAGGATGTTGTTTTTCTATTTTTGCAAAAAAAATGGGATTTTAATGGGGATCACAATAAATCTGTTGATCACTTTGGGCAAAATGGACATATAACAATATTAATTCTTCCAATCCATGAACATTATGTATATTTTCATTTTTGGTAGCTTTTTGAATTTCTTCCAGTAATGTTTTGTAGTATTTTGGTGTAAAAGCCCTTCATTTCTTGGCTAATTTTATTTCTAAGTATTATTTTCTTTTTGATGCTACCATAAATAGGATTTTCTCCTTTAATTTTCTTCTAGCATTGTGCATTGTTAATACATAGAAACACTATTGATTTTTGCACATTGAGTTTGTATCCTATAACTTTGATGAATTTATTTTTTACTTCTAATAGTCTTTTTGTGAAATCTTCAGGGTTTTCTACATATAAGAAAAATCATCTCATCTGTGAACAAAGATAGTTGTTCTTACTCCTTTCCTGTTTGGATGGCTTTTATTTCTGTTTCTTGTCTGATTTCTCTGGCTGGAACTTCAAATGCTGTGTTGAATAGAAGTCAAGGTGAGTCTCCTTGCCCTGCTCCTGATTTTAGGAGTGAGATTTTCATTTTTCACCTTTGAGTATGTTAGCAGTGGGCTTTTTGTATATGGCCTCCATTTGTTGACATAATTTTCTTCTATTTCTAACTTGCTGAGGGTTCTTATCATACAATGGTGTTGAATTTTGTCAGGTGATTTTCCTGCACCAGCTACGGTATATATTACATTAATTTTTGCATGTTGAAGCATCCTTGGATTCCAAAAATAAATGCCACCTGGTCATGATAAATAATCTTTCTATGTGTTACTGAATTTGACTTGCTAGTATTTTGTTGAAGATTTTTAAATCAGTATTCATTACAGAATTATTTGTAGAATCTCTGATTTTTAGTAATAGAGTAATGCTGATCTTATAGGATGAATTTGGAGTGTTTTCTCCATTTCAGCTTTTTGGAAGAGCTTGAAAAAGATTAGTACTTCTTCTTAAATGTTTGGTAAAATTCCCCAGTGAAGCCATTTGATCCTGGGCTTTGCTTTGTTGGGAAGCTCTCAGTTACTGATTTGGTCTCCTTCCTAGCTGGAAGTCTGTTCAGGTTTTTTATTTCTTCATGATTCATATATGTAACACTGATAAATACATATATGTTTTATATAACATTACAATATATGTAACATTTCTATAACAAGTCATGGGATATATTCATAAGGATTCTTCAGAGAATATCATGTGCATTTTAATAAGTTTTTTTAAGAAGGAGATACCAAAAAGCATAGATAGAAAAAGATGGGTTTTGACTCATACAGCCTCATCCTTACACCAACCCCTGGCATGGCAAACACTTTCTAAGAAGACTGGAGTCTATTAACCAAAGAATTCTTTATTTTGTTGCCTTTGCAATAAGTGTTTGAAGGCTAGTTTAGGGGCAGAAGCAGAAGCAATTGAGTTAATTTTTCTAATAGGGAATGGTGAGAAAAATATGAAGTTTCTGGGGATAACTTAGGATGAGCAGACAAAGAGGAAGAGGAAGAGGAGGAGGAAGAGGAAAAAGAAGAGGAAGAGGAAGAGGAAGAGGAAGAGGAAGAGGACGGCCAGGGAGGCATTTGCAGGGGCAGCTGCTGCTTGGAGGCGAAGCAGAGGGGAAGTGCTCTGCAGGGGGAGCATGGTGATGATGCAGACTTCGCAGATCATTTTATGAAGGACTTGCAAAAAGTTCTTAGAAAATGCCCATATTTTTGATCCAATTTTTCTGCCAACTTTTAAAAGTATCCTCAAACATCTTGAAAGGAATTTTACAAGTTGCTGGCTGCAGGCTGGCAATATGAACATTCTCCTCTGACTCCCCTTCGAAGTGTTGCTCAAAATCTGTGCTATGGGGGAGGGAGTTCTGTCATGGAACCCAAGGAGCTGCTGCGTCCCTCGCCCATGCCTACACTGGGGAACTAGAAAGACAGCAGGTGAGTCTCACACACACACAAACGCACACACGTTCACAGACACACACAGATCTGTCTCTTAAAAGATGAGCCCCTGTATGTGGTGAGCTGTGTTCCCAGGGCTGTTTTCAAAGTGCAGGTGGCTGGAAGCACTGTAGAGTAAGTGGCTGGGGTGTCGGGAGCCTGTTGGCAAGCACTTAGGCAATTTTTTTAGTTTTATTGCACACTTCCTGGTGTGCCTTATTGAAAGAAGATGTCTGTGACTTTTCACACACTACTTCTAAATGTATAAACACTGCAGTGCTTGTAAACTTTGAGTTGCAAGAGCACGTTTCTTTTAAACTTCATATCAGAAAATGAATCTGGTCAGTTTTATAGCTCTTCTGTCCCTTATTCCAATTTTGAATTCTGTCATGCAGCCAATCCAGTGTGGTTGTAGGCTCTCATGGGGCTTTTAGAGTTTCATTATCATTTGATATTGCACCTGCAATCTACATTAAACTAAGAGGAAACAGCCCTGTTTCCATTGCTTGATGTCTACATTTATGGCAAATGAGCAATGTGAGCCTGATCGAATTACTTTCATACTAGAAGTTGACCCCGGACTCCCATCTTCTGTCCTGGTAGTAGTAGTAGAGGGCTTGCTAATTTTCAGTGAGTTTTGCACAAGTTTGAAAGCCAAAGAACAGGAGCACTGCCAGGGTGGCAGAGTTACAATCACCTCTTTTATATAGAAAGCTTTTATTTAATAAATATAAATTTCGTAAGTACAACTTTTGGATTATAGTGATTCTTCCCGTCAAACCCGCCTTCCCACCCCCAAACCATCCCACGTCCTACTCCCTCTCCCATCCCATTCTTCATTAAGTTTCATTTTTAATTATCTTTATATACAGAAGATAAACTCTATACTGAGTAAAGATTTCAACAGTTTGCAGATACACAAAGTGTAAAGTACTGTTTGAAGATTAGTTTTACCGTTAATTCGCATAGTACAACTCATTAAGGACAGAGGTCCTACACGGGGAGCAAGTGCACAGTGACTTCTGTTGTTGTAAAATCACCTTTTAAGAGCATTTGAAGTGTTGACCCCTAAAATTCCAAGAATGTAGTAGAACTCATTAGACTACTGATCACATTAAAAGCATGGGAAGCAATTCAGAAGACATCACTATAACTCTAAAATCTTTTATTCTAGTGAAAATTTCCTTTTGTTATTTGTTTTGATTTTCTCTCCACAAACATGATACATGGTCATGGTCATACCAAAAAAAGTACGTGTGTGTGTGTGTGTGTGGTGTGTGTGTGTGTAGACAAGGGCTTCTTGATTTTCAAACCTCAGTACTTAATGCATCTTTTGATTGAAGATGTGAGCAGTTGGTCTTCCCATGTCGGGGGCTCAAAGCTATCCCAGTGCTTTCAAATCTTTTCCTGCAATGTGACTCATGGTTAAAAAATTAAGTTTTAGTTCTCTTCCTCTTGGAAATAAAATAGAAGCTTTGTAAAATAATATTTATCCTTCCTACATATCACGTGAAGTTCTGATCCATCTTCTTCTATTTGTGCATTTGAAAAAAACTGGGACTTCCCACCTTGAATGCATTATTTCATGGCTTTGGGCAATGAAAATGGTATGAATGATGACTAGTCCAAAAACTCCCCTTAGTGAGCACTAAATGGAATCAGGGGTTTTTGGAAAAAATAGTTCAGGTTTGGGCAGAAAATATTAAAACAGGCTAAAATATATAATGGAATTCAAAATGTTCAGGAAAATGGAATTAAAAATTATCATATTTTCTGAGAACTTTTTAAAGCCCCTTGGTATTGGCCTACCATAGTGGAAGGAGTGATCCAGCAACCAACACCCCAAACATATGACAACTTAAGCAGCAGTAAAATGATAACTTCAGTGCATGCGGACAGAAAATGCAATAAATCTATTAATTTACCCAAAGAAGTCCCTAACTTCTCATTTTGGGAGATACTAGAAAACAAAATCATTATAGAAATTGGCAAATGCAGGGAAACAATCAAATATGTTTCCTATCTTTCCCGTACAGACTGCATTCCATAATTAATGAGAGAAAGCTCACTGTACAGGATATAGTGAGCCAATAATTGCATAAAGATGCTAGAATTAGAATGTACTCATTTTTTTCCCATGGTGGGTATAAAGCGAAAATGATCTAATGGAATAATGGATCTAGGAATGATCCTTAGGTCCAAGGCAGATGCTCAGATCAGCCAATAGCCTCCGAGTCCACTGATTAATCTTCACTTTAAAAAGAAAGACAACCAGACGTATGGATGCAACACAAAATTCACAATATCTCTGCGACGTTAGCTGGCAAAAAAAATGGAAACTAGTTCTCATAAACACTGAACTCTATGTGCTATCTTACAGGAAATTCAGACAACAGAGGAATACAACCAGTGTGGACAAAAATACAGGTCTATTGAGGATACAATCAGCAGCAATGCAGCAATGTAGGACATTCTATAGGACACACACATTGTTCCTTCAACAAAGAAGATTTCTTATCAATAACTCAAGAATCTCGAGAGCATATACAAACACGTGGAAGCTGAACAGCGTGCTCCTGAATGAACAGTGGGTCATAGAAGAAATCAAAAGAGAAATAAAAACATTTCTGGAAGTGAAAATGACAGTACAACATATCAGAACTTATAGGATACAGCAAAAACAGTGTTAAGAGAAAAGTTTATAGAAAAGTTTATAGCAATTGGTGCCTACGTCAAGAAATTTCACTGCATCTCAAGGGCTAGAAAAACAACAGCAAAACAATCCCAAAATTAGTAGGAGAAAATAAATAATTAAAATTAGAGAACAGATAAGGCAAAATTGAAGCCAAAAAATGCAAAAAGATCAGCACAACGAAGAGCTGTTTTTTTAAATAAACAAAATTGACACAGCATTGGCCCAACTAACCAAGGAAAAGGTGAAGACCCAAATCAATAAAATTAGAGACGAAAAAGGAAATATAAAAACAGTTACCACAGAACTAAAAAGAATTATCAAAAGAGTACACAGATTATAACTGTCACATTCAGTAAATTAAAAAGTGAAAACGTGTAACTCACACTTGTTACACAACAAACACTTCAGAAACTTCTCCTCTGGCCCTCCCATTCACAACTGAGTTCTCTTTTCCAGAGATTATAACCTTCCTGTTGTCTAACAGTCTGGATTAGTTGGTTGGGTTTTGAGTTTTACATGAATGTAAGCACACATCATGTGTTTTTGTATGTTTTGTTTCCTTGGCATAACAGTTTACTTCTGAAAGTCATTCATACTATTGCATGTAACTGTAGTTTTCATTTTCATTCTTGTATGGGCTCCACTGTAAAAATGCTAATGTATTAAAAAAAGATTTCTTAAGAAAAAAGCCAGCAGGATAATCTATGGATTAAAACTTAATGAAGAATTCCATGTAAAAGTTATAATTGCTTAGCAACAATCCAGTGTTTTCAGAGAAGTGGAGTGGCTAGTGCATCTGTGTAAAATGAAAATGCTTGGCCTTGAGTTTAGAATTATTAATTGGTTGATTCATTGGGTTTTCCGTAAGTTTATTGCAGTGATCTCTCAGTTTTGGTGAGTTGTAAAGTGGTCCATAATAAAGTGAAAAACAAAAACAGTTGGACTCAGTGTCATTTGAAGAATTGATCAACCAGGATTAGGGAAGAGCTCTGGGGACACAGTGGGCCAGTGCCGGGGCAATGACTGGGGAAAAGCTGGCTGGGGCAGCAGGCACTGGCTGTCTTCAGAGCCAAGAACAGTGTTTACAAGGAAGGTGGGAAGTCCCGCCCACACCCAGCCCAGGGGAGTGATGAGCAACCCCTGGAGGCTGGGCTGGAGCGGTCCAGTGTGGCAGCTCCAAAAAGCCTACAGATCCTCTTCAGGAAAGAGGCACAGGTCTGAATGGGCCTCAGCTCTAAACACCTGCCAGGGCCGGGGGGGCGTCCACACCAGATTATGTGGGTGCCAGGCACACCCACCTTTCCAGTGCCTGATGCTCTGGCCTCTGCTTCAATCCTGGGGTCCCTGGTGACCAAGCGAAAGCAGGGTGGGGGTGGGCAGCAGAAAGACCAGGTGAACTTCGTCAAGCGGACCTCAGAGGGTGGGGTTGGAGAGCCATCCCTGCGAAAGGAAATCGGAGTTCTCACACATGGCTGCACGGTTAGGTCCCAGGAGGGTGACTCTGCTTATAACGAGAATACAGAGGCATACGTTTTGTGACACCCGAGAAAGACATTTCTGCAGAACCAGCTAGAATAGTCGGGGGAAGAGGTGGATTTCGTTTTCTGCCCCTGAACTCATGAATCCTATTTGTGCGGTGAGTGATGGTGTCTGCAGTGTACTCTAGCTCAGCAAAGATGAACTGGTTTTTTTTTTTTAATCAACATATTGAGATGGAGAATATGTGCTTTGCTAGACATCACTGCAGGGAGAACTATGGGTTTATTGGGAAGAAATACCTTGATAACTCACTAGGGGTGGAGAGTGAGACTCCCAAGGACACATGTAAGCAACAAAATTGCCTCTGAGATCCTGGATAATTAGCTCCCTGCTAATGCACCGGAGAAAGCAGCAGAAGATGGCCCAAGTACTTGGGCCCCTGCCATTCACCTGGGAGACCCAGATGAAGTTCCAGGCTCCTGGCGTTGGCCTGCCCCATTCCTGGCTGTTGTGGCCGTTTGGAGGAGTGAACCAGTGGATGGAAGATCTGTTTTTCTCTGTCTCTCCCTCTCTATCTGAATCTCTTCCATTCAAATAAATAAATACATTTTTGAAAAAGAAGTATCCTGGATATGAGGAGAGGGAATAGGGAGAAGAAGGAGGGAGGGAGAGAGAAAGAGAGAGAGGAGAGAGAGAGACTGAGATTGTGTGAAGTGCCTCCCCACCCCTCAACGCTTTAACTGACCAGACACTGGACAGACACTGGACACTCTTCTGTCCAGTGTGAGTGGGTGCTCCCCTCTAGGAGCCAGTGAGAGCTGAGCCAGTCTATGTGATACCTTCATACAAATCAGAAAAGGCCACCCTCGGGTGAAACAAATGACAACGTGGTATTCCCCCTGGGAGGGGGAATTACCAGAAACCCCTCCCTGAATGCCCTCCCCCCAGGATTTAGTTCCCAGCCTGCCCACTGTCCACCATGGTTCTGTGTCCCAGTGAACCGCTGCCAGGTCAGTTGGAGAAAACAGCACAGACAGGCAGCAAGCCAAAAGTCAAGGAAGCTGATTAAGAATTTTCAAGGACAGAGAAGGGCTTATGGTTCACAGACTCAGGATTTGGGATTCCAGACAATCGTATATAAAACTCCCAATTCAACCAACACGTCAACTTCTGTCTGCTCTCTCCCTGCTTTCTCTAATCTTGCCAAGTTGTGAGTAATTCAGGGGAAAAAATCTGTAAGATAGATTTCAGTTCTTATCTATTAACTGTCCACCACTCCTAACCAGTGGGTAAGACACTAATCAAGATGAACTAATGAAGTGTGTGTGGCCTGCCGTCTGCTCTTTCCGGAACCCTCTCTCCTCTCTGCAGCTTGTTCCTGACCTCTCTCTGCCAGGTGGCAGCTCGAGCTCCAAGGGCCCTTGTGTAGACAGGCGCATTCAGCGACCCCTCACCAGCCACCTTTGCACCCTCTGCACTTTTCCTAAAGGAGAACCATATGGCAGGTCTGTTTTAGGGTCCCCTGAAAGAAAAACAAGGTGTGCAGGCAAAGAAAATACAGGGGAGAAAGAAACCAGAATAGCAAGGCAGGAAAGGCATGGGGGTTGCAGCTGCTGGTGGGAAAACTCGGGCAGCCTGCTGCGTAGCCGCCTGAAGTGCACATGCAGAAGAAACCTCCTGAGCAAATCTGCAGCCCAGGCCAAATCGGGGTGTTTTTAGGTGCTGGGAGCCTGTTCCCTCTTGCAGGCAGACACTGGGCCTCAGCAGCTGCCTTGTCTGCTCAAGCTCCCAAGCATGAGCGAGGACGCTGGGGAGTGTGGCCCTGAGTGGAGGGTGTGGAGAGAGGGGAGAAGTGAATTAATTATAGGTGAGGCTGAAACTGGGCAGGGCGTGGGCCCCTGCCATCTGTGTGGGAGACCTGGATGGAGCTCTGGGCTCCTGGCTTTGGCTTGAAACAACTTCGGCCATTGTAGCTATTTGGGGGATGAACCAGCAGATGGAAGATTCTCTCTCTCTCTCTCTCTCTGTGTGTGTGTGTGTGTGTGTGTGCGTGTGTGTGTCACTCTCCCCTTAAAAAAAAGTGTTGCCTGGGATGCCTGTATCTCATATCAGAGCTCGTGGGTTTGAGCCCCTACTCCCTTTTGATCCAGCTGCCCACGAATGTGCACTCTGGGAAGGAGCAGGTGATGGCCCAATTCCTTGAGTCCCTGTCACCCATGCGTGAGGCCCAGATGGAGTTCTGGGATGGTGGCTTTGGCCTTATCCAGCCTTGGCTCTGTTGCAGTCATTTGGTGAGCAAACCAGTGGATGCACTACCTCCTGTCTCTTTCTCTATCTGCATTGCAAATAAGTAAATGAAATAAAAAAAATAGATAAAGCCAAGGTTGAGAACCTCTGATGCAGGCCATCCCTGCCTGCTGACCCATGCTCATCGCTGCTGCCACGGATGCAGCCCAAGATGGCAAGAAGCTGTCCCCAGGTCTGCCCATTCTTGCTGGGTGTGAGTGACGTCAGAAGCCTCAGCGTTGGTGCCTGGAGAAGCTGCCCACTGATCAGTGACGTGGCAGGCACAGGCCGAGGTGGCACCTGTCAGCCAGGCTCCATTCCAGTTCCACCACAGAGTTTCAGTCTCCCCCACCCCCATCACCAAGACTGTGTGAAACTGATTTGATGCAGATACCAACCATCCTGACAAAAATAAAGGCCAGAAAGCACACCTTTCGCCTAAGGAATGAATCTGTAACAGGGGATTTGGGGATGAGGGAGCCCAGGTGGGGCTTGGGGGGGAGGGGTGCTCTCTAGGGCAGCCGAGCTCAGCTGCTTTTCTTTGTGGGAGTTGCTGTGCATGAAGGAGGTGCCCCTTGCAGCTGGGATGGAGGCCACTTCCAAGGCTCCTGCCGGGAACCCGAGTCCTGAGGGCGCATTCAAGTGTGAAGTTAGTTTTTCCTACGCAGCGGGAGAGGGTAAGGAGGCCAGACAGGGAGGAGCCAAAGGGACGCAGCTGGAAGTGATTAAGCCCAGCCTAGAAGGCAGCAGCCAGGTAACAGCCAGGCTTGGCAGAGCTGCAGAGGGGACTCTGTCTGGTGGTGGTGGGCCAGTCCTCTCGGCTGTGTCTACACTCCAGTGACGTGGCTGTGGAGGTCCCCACGGGGAGCAGGGTCCTTTGTTGCTCAGAGATGGGGCTGGTTTTGTTGGCTTCGCAGTGCCAGGGCCAGGATGCTCCCCCAGACCTGCCTGGAGCAGGACCAGGGATTTTGGAATTTTCTGCTAACCCCTTTTTCCTGAAGGCTGGAGTTTCGGTCCTTTGCTTGGGCCACTCAGCTGCACTTCCTCCCAGTGATGCCAGGATGCCCTTCCTCTCTTGGGTCTCTCCCCCATGTTCTCTCCATCACCCCACTCCCTCCCAGGCCTGGCCACCCAGGGCCACCGTAACTGGCAGCAAAGTTCCAGAAATTCCAAAGTTCATCTTCCTCCTAGACTTTACAAATCTAACTCTTGTATTTTTTTTCCAAGCAAATTTACTTGGCACAATGTCCGTATTTGTTACAGGAAAAGGTCCGGTAGGGTTTATGGACAGTGTTCCAGCAAATCCTGAAAGGACTGCATGGCCAGCAGGCGAACAGGGGAGTGGGTGTTCCTCCTAGATTTTCACCGCGCAGCCCTCCAGGAGGAAGAATGTACTGAAATGTGGAGGCGTTTTTTTTTTTTTTTTTTTTTTTTTTTTTTTAGAAATACAACTTGAAGCACTATTTCCTTGGATTTGAGTGTGCTTTGCAGAAATACAACCTGTGTGCTATTACCCTTAATTTTCTAAGTCGCAGCTAAGTTACATCAGGCCTGCCAGCCTTGCTGTTAAATATCAGTTAAGACCTAATTAATTTAACTGCTCTGACAAGTTTAAATTAGCTCCCACAGAGACTGTAATTTGCCTTGAGTTCTTACCTGCCATAGATCAGTAATTCCCAACTGAGAGTGCCACGGGCATATTTTAAAAATAGCTTTTATTAATTCTTTAAGAAAAAATTACCAAGGTAGGATCAGCTTATCACAGAAAAGTCAAAAAAATAAAGAAAATTCAAGGGAGGAAGTTTAAAAAAATAATTTTATCATACAGTTTAATCACCATAAATGTCTTGGTATAAAGCCTTTCCATTTTTGTCCATGTAGTGAGAGGTAATAGTTTAAAAACTCAGCGAGCCTTTCTCTTTTTAATTTCCACGTTCGTGAGTCGAAACAGGATTTTGCAAACAGTGAGCTTGGAAGTCAGATTTTGTCCAGAGAGGGAGGATTTTCTAAATACTTTTATCTTTCAAGAAGCAAGCCTGAAACACTCAGGACACAGTGTCCTTTCCACAAGGTTAGAGAAGCAGTTCCTCTCCCCTAGGACGACTGCCCCGCCGTTCATTGCGTGGAGAGGAGGAGGAGGGCTGCAGGACAGGGGAAGGGTGTGCAGAGCAGCGGGAAGTCAAGGATGAACCTAAGGAGACAGCACTTTTGCCGCAGTGATGCATCTTAGTCCTAATGTAAAAGCTGGGTGTGGCTTGCCCTCCCTGTCATCAGTTCCTTGCTGCTACCATTCTGAAACTGCTGCCGGAACCAAGGGCCCTGGCCACATGTGGGTTTGAAGGCAAAGATGTTCTCTCCCAGAGTAATCTGGCATGAGCCTCCAGGCTGGTGGTCAGCCCTCTCAGAACTCGGGTTCTTTACCAGGTAGCTGCTCTGCTGCAGGGCGTGGGGCATTGCCATCCCTTCTACGTGACTGCTTTTGAATGACTGCCACACTGGACTCCATCTGGTAGGAAAGGAAAAGAGAGGGTGGAGGAAGTACACCAGAGTCGTGAGACCCTGGCCCCAAAGTGACGGAGACAACCTCTACTCATTGACAACCTCATACTTCATTGCCTAGGATTTGGTCATTTGGTCAAAGCTAGCCACAAGGAATACTGCGAAACGTAGTATAACCCAGCCATAGCTGTGTTATTATGGAATAAAGGCAGAGCAGGTTCTGTTTGCCCATGTGCAGCCTCTACACCTTGCACCATGGATAGGACCCTGTGCACATAAAGAGATCTTTGAGGGTGGCCATTGGTTTGAGAAGGTTGGGTTTTTCCTCAGACACCATGAGTAGGGGTGCAGTGACTTTCTTTTTTTTTATTTATTTTTTGACAGGCAGAGTGAACAGTGAGAGAATGAGAGAGACAGCGAGAAAGGTCTTCCTTTACTTTGATTCACCCTCCAATGGCCACTGCAGCTTGCGTGCTGTGTTGATCCGAAGCCAGGTGCTTCTCCTGGTCTCCCATGCGGGTGCAGGGCCCAAGCACTTGGGCCATCCTCCACTGCCTTCCTGGGCCACAGCAGAGAGCTGGCCTGGAAGAGGAGCAACCAGGACAGAATCCAGCGCCCTAACCGGGACTAGAACCTGGTGTGCCAGCGCCGCAGGCGGAGGATTAGCTTATTGAGCCGTGGCGCTGGCCCAACAGTGACTTTCAAACAAGTGATTGAGGGTGGATGACTTAGACCCAGGGAGATCTACAGAGCCCATGAGAGGTGAGTTGCAGCCACCAATGGCCAGGCTCAGAGATGGCAGACCACAGGTCACACAGCTGCTGATGTCAACCCCAAAGGTAGCTGGGTGGGCAGTGAAAAGGCTGACAAGGGACCAAGACCAGAGCCAGAGGATGTCACCACTCTGAGGATCCATTACTCCAGCGCCCTCAGTCCTCAGTGGCATCCCTCATACTCTGCTCGCTGTCTCAGAGATGAGAGAGCTGAAAACCCAGTGTGGATCCACCAGGCACCACCTTCACGTTACCTGAGTATGAGAAGAGTTGATTGCATTAGATCAGATGTATTTAACCCCCATTTCTATGCAGTGTGGGAGGGGCTGGAGAGGAGACTCAGGTCAAGTCTACAGATAATTATTTTCATCTCTCACATACCTGAGAACTTACATGTGACAATGTCTTGGAAAATTCAGGCTGCTGACATAATACACTTCTCACCCCCCTCCTCACCTCAGAGGTCTTCTTTGCAGACAAAAAATAACTACTTAGCTACCACAGAACACTTGGGAGTCCCAAGGGACTACAGCTAACTGAAGTCCATGTGTAAGTGGTAGGCAGGGGGCAGGGTCACAGAGAAGTTTGGTTTCAAGAAGCAGCCCCAGGGCCCTGGGAAGAAGGAAGGACTTCTGTGGTTCGGCTGAGTTCAGGAGCTGGGGATCAGAGGCCGTTGGGAGCACTGGGTCTCTGTGGAAGTAGAACAAGACCCTAAGTCCGAAGCCACCATTCCCCAGCCCCTCCTCAGCTCCTGGAGTCTAATGAGAATGGGACCAATGGTGCAGAAAATCCAGAGAAAATACATTGTATCCCCAAGCCAACACAAACATGTCAAGCATCACCAAAGTCTAGACAAGAAAAGACTTTTCGGAGTCGGACACAAGCTCGTTGAGAAAGAAAACCTCTGCTAGACTAAGCAGAAATCTTTACGGCCTTGGTTTATCCTATTTAGTATTATTCGCTGCAGAGATAATAATGTGTTTGACTTCTGAGTGCCGAGCAGTCCTAAACCCACTTCATGGGAGTTACGTGATCTGCAGCGCATTCACCACGTCACCTTTCTAACAGCTAAAACCTTCTGAACTTGAATCCCAACTGGCCAAGGGTTTTAGATAAGAAATTTCAACAACCCAGATTTCAGAATCACCCCCTGCACTGCACGCTCATAACTGTGCAATTCTCTTTGCAGTTCTGGCACCAGATTTTCTCTCAAGCTCTCCAAGGGCATATAGTGTTTCAGCCAATGGAAATACAACAGCTGATATTTATTTTCTTTATCTCATTTTAAATGCTAATTTTCTAGGTAAATAAAAATCTAGCCAACTTTTAATTTCCAGTTTATAAGGAAGTGGGAAATGTCATTAATTCTTCCGTAAAGTTTATTTGCTTTCTTTTGGATGCCTTATTCAGGTGGTGTGGAGTAGAGATCTACTTACACAGTGGACCAATGGCTACTTATGTTTGCCGCTAAATACTCTGGGGTGCACCTCTGAGTTGTGTCCTCAGGAGAGAGATTGTGAAGGAAAGAAAGGAAAGGAAGTTGAGACTGAATCCATGAGCCACACTTCCTCTGGCATCATTTAATGTTATCTTCATTGCATTTATTGTTTACTTCATTATAATCCTCATGACATTATAAAAACTTAACTTTATCATAATCATTTTAATGTGTTTGTTATGAATGTGTATAATCAAGCAAACTAAAGATCAGAGTGCTTAGATGATTTGTCCAAGGTCACACAGCCAGCAGAGGTTGAGCAAGGTCCCTTGTCTCTGTGCTCCAGATCAATAGTCTCCTATCTGGTGTCATCACCCGGTGTTGCCTACCTTCAATGCCCCCTGCATGTGCCATCGAGTCATGCTCCCACACTTCTTTCTCATGTTCAACTGTGTTCATGGAACCTTATTGCTAAGAACGCTCCGAAGGTGTCCCATTGCTCTCAGGATATCTAACTTCTATTGCAAATATTACTTATGACTTAGCATTTCCCACATTTCTACCTTTCATTTGCATGCTACAAAGAGCTCCTTGTGATTTCCATTTGTCTGTTTCCTTTCTTGTCTGCACTGATTTTTCTGTCTACCCGGAAGACTCAGCACTGCCCTTTCCCCAGTCCTCCTTGCTGGCTCGCTTTCATCTCTGCATCATCACGGTCTGGCCAAGGTGCCTGCAGAAGCTACCTCACAGGCCTCTCTGCTTTGCCCAGCCCATCCCCGTACATTCTATTCAGGCAGAAGGATGGTTTTAAGACGTAAATCAGATATATTCTTCCTTTATTCCTTGTGGTCTGCCCTTCCCATCGCTCACGGTCCAGCATGATCCAACCCAGCTTGCTTTCTGCCATTCCCTTCAAGCACCAGTGATCCGTCTGCACTAGCCTCCTGCTTTTCTCAGACCATCCTGTTGGGGCCTTTGCTCCTGTGGTTTCCAGGTCTCACAAGGTTCCTTCCCTAGTTCATTACATAGCTGGTCCTTCCCAGCCTCCAGGTCTTGGGCTAAATAAAGCTTTCTTAGATAGCCCTTTGCTGACCTCCTTCCCCCTCTATGTGCAGGTGTGTAGCACCCCCACCCCCACCAGCTGCCACTGCTAGTCTAGGGTTATCCGCCATTGTGTGTCTCCAGATGCCAACATTCGATGTTTGCTTGCTTTTTTACAGATCATTGTTTTTCCTTCTCACTGGTCTATAAATTCCACAAGGTCAAGAACCACTTTGGTTTTGTTCACCTGTTTATCCTCAGCACCCAGTAGAATGCCGGGCCCAACATAAAGCTCCGTTCATCTCTGCTCTGCAGACTAGTGAGTGGCAGGATGCTCCCCGTACAGCCCAGCACCAGCATTGCTTCATCACACAAGCTTTTCCCCACCTGACGTGGGCCCCTATGACTATCCTCACCATGCTGCATTGTGGATACTGCTTGTCTTCTGTTTCTTCCTCTCCCTCAGTGTAGCTGACTGCCCTGAAAGAGGACTGCATTCTTTGTGCTGGCCATAGTACCTGGTCCGTGTGGCAAGGGGTCAGTAGACAGCAATAAAACTAAATCAACGAAGACTGAACACACAGTAGCAAGCAGTTCTCATGCCAGCTCAGGGCTCCCCAGTGCCACCTCCTTTACCTGTAGCTGCTCAGGAACAGTGCTGGGTGCTGAAAAGATACTCAGGAAATTGTTGAATGGATGAATAAATGGAGAAGGCAAAGCAGAATTGCAGAATCTGCAAACCTTGCCTTCATATCAGCAAAGGCCAAGAAGAATACGGCTTTTCCGAATCCGGAAATCTCGTTCAGCATTGTCTTCTTTCAGCATGCTGATCCGGACCTTCTTAGGAGTGCACTGTGTTCTCTCATCCATTCACCCGGTCACTCGTCTGTCCACGGGTCTCCTCCCAGATTCCCCAGGACCCCAGGTGAATTGCACAGCACCCACTCCATCCCTTGCACCTCGCTGTCCCATCACTCTTTGCCAAAAAGCTCCAGAGCATTTCAGAGGGCAACCAGTTCATTGCATTCGAGGCCCTATCAACCTCTGATGACAGAGGAGGAAATGGGCCTAGGACATGGGAGAGGAAGTGAGCTGGGGACTTGGAAGTGGGACAAGTATTTAGGAGTTCAGGTTCCCACCTCTAGCCCGGTCTGGGGCAGCCCCTTCACTCCGGCTGTCTGGACCCAGAGCAGTTGTTTGCCTTAGCTTCTCTCCCCCTCCCAGCTCACCCCTGTTGCTCTGTTCCCCTTGTCAGCTGACTGTGTGGAGTCCTCAGGGAAGAAAAAGGTATCTGGAAATACTGAGGAGCCAAAAGAAGGCAAAGAAATGTGTGTGTAACCAAACCGTGGAAGTTTAGAAAATATTTGGCTTTTTAAAAAAATCACTCTTATCCTTTTCCCATTGGTTAGTAGTTTTTCTTATGTACTGAATTCTTGAAAGTGCAATGTAAAACATATAATTTCAAAATTTGTTTTCTGATTTTAAAGTAGCATTGTTTATTCTTGGAAATTTCAAAACAAATAAGACAATAAAAGAAGTTGGAGATACTGGCAATGTCATGACACAGAAGAAACCATCATTAGTATTTTATTTTTTATTTTTTTAAAGATTTATTTTATTTATTTGAAAGACAGAGTTACAGAGAGAGGTAGAAACAGAGAGAGAGGTCTTCCATCCTTTGGTTCACTCCCCAGATGGCCACAATGGCCAGAGCTGTGCCAATCCAAAGCCAGGAGCCAGGAGCTTCTTCCAGGTCTCCCACTCAGGTGCAGGGGCCTAAGGACTTGGGCCATTTTCTACTGCTTTCCCAGGCCATAGCAGAGAGCTGGATCAGAAGAGGAGCAGCTGGGACTAGAACTGGTGCCCATATGGGATGCTGGCGTTTCATGCCAGGGCTTTAACTCGCTGTACGACGTGCCGGCCCCATCATCATTAGTATTTTTAAATACATCCTCCTACTTGTTTTAGTCATGCTAGACTCCTTACATCCATCCTGTGAAACTCTATCCTTTCTAGTTAAGAAATGAATGAATAAGTGATTTGAGATGTGTTTTCCCCAAATGAGTTCATATGATATACATTTTTTTGTAATCTTTGCTTAAAAAAACCTAGTAGTATACCTAGAACATTATTTCAACTGATAAAATCTTTTCCTATAAAATTATTTTTAATAAATTTAATCCATTTTTATTGGAATAGTTTAATAATTGTATTGGATTCTTTTAAAGCATGGTTCTCTAATATTCTTTTTTTAAAAGTTTAATTTTTTGTTTATTTGAAGGGCAGAGTTACAGAGAGAAGCAGAAGCAGAGAGAGTGAGAGGTCTTCCATCCACTGGTTCACTCCCCAAATGACCGCAATGGCTGGGGCTGGGCCAGGCCAAAGCCAGGAGCCAGGAGCTTCTTCCAGGCCATCCACATAGGTGCAGGGGCCAAAACACTTTGTCCATCCATGGTTACTTTCCGAAGGCCATTAGGAAGCTGCATTAGAAGTGGAGCATCCAGGACAGCAATGGGTACCCATATGTGATGGCTGAGCTGCAGGTGGAGGCTTAACCTCTGCATAACAACAGCCCCAGATATCTGATACTCTAACATACAAGTTTACTTCAAGAAGTTCAGGGAAATGAGATTGAAAGATGAGTGCATTTTGGTGCAAAAATCTTAAATCTCTGTATTTTTTATAACATTTTTTTGACAGGCAGAGTGGACAGTGAGAGAGAGAGACAGAGAGAAAGGTATTCCTTTTCCGTTCGTTCACCCCCCCTCCCCAATGGCCGCTGCGGCCAGTGCACCACGCTGATCCAAAGACAGGAGCCAGGTGCTTCTCCTGGTCTCCCATGGGGTGCAGGGCCCAAGGACTTGGGCTATCCTCCACTGCACTCCCGGGCCACAGCAGAGAGCTGGACTGGAAGAGGAACAACCGGGACAGAATCCGGCGCCCCAACTGGGACTAGAACCTGGTGTGCTGGCGCCTCAGGCGGAGGATTAGCCTATTGAGCCTTGGCGCCAGCCTTTATATTTTTCATGAATGTTTCCATGATCCCTCATATGTACAGACCTTAATCTTTTTGTAGTAAGATGAATTTGTCTTTCACATCCATTTTCCACAAGCTTTTTGAAGTTCCTATTAGGTAAGTACACCGTGGAATTTTAAAATTTGTAATTAGCTAATTTGAGACACAGTGAGACAGCCGAGGTAGGGAAGGCAAAAGAGAGGGAGCTCCCATCTGCTAATTCATTCTTCAAATACCTGCATGGCTGGGAACTAGACTGGGCCTAAGCCAGGAGCCAAACTCAATCCAGGCCTCTCAACTACCTGAGCCATCATTGCTGCCTCCCAGGTTCTGGCTTAGTAGGAAGCTGGAGGGAGGAGCCAGACCAGGAATTGAACCCAGATACTTCCTTGTGGGGCCCCGGCATTTTAACTGCTAGACTAAATGCCTGCCCAAGTACACCCTAATTTTTAAAGCAACTTCTCATTATTGAACATTTAGATTTTTTCTTGTTTCTGTTTTTATTTTTCCATTTCAAAAAGCACTGGAAGGGACATCATGGCTCTAAATCTTTGTGGGCCTTCGTGATTATAGCTATGGTCTACATTCTTAGTGTACAATTACTACTGTAGAGAAGATAAATATGTGTCAGGTCTGTGATGTATATTGGCAGCTTGTTCTCCAGAGGACTGTCCCATTTCTTTGCCCCAGTAGTGAGGCCTGTGAGTGCTTTTGTGTTGAAGTCTTGTCTATGTGATGTCAATGTGAAATGCTATAGAAGCAAAAGCCTTTCCCTCTTTTCAAAAAAAAAACAAAAAAAAAACAAAACAAAAAACTGGGGGGCCAGCACTGAAGGGCCGGCATCCCATATGGGCTCTGGTTCGTGTCCTGGCTGCTCCTCTTCTGATCCAGCTCTCTGCTATGGCCTGGGATAGCAGTGGAAGATGGCCCAAGTCCTGGGCCCCTGTACCTGTGTGGGAGACCTGGAGGAAGCTCCTGGCTCCTGGCTTTGGATCGGTGCCACGCCAGCCATTGCGGCCAATTGGGGGAGTGAACCAGTAGATAGAAGACTTCACTCTCTCTGCCTCTCCTTCTCTCTGTGTAACTCTGACTTTCAAGTAAATAAATAAATCTTTTAAAAAATGTATTAAGTTGAAAGGCAAAGTTACACAGAGAGGGAGAGACAGAAAGAGATCTTCCCCAAATAGCTACAATGGCAGGAGTTGGGCTGATCTGGAACAAAGAGCAAGGAGCTTCATCCAGATTTCCCACATGGGTTCATGGGCCCAAGGACTTGGGCCATCCTCTGCTGCCTTCCCAGGCACATTAGCAGGGAGCTGGATCGGAACTGTAGCAGATAGAACTCAAACCGGTGCCCACATGGGATGCTGGCACTGCAGGCGGTGGGTTTACTGCTGCACCACAGTGCTGGCCCTGTGCCTTCACCTCTTTACTTCACATGCTTCAGATGAGCATCGGTGAATTATCCCAGGCAGTTGTATTTTCCTTGTAAAGAGAGTGCTTGATTTTTAACACATTTGCTGTCCATCAGACAATGAACTCCTGGCTCCCAGTCTTAGATGATGTGTGTGCCTTGTGGACTTACAAGCATCTTGACAGTTTACTTTGGTCAAGCATCTGGTGATTCCTGGCTTTGGTTCAGATGAAAACTGATGATGGCATCTGCTGCCAGCTCCCCTTTAATAGGAGGCTGAGCTCTAGAAGGACATCAAGGAACTTTTGGAAGAACACAGGTAGAATATGGAATATATCTTAAAGATGTGACCATCTTTGGTCACAGGCCAGTTGAGCCTGTGAGGCCAGGGTCACAGAATTCCTTGCATTAGTCAGAATTCCTCAAGAAACATAACCAATAGGAGATAGATAGATACATACATACAAACATACATTCATAGATGGATGGAGATATAGATAGATAGATGATAGATACATAGATAGATGGGAGTAAATAGATATATCGATGACAGATGATATGATAGGAAGGAAGGTAGATACATATATACATACACACATAGATGGATGGAGACATAGATAGATGACAGATACATAGAAGGGAGTAGATAGAAGGATAGATAGATAGATAGATAGATGATAGATATGATAGGTAGGTAGGCAGGCAGACAGTAGATAGATAGATGCAGAGATACATAATACATAGATGGGGAGGTGATAGAGGAGGAGGCTTTCTAAAGGAATTGGCTCACATGATGATGGAGGCTGAGAGGTCTGATGACTTCAAAACTGGAGAACCAGGGAAGTTGACGGTTCAAGAAGGCTGGACAAGCCCTGCAAAAGATGCTTAAAGATGTGTTGCACACAGAAACAGAAACATAGCCATCAATATGAAAGAAGGTAAAGGAAGAAAAATCCCAGTAAAAGATCACAAGAAGTTCAAAGCATATATTAGAAATATCTTTAGGAAAATGGCAGGGCAAAATTACTACTTATCAATACTCACTTTGAATGTTAATGGCCTCAATTCTCCAGTTAAAAGACACAGACTGGATAAATAGATTAAGGAAAAAACCCATCTATTTGCTGCTTACAAGAAACACGTCTTTCCAACAAAGATGCATGCAGACTGAGGTGAAAGGCTGGAAAAAGATATTCCATGCCAACAAAAACCAAAAAAGAGCTGGTGTAGCCATCTTAATTTCAGACAAAATAAACTTTAACACAAAAAATGTTAAGAGAGACAAAGAGGGGCACTATATAGTGATTAAGGGATCAATTCAACAGGAAGATGTAACGATTATCAATGTATATGCACCTAATTACAGGGCACCAGTTTATTTAAAAGATATGCCAAGGGACTTAAAGGGAGACTTAGACTCTAATACCATAGTACTGGGGCACTTCAACACTCCACAGACAGATCAACCAGACAGAAGATCAACAAGGAAACAGCAGATTCAATCGACAATATAGCCCAAATGAATCTAACAGGTATCTACAGAACTTTCAATCCTACATTTAAAGATTTTACATTCTTCTCAGCAGTACATGGAACCTTCTCTAGGATTAACCACATACTAGGCCATAAAGCAAGTATCAGCAAATTCAAAAGAATTGGAATGATACCATGCAGCTTCTCAGACCACAGTGGAATGAAGCTGGAAATTAGCAACTCAGGAATCCCTAGAGCATATGCAAACACATGGAGACTGAACAACACGCTCCTGAATGAACAATGGGTCATACAAGAAATCAAAAGAGAAATCAAAAACTTTCTGGAAGTAAATGAGGATAACAACACAACATACCAAAACTTATGGGGCGCAGCAAAAGCAGTGTTAACAGGAAAGTTTGTAGCAATAGGTGCCTACATCAAGAAATTGGAAAGGCACCAAACAAATGAGCTATAAATGCATCTCAGGGATCTAGAAAAACTGCAGCAAACCAGACCCAAAACTAGTAGGAGAAGAGAAATAATTAAAATCAGAGAAGAAATCAACAGAATTGAATCAAAAAAAAAAATTACAAAAGATCAAAGAGCTGTTTTTTTGAAAAAATAAACAAAATTGACACCCCATTGGCCCAACTAACTAAAAAAAGAAGAGAAAAGACCCAAATCAATAAAATCAGAGATGAAAAAGGAAACCTAACAACAGACACCACAGAAATAAAAAGAATCATCAGAAATTACTACAAGGACCTGTATGCCAGCAAACAGGGAAATCTATCAGAAATGGATAGATTCCTGGACACATGCAACCTACCTAAATTGAACCAGGAAGACATAGAAAACATAAACAGACCCATAACTAAGCAGAAATTGAAACAGTAATAAAGGCCCTCCCAACAAAGAAAAGCCCAGGACCAGATGGATTCACTGCTGAATTCTACCAGACATTTAAAGAAGAACTGACTCCAGTTCTTCTCAAACTATTTAGAACAATCGAAGAAGAGGGAATCCTCCCAAATTTTTTCTATGAAGCCAGTATCACCTTAATTCCTAAACCTGAAAAAGATGCAGCATTGAAAGAGAATTACAGACCAGTTTCACTCATGAACATAGAAACAAAAATCCTCAATATAATTCTTGCCAATAGAATGCAACAACACATCAGAAAGATCACCCATCCAGAGCAAGTGGTATTTATCCCTGGCATGCAGGGATGGTTCAACATTTACAAATCAATCAATGTGACATATCACATTAACAAACTGCAAAGAAAAACCATATGATTATCTCAATAGATGCAGAGAAAGCATTTTATAAATTATAAAATCCTTTCATGATGAAAACTCTAAGCAAATTGGGTATAGAACGAACATTCCTCAAGACAATAAAATCCATTTATGAAAAACCCATGGCAATCATCCTATTGAATGAGGAAAAGTTGGAAGCATTTCCCTTGAGATCTGGTACCAGACAGGGATGCCCACTCTCACCACTGCTATTCAATATAGTTCTGGAAGTTTTAGCCAGAGCTATTAGGCAAGAAAAAGAAATTAAAGGGATACAAATTGGGAAGGAAGAAGTCAAACTATCCTTCTTTTCAGATGATATGATTCTTTATTTAGGGTACCCAAAGAACTCTACTAGGAGACTATTGGAACTCATAGAAGAGTTTGGCAAAGTAGCAGGATATAAAATCAATGTACAAAAATCAACAGCCTTTGTATACACAGACAATGCCATGGCTGAGGGAGAACTTCAAAGATCAATCCCATTCACAATAGCCACAAAAACAATCAAATACCTTGGAATAAACTTAACCAAGGACATTAAAGATCTCTACGATGAGAATTACAAATCTTAAAGAAAGAAATAGAAGAGGATACTAAAACATGGAAAAATCTTCCATGCTCATGGATTGGAAGAATCAGTATCATCAAAATGTCCATTCTCCTAAAAACTATTTATAAACTCAATGCGATACAAATCAAAATACCAAACACATGCTTCTCAGATCTGGAAAAAATGATACTGAAATTCATATGGAGGCACAGAAGACCTTGAATAGCTAAAGCAATCTTGTACAACAAAAACAAAGCCGGAAGCATCACAATACCAGATTTCAGGACATACTACAGGGCAGTTGTAATCAAAACAGCATGGTACTGGTACAGAAACAGATGGATACACCAATGGAACAGAATAGAAACACCAGAAATCAATCCAAACATCTACAGCCAACTTATATTTGATCAAAGATCTAAAACCAACTCCTGGAACAAGGACAGTCTATTCAATAAATGGTGCTGGGAAAATTGGATTTCCATGTGCAGAAGCATGAAGCAAGACCCCTACCTTACACATTACACAAAAATCCACTCAACTTAGATTAAAGACCTAAATCTATGACCTGACACCATCAAATTATTAGAGAACATTGGAGAAACCCTTCAAGATATAGGCACAGGCAAAGACTTATTGGAAAAGACCCGGGAGGCACAGGCAGTGAAAACCAAAATTAACAATTGGGACTGCATCAAATTGAGAAGTTTCTGTACTGCAAAAGAAACAGTCAGGAAAGTGAAAAGGCAACCAACAGAATGGGAAAAATATTTGCAAACTATGCAACAGATAAAGGGTTGATAACCAGAATCTACAAAGAGATCAAGAAACTCCACAACATCAAAACAAACAACCCACTTAAGAGATGGGCTAAGGACCTCAATAGACATTTCTCAAAGAGGAAATCCAAATGGCCAACAGACACATGAAAAAATGTTCAGGATCACTAGCAATCAGTAAAATGAAAATCAAAACCACAATGAAGTTTCACTTCACCCCGGTGAGAATGCCTCACATACAGAAGTCTACCAACAATAGATGCTGGCAAGGATGTGGGGAAAAAGGGACACTAACCCACTGTTGGTGGGAATGCAAACTGGTTAAGCCACTATGGAAGTCAGTCTGGAGATTCCTCAGAAACCTGAATATAACCCTACCACTCAACCCAGCCATCCCACTCCTTGGAATTTACCCAAAGGATATTAAATTGGCAAACAAAAGAAAGCTGTCTGGACCTTAAAGTTTATTGCAGTTCAATTCAGTAAAGCTAAGAGCTGGCATCAACCTAAATGCCCATCAACAGTAGACTGGGTAAAGAAATTATGGGGCATGTGCTCTATAGAATACTATACAGCAGTAAAAAATAAAATCTGGTCATTGCTACAAAATGGAGGAATCTGGAAAACATCATGCTGAGTGAAATAAGCCAGTCCCAAAGGGACATATATCATATGTTCTCCCTGACTGGTGACAACTAACTGAGCACCAAAAAGGAAACCTGTTAAAGTGAAATGGACACTATGAGAAACAGTGACTTGATCAACCCTTGTCCTGACTGTGGATGAACAACTTAATACTTTATCCCTTTTTGTATTTTTTTTGGTTGTACTTAATACTATCAGTTGAACTCTTTAATTAACACACAATTATTCTTAGGTGTTTAAAGTTAACTGAAAAGTGATCCCTGTTAAATATAAGAGTGGGAATAAGAGAGGGAAGAGATGTACAATTTGGGACATGCTCATTCTGACTTTCCCCTAATGGTGAGTTAGAAACGTACCAGTGGATTCCAATTCAATCCCATCAAGGTGGCATGTACCAATGCCATCTCACTATTACAAGTGATCAGTTTCAGTTCACAATTGATCATAATGATAGGATTAAGAGTCAAAGGGAACACATATACAAGACCAGTGTCTGCTAATAATAACTGATAGAATTAAAAGGAGTGAATGATCCAACATGGGAATCGGAATACACAGCAGTCTCATAGAATGGCAGAAGTCCTAAACAGCACTCTGGCCTGAGAATCAGCCCTTAAGCTATTCAGATCTGGCTAAAAAGCCCATGAGAGTATTTCAGGCATGGAAAGCCAAGACACTCTGGCAAAAAACAAACAAACAAATAAACAAACAAAACCACCTAAATGAAAGATCTCTGTGAGTGAGATCCCAGTAGAAAGAATGGGCCATCAAAAAAGGAGGTACCTTTCTCTGAAGGGAGGAGAGAACTTCCACTTTGACTATGGCCTTGTCTAAGATTGGAGTTGGCGAACTCAAAAGGCTTCCATAGGCTTGGCAACTCATGACAAGAGCCTCGGGTGATTACTGACGCCATAAACAAGAGTGTCAATTGTTAAATCAACAATAGGAGTCACTGTGCACTTACTCCCCATGTAGGATCTCTGTCCTTAATGTGTTGTACAATGTGAATTAATGCTATAACTAGTACTCAAACAGTACTTTACACTTTGCGTTTCTGTGTGGGTGCAAAGTATTAAAATCTTTACTTAATATATGCTAAATTGATCTTCTGAATATAAAGATAATTGAAAATGAATTTTTTTTTGACAGGCAGAGTGGACAGTTAGTGAAAGAGAGAGACAGACAGAAAGGTCTTCCTTTTTGCTGTTGGTTAACCCTCTAGTGGCCACCGTGGCCAGTGCACTGTGGCCGGCGCATCATGCTGATCCGAAGCCAGGATCCAGGTGCTTCTCCTGGTCTCCCATGTGGGTGCAGGGCCCAAGGACCAGGGCCATCCTCCACTGCACTCCTGGGCCACATCAGAGGCTGGAATGGAAGAGGAGTAACCGGGACTAGAACCCGGTGTGCCAGCGCTGCAGCAGAGAATTATCCTTTTGAGACGCAGCGCTGGCCAAAAATGAATCTTGATATGGATGGGATGGGAGAGGGAGCGGGAGATGGGAGGGCTGTGGTTGGGAGGTCAGTTATGGGGCGGGGGGAAGCCACTGTAATCCAAAAGCTGTACTTTGGAAATTTATATTTATGAAATAAAAGTTTAAAAAAAAGTTTAAAAAACTTTAACAACCAAGTTGCCCACTGGTGTAGGTCAGGAGCTCTGACATCTGAGGATAGGAGATGGATGAGGGCAGCTCTAGGGGAGAGACTTCGCCCTTGCTCTGCCATGTGGTTCTATCAGGCTCTGAATTCACTGAGTGATGCTTGCCCACACTGCTGATGTCGTCTTTACTAAACCCGCTGATTCAAAGCTAATCTGTACTGCTCTCAAATAAATTGTACTTTCCTACTTCTTTCACTGGCTCTGCACCCCACACTCCAGAGAGGGGGGAGGTGATGACATTAGCTTTGCCTTTCATTCATCAAGTCATTTGGGTATTGCGAAGCAGTGATGCTGGACCTCCTGTTTCCCAGTCTCCTTTGCTCATCTTATATTTCCCTAGGAAGGATGGTATTTTCTCTCATCTCTGTCCAGTCTCTGGAGAGGTAGGGAGAGATAGCACACTGACTTGAGGAAAGTATCCAAGGATTCCATGAAATATATAGTCTTTTAAATACAGAAGGAAGTCTATAACTGAACATTTTTAAATCAATATTCTATTAATATATTTAAAAATTCCATTCCCATGTTTTAGTTTAATTTAAATTATTTTAGTATATTATAATAAATTAAATATTTACAGCTATATATTTATACTTCCATATTAATAGATGCCTACAGCTATTTGCTGCTTAAAACATAGCTGTCTGTCAAACCTTTCATAATATTTTGTTACATCATAAAAGTGACTTTTGTCATTCTCTTCCCTTGCCTCATCCTATCCCACTCCTTTGATCTCATTCAATTGTTGAGTCAATTCCTTCAGAGGACAATTTTTCTCAGTGCTTTATAGAAATTAATTGGCTGATTTCAAAGACCAAAAAAATTAGGCTTCTTTTGCCTTCCAGCTGGGTCACAGTAGGGACTAGTAGAAATGAAAAGTTCAAATCTGACATGAACACTCCTCCAGATGAATATTTTATATAATGGAAACTGGCCCCATGAGGCTCCAATTTCATAGGAAATAACAGCACACAGACGGAGCAAGCGCCGACCTTGCCCCAACAACCAGTAGGGTGGGACTTTGAGAAGGGCCTTGGGGTGGCCTTAGGCCACCTGCTGGCCCAGACACCCAGAGACTAGGCTGGAGAAGAATGAAAGCTTTTTCTCTGGAAGAGAAGGCTGCTCCCTGGCACCTTAAGTACTGACTGGTGTAGCTCACAGCTCTGAGGGTGTATTTTCTCCAAAAGGGAGTAAGAGTCTCTTGGGATATTGTGCAGCTGCAATAGCTCATAAAGCCATAACATTACTTCATCTCTGGCACAAGAGCCGAATATTACACAGACCAGAGGCCATCAGCAAGTGCTAAGTCAGGGTGAGTAGGAAAGACTGGAAAGGACTAAGGGTTGTGTTTACATGCCCTGAGAACTGCAGCCTCATAAGAATGGAGCAATTTTGCTGTAAGTTGATAGTATTTTGGTAAGTGTTGTTGAGACTACTACGTATGCAAGCACCTGATGCTGGCTTCATTTAAAATATGCCCCAAATCCTTCCTCTGAATCTCAAAGAGCTGGTTGGGTCTCCATGTAACAGAAAGTTCATTCAAGGTTTAAGTTTGTTTTTGTCGCTTATTCTCTAATGCTGAGGGGTGTGTGTGTTTTTTTAATGCCATCCATTTGAGTAAGGAGCTGGAGAGACATTGCCCTTCAGAACTGTGAAAATTCTCTTGCTTTGGCAGGAAAAAAATAGGATTCAAACAGAGCATATAATAACCTGTGGTGAGGGCTGATCTTGAAAATGCTGACAGTGGTGGTGGTTTTGATATTGAATAGCCAGCCATGTAAGGTCAAGTTCTTTCATATGGTTACAGAGGTTTTTTTTAAATATTTATTTTATTTGTTTGAAAGACAGAGTTACAGAGAGAGGTAGAGCCAGAGAGAGCGGTCTTCCATCCGCTGGTTCACTCCCCAAATGATTGCAACAGCCAGAGCTGAGCTGATCCAAAGCCAGGAGCCAGGAGCTTCTTCCGGGTCTCCCACATGGGTGCAGGGGCCCAAGGACTTGGGCCATCTTCTACAGCTTTCCCAGGGCACAGCAGAGAGCTGGATTGGAAGAGGAGCAGCCAGGACAAGAACCAGTGCCTATATGGGATGCCGGTGCTACAGGTCAGGGCTTTAACCCGCTGCGCCGCAGCGCTAGTCCCGCTTATGGGGTTTTCTAAAGATCATACACATAGCTTCCCAAAGTTATGCAGGGTAGTGTAGTTGAGTTATTCATTCATCTTTGGAAATTGAGATAGGTACATATGTGTTTATTTGACTTAATTGCTGCACATCAATTCACTAGGGTAATATATTATTTAAAAATACTTAATGAATCCTTTTGTCTGGTGGGTCTCAGAGAATGAACAACATTCATATTGCTCAGGTGAAAGAAATAGTCTATTAGAATAGTGACAATGGAGATCCAAGATGGCTGACCAGGGAAAAGATGCTCTGAATCTGACCACAGGAAGATAACAGAAAAAAGAGGAGAAACTGTATCCTCAGGGGCAGTAGGAGAGAAGTGTGCAGTGGGAATTCTACAAAAAGAAGAGAGACACCAGGGAGCAGTGGGATATCACATCTGCAGTAGCCAGCAGACCACTGCCAGTGACTCCAGCAGCTGGTGGCTGGAGCAAGGCATCCAGAAACCGGCCAGGAGGAAACCCAATCTTAGTAAGGTGAATGGAGGCTGTTGTGTCCCGTGTGCAACTGGTAGGTTTTATCGGGGGGATAATCTCAGGGTTCCCACTGACTTTGAGTCTGGACTAGAGGATTGTAAGAGTCAGGGTGCCCACTTAGGTCCATAAAGTTTTCCCTTCCCCTCGTTCTATCAAAGAACCTGGACTCAGCTTTCCAAGGTGGAGCACTGTCCAACGTCTATCAGTCAGGCAGCTGGCCCTGAGGATGCCAAGGCTCTTTCCATGGATGGGGGAGACTTGTGGGGCTGAGAGTGGATCCTAAGCTCCCTGTGACTATGGGAGACCTGTGCTCTGTGACTGTGGAAATTCTGTGACTGTGCAATAGGGCATGCAACAGGATATGGCTGGGTCTTTGGGCAATCACTGTGTTCTCACACTGAGAAGTGCACAGATCCTTTGAGTGGTTCATGTGGCTGCAGGGGTGAGGTGTCTAGGCACTGTGGGCTTACTATGGGTGGTTGGTGCACCAAGGCAGAGAGGAGGTGAGGCTGTGGTGGTGCCAGACAATGTGATCATAACCTCCCCACTGCTGAGAACAGAGGGGATCTACCAAGTCTAACTTGGGTGTCACCCTGAACACTTGCCCCATCCTCAAGCACTGGCCAGAGCTCCCTGGCCCCACCCAGCATGCACCTTCGGATATCCACTGAAGGAACAGACACTCCACTAAGCCCCAGAGACATTTTTCAAAGACAAAAGCCATCAAAGAAAATAACAACTGTTTCCACAAATGCCTAGAAATAAATGAAACTTGAAGGAAGATGATGTGACTCCCTAAAGGGAACACAACAATTTAATATTAGAGTGTGAGGATAGATTGATGAAATCTCTGAAAAGGAATTCAAAAGAAAAATTGCAAGATTACTCAAAGGCACAGAGAAGCAAAAGCATGAATTAAAGGAATCCATACCCAATATGCATGAACAATTTGCTGGGAGATAGAGATATTGAAGAGAAATCGAACTGAAATATTAGAAATGAAGAATTCAATATATCAAGTAGAAAATACGGTGGAAAGCCTTAACAACAGATGTGGTGAGGCAGAGGAAAGAATATCTGAGCTGGAAGGCACATCTTTGGAAATAGATCAGTCAGAAAAAAAGTAGAGAAATTAGAAAATCTGAAAATAGTGTTCGAGATTTGTGGTATACTATCACATGAACAAACTTATGTGTCTTAGGAATTCCAAAAGCTTTGGAAATACATAATGGGTTAGAAGACCCATTCAGTGAAATAACAGCAGGAAATTTTTCTAATTTGGAGACAGGGATATCCAAGTACAGGAAGCACATAGAACCTCTAATAGACATGATTAGAAAAGATTTTCACCATGACACATTAGAGTCAAACTTTCAAAAGTAAAACATAAAGAAAAGATTCTAAAATATGTGTGAGGAAACACCAGATTGCCAACAAAGAACCTACAATTAGACTGACAGCTGATTTCTCACCAGAAGCCCTATAGGCTAAGAAAGAACGGAGAGACTTAGTACAAGTCTTAGAAGAAAAAAAAAATCCATTAACAGAGAATACTGTATCTAGCAAAGCTCACATTTATAAATGAAGATGAAACAAAGACTTTCCAAAACAAACATAATTGAAAGAATTTGTCACCACTTGTCCAGTCTTACAAATGATACATAAAAAGGTGCTACACTGAGAAACACAGAAAGATAGACATCATCATGAAAAAGTGTGGAGGTAGAAGATCTAGTAAAAGTACAAAGGAAATCTAAAGCAAGCAATAGGAATATTTATGGGAAAATGGCAGGGCAAAGTTGTTACTTTTCTATTATAACCTTGAATATAAATGTCCTAAATTCTCCAATTATAAGATACAGACTGGCGGCCAGTGCCGTGGCTCAATAGGCTAATCCTCCGCCTTGTGGCGCCGGCACACTGGGTTCTAGTCCTGGTCAGGGCGCTGGATTCTGTCCCGGTTGCCCCTCTTCCAGGCCAGCTCTCTGCTGTGGCCTGGGAGTGCAGTGGAGGATGGCCCAAGTCCTTGGGCCCTGCACCCCATGGGAGACCAGGAGAAGCACCTGCCTCCTGCCTTCGGATCAGCGCGATGTGCTGGCCGCAGTGCGCCGGCTGCGGCGGCCATTGGAAGGTGAACCAACGGCAAAGGAAGACCTTTCTCTCTGTCTCTCTCTCTCTCTCACTGTCCACTCTGCCTGTCCAAAAAAAAAAAAAAAGATACAGACTGGCTAAATGGATTAATAAAACAACACCCATCTGTTTTCTGCATACAAGAAATACACCTCGGGTCTGGTGCTGTGGCGTAGCAGGTGAAGCTGCCACCTGCTGGTATCCCATGGGAGCACCACTTCGAGTCCTGGCTGCTCCACTTCCAATCCAGCTCTCTGCTATGGCCTGGGAAAGCAGTAGAAGATGGCCCAGTTCCTTGGGCCCCTCAACCTGTCTGGGAGACCTGGAAGAAGCTCCTGTTTTTTGGCTTCATATAGGTGCAGCTCTGGTCATTGTGGCCAATTGGTAAGTGAACCAGAGGAAGGAAGATCTCTCTCTCTCTCTGTCTCTCTCTCTCTCTCTCTCTCTCTCTCTGCCTATCCTCTCTCTGTGTAACTCTGACTTTCAAATAAATAAATAACCCTTAAAAAAAGAAATACACCTCACCAACAAAGATACACAGAGACTGCAAGTGAAAGGATGGAAAAAGATATTTCATGCTAATGAAGGGTAAAAAAGAGAAGATGTAGCTATCCTGATATCAGAGAAAATACACTTTAACACAAAAACTGTTAAAAGACACAAATAAGAGCATTATGTAATCATTAAGGGATTGATTCAACAGGAAGAAGTGACTATAGTAAATATATATGCACCCAATGCCAGGGTGTCTGGTTATTTAAAATAAATGTTCACAGGCCTAAAGGGAGACATAGACTCCACCACAGTAATATTAGGACACTTCAACACCTCACTTTCATCAATGGACAAAGTAGCTAGACAAAAAAATCAATGAAGAAACAACAGAGCTAATCTACACTATGGACCAAATGGACCTAATTGATATCTACAGAACATTTCATCCTATAGTGCAGAATGCAAATTCTTTTCATCAATGCCTGGAACTTTCTCTAGGATAGACCATACGCCAAGCCATAAAGCAAGTCTCAACAAATTAAAAAAAAATGGAACCATACCATGAGTCTTTTCTGACAGCAAAGGAATGAAGCTAGAAATTAACAACTTAAGAAACTAAAAAATATGCAAGCATATGGAGATTGGACAACATATTCCTGGATGAACAGTGGATAATAGACAAAATCAAAAGGAAAATAAAAAATTCCAAGAAATGAATGAAAATGATAATATAACATATCAAAATTTATGGGGTACAGCAAAAGCCATGTTAAGAAGGAAGTTTATAGCAATTAGTGTCTACATCAAGAAATCAGAGGGGCTGACACTATGGCATAGAAGGTTGAGCCTCCACCTGCAGTGCTGGCATCCCATATGGGTGCTGGTTCAAGTCCCAGTTGCTCCACTTCCAGTTCGCTGCTAATGCACCTAGGAAAGCAGTGAAAGATGTTCCAAGTACTTGGGCCCCTGCAACCACTGCAACCATTTGGGAGGCAAGGACGAAGCTCCTGATTCCTCACTTGGGTCTGGCCCAGCCTAAGCCATTACAGCCATTTAGGGGAGGGAACCAGTGAATGGACGATCTCTCTCTGTCTGTCTGTCTTTCCCTTTCTCTCTATATCTATACCTTTCAAATAAATAAATCTTTTTCAAAAGAAATTGAAAGACATCAAATAGATGATGTAACAATGCATCTCAAGATCTAGAGAAACAAAAACAAATCAAACTCAAAATTAGTAGGAGGAAAGAAATAATTAAAATCAGAGAAGAAATAAACAAAATTTAAATAAAAATATACAAAAGATCAGTGAAATGAAGAGATTTTTAAAAATAATTTAAAAATTGATGCACCATTTGCCCAATCAACCAAAAAAAAAAAAAAAAAGGAGGGAGAAGACACAAAGTCATAAAATCAGAGATGAAAAAGAAGAAATTGCAATGGGTACCACAGAAATAAAAAATCATCAGGAATTACTATAAACAGTTGTATATGGAAAAATTGGAAAATCTAGAAGAAATGGATAGATTTCTAGGCACATCTACCAAAACTGAGGCATGATCCTTGGAAAAATCTAAGCAGACCAATAACCAAGACAGGGATTGAATCCATAATAAAGAACTTCCCAATAAAGAAAAGCCCAGGACCAATGGCTTTACTGACGAATACTTTTAAAGAAGAACTAATTCTAATTCTTCTCAAACTATTCTAAACAACTGAAAAGGAATCCTCCCAAACTCCTTCTATGAGGTCAGCATCACCTTAATTTCAAAACCAGAAAAAGATGCAACAAAGAAAGGGAACCATAGACCAATATCCTTGATGAACATAGATGCTAAAATCCTCAACAAAATACTAGCTAATTGAATCCAACAACATATCAAAAAGATCATTCACCCAGACCAAGTGGGACTTATCCCTGGTATCCAGGATGGTTCAACATATGCAAAGCAATAAATGTGATGCATTATATTAACAAAATAAAGAATAAAATCCACATGATTATCTCAATAGATGCAGAGAAAGAATTTGATAAAATCCAACACCTTTTCATGAAAAAAAAAAAACCTTAAGCAAATTGAATATAGAAGGAATATTCCTCAACTCAATCAAGGCAATATATGACATATCTATAGCCAGCTTCATATTGAATGGGGGAAAATTAGAAGCATTTCTACTAAGATCTGGAACCATATAAGGATGACCACTTTCACCATTCCTATTCAATATAGTTTTGGAAGTTTTAGCCAGAGCCATTAGACAAGAAAAAGAAATTGAAAGAATACAAACTGGGAAGGAGGAAGTCAAAGTATCCCTGTTTGCAGATGACATGATTCTACATAGAGTGGAGCCAAAAGACTCCACTAAGAGACTACTGGAATTCAGAAGGGAGTTTGGTAAAGTAGCAGGATATAAAATCAGCACACAAAAATCAATGGCCTATGTACACACACAAAAAAATTCCATGGCTGAGAAAGAGCTTGTATGAATAGTCCCATTCATGATAGCTACAAAATTTTAAATATCTTGGAATAAATTTAACCAAGGAGGTGAATGATCTTTAGGATGAAAATTACAAAACATTAAAGAAAGAAATAGGAGAAGACACAAAAAATTAGAAAAATCTTCCATGTTTGTGGATTGAAAGAATTAATATCATCAAAATGCCCACACTATCTAAAGCAGTTTACAGATTCAATGTGATCCCAACCAAACTACCAAAGACATTCTCTCAAATCTAGATGCTAAAATCTACAGTGCTAAAATTCATATTGAAACACAAAAGACCCCAAATAGCAAAGCAATCTTTCACATCAAAAACAAAGCTGGAGGCATCACAATACCAGTTTTTAAGACGAGCTACAGAGCAGTTATAATCAAAACGGCCTGGTACTGGCACAAAAAGAGACATGTAGAACAATGAGCAGAATAGAAATCCCAGAAAGTAATGCATGTGTCTACAACCAACCAACAAATGAGTTAAATCTATCCCCAGAGAAAGGACAGTCTTCAAAAAATGGTGTTGGGAAAATTGGGTCTATGAGTGCAAAAGTATGAAATAAGACCCCTACCTTCCCCCTTATACAATAATCAACACTAAATTGATGAAGGATCTAAATCTATTACTTGATACCACCAAATTTCTAGAGGAAAATATTGATGAAACCCTGCAAGACATTGGCATAGGCAAAGACTACTTAGAAAAGACTCCAAGAAGTACAGGCAATCAAAGCCAAAACTGACAAATGTGATTATATCAAATTGAAAAGCTTCTGTACTGCAAAAGAAACACTCAGCAAAGTGAAGAGGGAACTGACAGAATGGGAGAAAATATCTATAAACTATGCAACTGATAAAGGATTAATATCCAGGGTCTATAAAGAGTTGAGGAAACTCAACAGCTACAAAACAAATAATCCAATTATGGAATGGGCAAAGGACAGGAATAGACATTTGCCAAAGGATGAAGACACATGAAAAACTGCTCAGGGCACTGGCCATCAAAACCATAATGAGATTATCATCCTGGGCTGGTGTTGTAGCACAGCAGGTAAGGCTGCTGTGGTGCTGGCATCCCATATGAGTGCCAGTTTGAGTCCTGTTGCTCCCTTTTTGATCCAGCTCCCTGCTAATGACCTGGGAAAGCAATGGAAGATGGCCCAAGTCCTTGGGCACCCACATGGGAAACCCAGAAGAAGCTCCTGGCTCCTGGCTTTGGATCAGCACAGATTCAGCAGTTGTGGCCATTTATAGATTGAACTAGCAAACTGAAAACCTCTCTTTCTGTCTCTCCCTCTGTGTCCATAACTCTGCTTCTCAAATAAATAAATAAATAACTCTTTTTAAAAAAGAATGGCTATCACCCCAAAATAAAATGATAAATACTGGAAACAATATGAGGGGAAAAGGTACCTTAATATGCTGCTGGTGGGAGTGCAAACTAGTAAAGCCACTGTGGAAGACAGAATGGAGATGATGCAGCCACCCCAATCCTGGGAATTTTCCCAAATGAAATGAAATCAGCATATGAAAGAGTTATCTGTACCCCCATGTTTAATGCAATTCAATTTACATTAGCTAAGATATGGAATCAGCCTGATGCCCCATCAACTAGTGACTGGATAAAGAAAATGTGGTGTATATACACTGCAGAATACCACTCAGCCATAAAAAAATAACGAAATCCTGTCTTCTGTAACAAAATGGATGCAATTGGAAACCATTATTTTTAGAGAAATAAGACAGTGCCAAAAAGACAAATATATGTTTTCTCTGATCTGTGGCAGTTAATATGGAATACAAAATAAATAGAAGAATGAAATGGACATCTTGGGATTTGATGATTGTTTTTAGCCCTTGTTTATACTCCTGTGGAACTGTGGTATTCCTACTTTTTACTTGTTAAATACTATGGTTAGTGGTACATTAAGTCTGTGATTATAGAGTGGATTGAAATTATGTTTTTGTTGGGGCCGGCACTGTGGAATAGTAGGGTAAGCCTCTGTCTGCAGCACTGACATCCCATATGGTAACCAGTTCATGTCCTGGCTGTTCCACTTCCAATGCAGCTCCCTGATGATGGCCTGGGAAAGCAGTGGAAGATGGCCCAAGCACTTGGGTTCCTGTACCCACATGGGAGACCTAAAAGAGGCTCCTGGTTCCTGGCTTCTGATAAAGTCAGCTCAACTCCATTTGTTGTAACCATTTGGGGAGTGAACCAGCTGATGGAAGATCACTCTCCCTCTCTCTCTGTAACTCTGCCTCTCAAATAAATAAATTTTAAAAATGATAAAAAAAAGAAATTATGCCACCGGATTCTAGTCCCGGTCAGGGCTCTGGATTCTGTCCCGGTTGCCCCTCTTCCAGGCCAGCTCTCTGCTGTGGCCAGGGAGTGCAGTGGAGGATGGCCCAAGTCCTTGGGCCCTGCACCCCATGGGAGACCAGGAGAAGCACCTGGCTCCTGCCATCGGATCAGCGCAGTGTGCTGGCTGCAGCGCACCGGCCGTGGCGGCCATTGGAAGGTGAACCAACGGCAAAAGGAAGACCTTTCTCTCTGTCTCTCTCTCTCACTGTTCACTCTGCCTGTAAAAAAAAAAAAAGAAAGGAAGGAAGGATGGGGATTGAGTGACAGAGGGAAGTATTGTTATCTTCTTAGAATTGTACCTAAGAAATACATGACATATGTTTTATTTATATTAATAAAATTTTTAAAAATAATAAAAATAGCAAACAATGTTACTGTTCATAAAAATGAATAAAAACTATTCATAAAAATATTATTAACAAAGTACTTCAATTTTTTCAAAATAACAATGTATTTTTCTTCTCATTTGTTAAGGGTATTCACTGTACTGTAATACATTCCAAAGGATATTTTTTAAAAGATATATTTTATTTCTTTGTTTGAGAGGCATGGCTAACAGGAAAGTGGAAGAGACAGAGAGAGAGAGAGAGAGAGAGAGAGAGAGAGAGAGAGAGATCGGTCTTCCATCCTCTGGTTCACTCCCCAGATGGCTGCAAGAACGAGTGCTCGCCAGGCGGAAGCCAGGAGTCAGGAGCTGCATCCAGGTCTCCCCCAGGAGTGGCAGGGCCCCAAGTGCTTAGACCATCCTCTGGTGCATTCCCAGGTCATCAGCAGGGAGCTGGATTGGAAGCAGAGCAGTTGTAACTTGAACCAGTGTTTTCTAGGTGTCTACAGTTACAAAGTCATTTAGAGCCAGAGTTGCAACCTGAGTTCGCCCAGACCAGACCAGCCCCTAGGTTCTTGTGTTCTGCTGTCACATGGCTGACTAGCAGGGCTAGTGAGCTGTCACCAGGCTTACCTCCTCAGTCTTGAGGCTGCTTTGGAATTTGAGTCAGAATTCTCAGATGAGCCAGACTAAAGTCTCAGCAATTGTAAGGACAGGGATATTGATCTTAGAATAAGATCTACAGAAATATTGGAACAACATCTCTGTAACACCCCTGTTGCTCACAGTGATGCTCAGAATGACTGTTCTGTGACGATTAGCAATCTCTGTTGCTTGTGCTCCATTTGCATTGACAGATAACTGAAGCCCAGGGAAGTTAGGTGACGAGCTTCAACATTACCAACTAATCAGACACTCCGTAGAGCCCAGGGGTCACACTGATCTATCTACTGTTCCATAGACATTTGTCCCACAAACACTTAACTGTGTGCCTTCAGGAATCAAGCACCAATCAAGTACCATGGAGAAGGAACGGAGGCCTAGCCTTCAACAGATTCATCAGCCCAACACAGTCGGGGCCATGTGGAAGGGGCTGCTGTGCTGTGTTCTGCCTCCTGCAACTGCTTTCATTATTTTTTGTCTAAGTTCAGATTGTTGCTTGGACTTGAAACAAACTCATCTTCCCGTCTCTTGCTGATTGCCAGGGGACTGTGTATTAGCCCAAAATGTACCACCCTTTATTTTCATGGAAGATAATAGTGACATATGTCCGAGGGGCACATGCTTTGAGGTATCTTTTTGGGAGTGGTGATGAGTTTGCACAAAGACAAACATTCTGTCCATCTGGTAATTAAGCATGCCTTGCAAGCAGCAGAAATGCAATGAGTATTGACAAACTGACCTGTTTTGGAGCCTAATCTGAACTTTGAAATGGAAAAGAACCAACACAACAATGGAGCAAAGAGAATAAGAGCTTGATAAAGTGATTGTATAGTTGTGTGCAGCTGCTTGGTTCATCTTGTTTGAGCTAAGTTCCTTTTAGTTTGGGTGAGGCCAAAATTGTATGCATACTTAGCCACATCCCTGGCTCCATGTATAACACACCCTTGTTTTTCTCTCTGCTGTCATCTATCTTTCAATTTACTTTCTCCTGCTGTGCATTTGACGGGGACACTGCCCTATGAGCTGCCTTACATCCTTCCTGGAACGAGGCACAGAGAAAATGAATCAGCCGATCACAGATTGAACTACAGTTGTGGCCACTTCTCCATCTCCTCCTCGCAGCCCACTTCACCGCACTGGCTCTGCCTTCTCTGCTCTCTTGCCAAGGATCTGTCATGAACTACCAGATCCTTCCTGATGGTTTTTCTCACTCTCTCTCTTAGCTGGCTCGGTGCAGGCTCTGGTAGCCATCTTCACTTCTTTCAGCTTGCAGCTTCCTGTCTCCATGGTCACATTGGACTCCCCTCATCCCTTCAAATACTTGTTTGGACATTTTTTCCTAGTTCCTCTTTCCATCTGCATCTGCTAATCATGGTGTGACAGCATGATTCAGTCCCTGGCATTGATGGTTTTCTGCCTCAAAGAGAGATCGAGTATGAGTACTGTCCGAGATGACAGTCCCTTGAGGACCAGCACCACACATTTTTCACACCACAGAGACTTTGCAGGTAATTGGAGATCAGGATCACTGATTTAACTTGAGGATTCCTAGTGGTCGTGGTCTATAATGTGCTCCAAAATAAAGAATTTTGAGAAAAAATTCAAGAAAAATATCAACTGATTATGGGCTATGAGTAATCATATTGTTGGATAGTCATAGTGTCGGAAACCTATGAAATCAAAATGAATGAGAATCTGATTGAAATATTTTATTTAGTCTGCCACTAACTATAGCACATCTCATAGATGGCGACATGGATTTTGGATTTTTAACTTTTGTTTTTTAAATATATATATTTTTAAAAAATTTTCTGAGACGTGTCTTGACTCCTTCCCTTCCATCCAGTCTCATTTCCACTAAGCCACATGTCACTGGCAGTCTTGTTGCCTCTCACTTGGTCAACCACCACAACTTCAAAATTTTTTTTTCATTTACTGATGTTTAACCAAATGCTGACTTGACATATATTCACATATAATTTTTTCTCTCACATTGACAACTCAACAGAGTAATTCAATGGAACTGGAAACCATCATATCGAATATACAGTATTATTAGTATTTCAAACGTTTATTCCAATTCATTTCTTCTGGTGACATGTAGCTACAGGAACACGTGACGCCCAAGGTCAGCCCAACTTTCAGCCAGTCAGGTTTGTCATTTGGTGGCTCCCACTCGTAGAACTTCCACTGAGCCGAGGAGCTGGTGAGGAGCCTGGCGCAGGGCAGGAGGCAGCAGCCCTGGGAGAAGCCGCAGCAGCAGGGCAGCCGCCATCTTGCCCGGCCAGGCTCCCGGCGCTGTGGAAAGAAGTTTAAGCCATTGCTGGGGCTGGGAGTGATGCAGGAAGGAACGTCTGAAACCCGCTCTGCAGTCCTCAGGGGTGATAGGAATGTGCATTTAACAGGGATTCCTGTGCGTGTCCTTTTCCCTGGGTTGGGAAAAGCTGAGCTCTTATCTGTCTTCCCCCTCTGCTAGGCTTGCACACAAATGCCCTGGCCCTGGCCGTGTCCTCGTGTACACATGGTCGATAAATCTGCCATGATCTCCCAGGAATTCTGGGGAGTTTTAGGAAATGAAAAGCAGCACCTATGATTTGAGAAATCCAGGAATACACCTTAAGAAACTGAGAGTCCCCACAATTCTCCACTTGAGCATTTTTTTTTTTGAGTCCCAGAACTAATATCAATGCATCTTATATCTGGGGACATGGATTTTGTTATTTTTGCACATATTAGCCATGGCAGAATATGGATGAAAAGTTTTTAAGTCTTGAAGTTATTTATTTCGTTACAAAAGCAGAATTTTTAAGTTTGAGAAAATAGATTCTGACGGAACCTCTTAGAAGCACAAAGGTGCGCATGATCACTTAGTCAAAGATGTTTACTGGTTCCGTACAGAGGGCATGGTATGGAGCCGGGTGGCAGGTGCTCTAAGAGACAGAAAAAGATTCAAACACAGTCTCAGCTCTCAGAGAACGTAAGATCTACTGTGGGAGACAAGCTCAGTTGACACTTCAAAAAAACACTCCAGGTTTCAGAACAAAGTCGTAAATCTGATTACAGAGGCAGTGTCAATTTTACGTTTCCTCCATATGCCTAACATGTCTTCTACATATGTTTAGATGAGGGAATGATTTCTTCCTGTTAGGAATACTTTTGAAAGATTCTGGAAGGAATTAAGATTTGGAACTGGCCATAAAAATTTGTAGGTTTTTTTCTTCATTACTTTACTTATTAAAAAGTCAAAAATATACAGCGACAATAGATATGGGTGAAAAGGATCAAGTGCAAAGTTAACACAGCCACACACACTGTGGGTAACCACAAGGTACAGCATTTCCTGTGTGTGTGTGTTTGCTGTCACTCTCCACAGGCAGCACCGTGCAGGACCAAATGTCTGCAACCTGCTTTTCTCTTTGAGCAACCGATCGTGGATGTCTTTCTACGCCCCCGCTAGGTCAATGGGTGTGTTTTCTCTGGGTAACAACGGGAGGGAAAGGACTGAGTCTAAGCTGTGAGATTTGCAAGAATAAAGGAGGAGGGGCCGGCTCACTAGGCTAATCCTCCGCCTTGCGGCGCCGGCACACCGGGTTCTAGTCCCAGTCGGGGCGCCGGATTCTGTCCTGGTTGCCCCTCTTCCAGGCCAGCTCTCTGCTGTGGCCTGGGAGTGCAGTGGAGGATGGCCCAGGTGCTTGGGCCCTGCACCCCATGGGAGACCAGGAGAAGTACCTGGCTCCTGGCTCCTGCCTTCGGATCAGCGCGATGCGCTGGCCGCAGCACGCCGGCCACGGCGGCCATTGGAGGGTGAACCAATGGCAAAGGAAGACCTTTCTCTCTGTCTTTCTCTCTCACTGTCCACTCTGCCTGTAAAAAAAAAAAAAAAGAATAAAGGAGGAGGAAGTAGCGGCACGGGTTGAGGAGGGCTGGGCCGGGGAGCCACACTCAGTGAGGGCTAGGACAGCTGGGTGCACAACCACAACTTGGCCATCGCGCCTCTTGATGTCAGATGGTCCTGGCCACGGGCCTGAAAGCTCTCGGTTCTGCTGGGTAACCTGATGTGAAGTCAGCCTGCGGCCTCCCCAGATGCCTGAAAAAGCAAAACTCTTCCAGGAGGGACACCTCTCTACCTGCTGGGGCACAGCAGCCACCACCAGGAGCATCTCTGCTTTCCGATTTGTTTCCAACTGGAGCAAACGTGGCAAGTGGGTTGGTGTATTTTTATTCAGACAAATGCTTGCCAATTAGATGGCCAAAGCCTGCAATTTTCTGAATGTTTATAATCTAAGTGGGTGTGCTCAGGGCACAGCCCGGCGAGAGGCTGAACATTCCACTTCAAAACAGACTCTCCAAGGCCAGAGGAGCGAGGCAGGTTGTTTTTTTCGGAACCAGAGTAATTTTTCAGAGGCCCCACATTTCTGTCCAGTTTTAGGAATGTGAGGAACTATTTGGAACGTCTGACCTTTACGGCAGGAAGCTGGTGTTTGCCACGGTGGCAGTTCTCTGTGAAGAGCACTGGTGGACTCAGGTCAAGTTGACACCGTGACGTTTTGGGTGTGTTCATGCCCGTGCCCCACAGTGCGGACTCTCAGCTTCTGCAAAGCAAGTGTCCTGTGGCCAGGCTGGTGGAACACAAGGCGCTCCATCCCTTGTTCTGTCACTCATCTTCTTACACACACACACACACGCACGCACACAGATTAGGAGTCTATTACTATATGTGACACATTCCAACTAAAGATAAATGTTGGGAAACTCAAGTCTGCCTTATTTGTGGGAGTAGGCAGGAGAATGTGGCCCCAGGCCAGCCATGAAGAACATTGCAGAAAGATTCCAGAGAGCTGGAGTGACCCAGGCAGAGCAGGTGGCTGGTCCAGGAGAAGACTGCTGGGAACGTGTCCCGAGTTTGTAACAGGGGGACTGGGTGTCCCCTCCATGAAGAATCCTCTGGAGAGGGACCTCTGATTAAGCCCCGTGCCTTCCTGGCTGTGAGCACAAAGGATGGTTTGTCCTGTCTTTCGCAGGGCTGCTGTGTGCTGTGTTCTCTGCCCACCGCTCCCAGCCGTGGTCTGTGGCCCTGTCACTGCTCAGAGCCCCTGCACCTCACTCCCGAGGGAGGACAGCGTGGTGGGAACAAGCCCCGGCCCAGCTGCCTTCACTGACCTCCCTCTTCTCTGCACTGCACCAAGTTACTGACACACTAAAGAAAATGACACGTTAGGAGAAAAGTCGGAACTTTAGATGAAAATGACATTTGCCCCTGCTCAAGAAAGTAACTTCTTCAAGAAGGCAGCTCCTGCCCTCGCTCCATTGGCCCCTCTCTGAAAGTGCAATTCCAGCTCCTGATGGCTGCTGGGTGTTGCCTCACCCTCTCTGAGCCCCAACCCTGTTCCTCCAGGGTCAGTTCTTGGAGGACATCAGCCCTGTCCCCTCAGCTGTGTAGCCCAGCAGGACACACTCAGGGCCTCCCCAGTGCAGTGAGCTGGGGGAGGGTTGCCAAATTGAGCAAAAAAAATACAGGACACCACTGATACCTGACTTCCAGGTAAACAACGAGTAATTGCCAGGCTCAGTACATTCTACACAATATTTGGGAAATGCTGGTGGAAAGGTACTTCAAGGGGCCGGCGTGGTAGCGCACTAGGTTAATCTTCTGCCTGAAGCACCAGCATCCCATATGGGCGCCAGGTTCTAGTCCCGGTTGTTCCTCTTCCAATCCAGCTCTCTGCTGTGGCCTGGGACGGGAGTGGAGGATGGCCCAGGTGCTTAGGCCCCTACATCCGCATGGCCATTTGGTGTAGCTCTGGCCATAGCAGTCATTTGGGGAGTGAACCAATGGAAGGAAGACCTTTCTCTCTGTCTCTCTCTCTCACTGTCTGTAACTCTACCTGTCAAATAAATAAATTTTAAAAAAACTTAAAAAAAAAGAAAGGTACTTCAAGAGGTTTGTGGAAAGTGCCAGTAAAAGATGAGTTTATTTTGGGGGCAAAAAGATTGAAATTGATGCATACTAGGTGTTATCAGAATGTTCTTGATAAGCCCGTGTTATGAAAAAGCGGCACAGAATTCAAAACCTTTTCTGTACCAAAATACGCTTATCTTTTAATTCCATTTTCCCACGAAGTTTTTGAAGTGCCCCCATAGTTAGAGGCTATTTGCTGCGTATCTAACATTCATGTTTAACTGAGCGTCTGTGTTTTGTCTGGCAAGGGTACACAGCTTTCAGCACCCCCAGCAGCCACAGAACAGTCCAGGGTGGGTGGGGTACTTCATTCCAGACCCTGCCAGAGTTTTCTGGGCAGGGGAAGAGAGCTAGGACTGCTCCAGTTGCCAGGTGCTCATGTCTCTGTCTCCTTCCCTCCCTCAGAGGAGGCACGGGATGATCTTGTAACCTGTAGCAGGGAGGCCACTGATGCATCACCCCAACAGGCCCCGCCCACCTGCCCTGCGGGATACGGCACTGCTCACTGCTCTACAGAGCAGAGCCGCGATTTGGTCCTTCTCTCCTGCTTCCCACTTTCTTACTTCCACGATGCTTCTCAGGCCTGCAATGGACTGAATCCTCATGTCCATGCAAAATTCCTTTGTTGACATCCTCATCCCGGTGTGGTGGTGTTAGAATGTGATTAGGTTCTGAGGGTGGGGGCCTCATGAACAGGATGAGTGCCCTTCTAACAGCAGATGCAGAGAGAGCTCTCTCCTCTGCGGGGAGACAGCAAGGAGCTAAACCACCCGGTCTACAGGATTTTTGTTGCAGTCACACAAGAGGCTCAGTGGGGGCATTGCGTAGGCCCACTGACCCTGTCCTTCCCAACTTGTAGCGGGGGTGAGCTGAGTCTCTCCAGGCCCTTGTGTTTGTCCATGAAGACTCACAGTGGTCAAGCAGGTGGGCTCCGAGCTGTGAAGTGTAGAAATGCACTGTGGTGTTAATTAACCATGTGAACTGGGACAGGTTATTTCAATTGCTCTAAGTTTCCTCATCTGGAAACATGAAAAAAAAAAAAACAGAGAGAGAAGCTGGGGTAGATAATACAATCACCTCTTAGGTAAGTGTTCCCAGCTGTTAGTGAGCCCTTGGTTCATATTACTCCGTATTATCATTTCCAAGTTTTGATTATTATCACTGAATTGGGAGAGCTCTTGAACAACGTTGGGAATGGAATTCAGAATTGCTAAGCCATAGGTAGTCTTGGTTGCTTTCAGGATGTGGTCTACTTCTACCTTCTTTTCTAGCCATTTTTGTACTATCACTCATCAGACAAAGAGTGACGAGAAATCAGAAATGAACTCTTTGCGCTGGCTCTGCCCCTAAATCCATTTCCACGTTAGCCCAGTCTGTGGCTTGAGGGACCAGCAGATGCTGTAGGATTGGAGAGCTGCCGGTAAGAGGAGGGTGAGCGGGGTGGCCAGGATTCCCTGTGCCCCCGAGAGCACACAGCCGTCTCGGGCTGCCCCTCGGGATTCAGAGGAGCACCTGAGAGTGGTGGTGTGAGGGGAGCCGAGGTTGCCCTTGTTCTTGTTAGGATTTCAGGAGTTTAAGTAACGGCTGTGGCATCTACCCCAGAGTTTTCCCAGGTGACATAAGCCCCAGATCTCCCACCTTCGTTTTTGTGGGGAACTTGGCTAAATGTTTTTTCTGTGCCCTCATGTCTGGGCACACCTCTGTTTGGAGTCCAGAAAATGATCTCTCTATGACTAAGCAGCCCCAAGCATTAGATTAAAGTTCAGCCAGGCCCCCCACCCCCTTATTTTTTTGCCAGCCAGAATGGATGCAGGGGCCGGAGTGGTCTTTCAGGATGTTTCAGCCCTGACAACACAGAGGGATCTGTGCTAGCTACGAGGTCGCAGCCTGAACAGGCTGTTAACGCTCAGCAGAATCTGCAAACCATTAAATGGTTCATGAAGTCATAGTACACAAACTGCAAAATATTTTTTTGAATGAGTATGGTGAAATTTTAAAACAACCCGGCACAGTAGTAATAACCACTGCCTCTCAAGGAGACTTCCGGGTTCAGGGCCCCTTCCTACCACTTGTTGTCTGTGTGACCTCGGACAACTTACCTGACAGCCATGCTGGTTTCTTCCTGTGTTGCTGGGGGATAGCAGCAGTCACCTGGCAGGATTCTAGGAGTAAAGGAAGTAACTATAAAGTCCTTAGCACAGCGCTAGGCTCAGGTCACGTGAGCTATGAATATCAGGTTTTTTTAAAGACGTATTTATTTATTTGAAAGTCAGAGTTACACAGAGAGAGGAGAGGCAGAGAGAGAGAGAGAGAGAGAGAGAGAGAGAGGTCTTCCATCCGCTGGTTCACTCCCCAGTTGGCTGCAACAACTGGAGCTTTGCTGATCCGAAGCCAGGAGCCAGGAGCTTCCTCCAGGTCTTCCCATGCGGGTGCAGGGGCCCAAGGACTTGGGCCATCTTCCACTGCTTTCCCAGGCAATAGCAGAGAGCTGGATTGGAAGAAGAGCAGCCAGGACTTGAACCGGCGCCCATATGGGATGCGGCACCACAGGCTGCAGCTTTATCTACTATACCACAGCACCAGTCCCATGAATATAGTTTTAAAGTGTCTAGTCAAGTACCCATTGACAATCATAAGCATATCTGTATTTAAATGCTGGAGAAATAATATATTTTCAGACATCTTTTTAATTGCACAATGAACACATGCTCAATGAAAGAATTACAGCAGTGGTTCTGTGTTTTTGCTACGGTAGACATGCCATGGCCCAGGCCTACCAGCTTGCAGTTTTGTCTTTCTGAAGTCCGAATTCCATCCTTTACTTAAAGACCAGAGATACGAACATGAAACTTCCAGTCTCTGCTCTGCCCGGTCTCGTCGTTAGTCTACAGCGTGAGGACTGTCTCTGGACCCCTCATATATTCTCGGCTCCAGCCCAGACTTTCTGGGCTCCATGGCATCTCCCACGTAATCTGTGCTCTTGCCCGCCTTGCAGAAACCCATCTGATCTGAACCAAGTGGCACTCAGCCTCTTGATCTTTCCTCCAAACCTGGCACTCTGCCAGGGATCCTTCTTTCACCTGTGTCGTCACCATCCGGCTGCCCAAGCCGTGAGCTTCAGCTCAACGCTCTCTCTCACCCGTTACCCAACCTTCCCGAATACCATTGGTTTTACCCCTTCAGCTGCCGCTGACTCAGCCACATCTGCATCTGTCTGTTCCAGTCCTCACAACTAGCGCTCAAGTTCAAACTACTCACGTGGTTCCCTCCGCCTGGTAGCCAGGTGTGCCGCATCCATCCGCACACTGAAGTCGGAGGGATCTTTTCAGTTCTAATTAATTCTCCTCCACCCCCCACTGCCTAACATACTCAAATGACTTTTCCTTGTTCTTCGAATAAAGATACCTTGTTGACTTTTTAAAACATTCTTTATTCATATAAAGTGAACAAAGTTCATGTATTTCATGTATACAAGTTAGGAAGCATAGTGATACTTCCCACCCTACCCTCCGTCCTGCCCACACTCCCATTTTTAAATGTGGCATTTGAAAATGAATCGCAAGTTTAGTCTCACTTCAAAGCAATTTAGCTTTTCTTTTCTTTTCTTATTTTTGAAGATTTGTTTATTTATTTGAAAGTCAGATTTACAGAGAGAGGTTGAAACAGAGAGAGGTCTCCATCCACTGGTTCACTCCCCAAATGACCACAATGGCCGGAGCTGAGCCAATCTGAAGCCAGGAGCCAGGAGCTTCTTCTGAGTCTACCACACGGGTTCAGGGGCCCAAGGATTCAGGCCATCCTCTGCTGCCTCCCCAGGTGCACTAGCAAGGAGCTGGATTGGAAGTGGAGCAGCCGGGACTCAAACCAGCACTCATATGGGATACCGGTGCTGCAGGCCACAGCTTCAACCCGCTGCACCACAGCGCTGGGCCCCATAATTTAGCTTTGCAATCTCTAATGTTTGAATGTAAAATAGATCATCTTAGGGAATTCAAACCACCAAATACTTTGAGCTCCCTTCCTTCCTAGATGAAAAGGAAATCCTGAAAACATGCTGCACTTTCTTTTATTTTAAGAGATTTCTTTATTATTTATTTATTTGAAAGGCAGAGCTACAGAGAGAGGAGAGACAGAACTCTTCCATCTGCTTGCCCACAAATGGCTGCAATGGCCGGGCCTATGCCAGCATTCAGGTCATCAACTGTCGCCTTCCCAGGCACATTAGTGGGAAGCTGAATCGGAAGTGGGAAGCAGCCTGGACATGAGAATCAGGGCTCGTAGGAGATGCTGGTGCTGCAGGCGGTGGCTTGACCCGCTATACCACAATCCTGCTCCCCCCACCCCCGCCTCGTGCTTTCTTAACTTTCATGCTGGTAAATGCTTTTCAAGTGAGAAGTCAATGATGCAGCAGTAGTCAGTGAATACTGAAGCAATAGCACAAGCCACCAGATGTGAACCTGCATCACCAGGGAGTCTGTGACTTCTGGAGAACACAACTTCCCCTAGACGATGGACACAGCTCTGATGTGCTGTAGTTGGACTTTCTGGCTGTTTCCAGGAGGCAACAATGGCTATGGCTCTCGGAGATTTATTTTTCTTCTCTGCAGAGCCAGTCAGCGTTTTTGAACAGAGGGTTTGTCAGTTAAGCATTTCTGGGTGAGGCAAAGCACTGCTCGGGCACTTCTGCTTCATTTCTCAATTAGAATGCAGGCAAAAATGCCCTAAAACATGGCAAGGACAATAGGATGGTGAGAAAAAAAGGAACGAAGGCCAACAGGAGTTTGGACAATAACTATTCCGAATTGTTTTGTGAGTTAGCCCTGGAGCGGACAGACTTTCTGTTTTTTTTCTTGGCTTTTATGTCTTCTAAGCAAATTGTTGGGGAAAAAAATTCTTATTTTGCAGGCATTTCTCCAGGAAGTGAAGAGAGCCACGGTAGAAAATTGAAGTGGAATTGTAGGCTGCAGTTGTCAGTTCTACCTGTCCTGCCTTCCTGCTGCTTCTTGGCAGTGTGTTCAATACATGGAGTCCTGCTCCTAAGAAAGAAAACAAAAGAAAGCTAGAGAGAGAGGAATCCTGGTGAGGGTGGGGGCAGGGCGAGGACATTCGAATTGACGGTAAGAATTGCAAAATAAGCAAAAACACAACAAGTTTGCTTTGGAAACTTTTCAAGAACAGATCATCATGGCCAGAGGGCTGGTTGAACCATAGAACACTACTGACATCTAGTGCACAAAAAAGATAACAATCAGGCATATAGACAAGGGCAGTAACCAATAATTAAATCTCAAACTGCCAATTCTGCTCATATTCATTACATTTTTTTGTTGCCCTTGTCTATACTCTTGAGGAACAGTGGTTTTTCTACTTACTACTGGTTGAACTCTTTATTTAATGGAGGGTTAAGCTTGTGATTACAAAGTAAACTGAAAGTATGTCATTGTAAAACTTAAAAGGAAAAATAAGAATGGAAGGGGGGGTGGGAGTGAGGGTAGGGTGGGAAGTACCATTATGACCTTAAATCTGTATATATGAAATATGTGAAATTAATTTCCCTTATATAAATAAAAAAATTATAAAAGTTAATGATCCTCTGTGAAATGAGATACTTTAAAATCCTTTGAGGAAGGACTTTCTCTCATAACATTTCATTTGACCCTCTCTACAGTAACTGCATGAGCCAAGCTGAGACTTTGTTGCTGCAGTTTGGCTATGGTTTGAATGTTTACCCTCAAGGGTTCATGTGTTGGAGCTTGGGGCAGTGTTAAGAGGCTGTGGCACTCTCAGACAGGGTCCTAACAGGAGATCACAAGATTGGCCCCTCCCCCTAGATCCTGCTTTGTATCTGCAACCTGGCATTGCTGCCACTGTGCTGCTGTCTGCCTTGTGGTCATGGGGCGAAGAGGACCCTCACCAGAGCCGACAGTGTACTGTTTGGAGTGTCAGCCTCAAAACTGGGAGCTCGATAAACCTCTGTCCTTTATAAATATCCACAGGTATTTCATTGTAGTACCAGAAAATGAACTAACACAAAATTCATTCACAGGTGGGGACACTGAAGCTTGGAGAGAGACGTTTGGTGACTTTCCCAAGTTGACACATCCGGTAGGGCAGAACCAGGACAAAACAAAATTTCTTTCCATCTTGAGCCTTGCTCTCTTAAAAATCTCCCCTCTTTGGGCTGGTGTTGTGGCATAGAGTTAAACTGCCATCTGCTGGCATCCCGTATGGGCACTGGTTCAGGTCTTGGCTGCTCCACTTCTGACCCAGCTCTCTGCTAATGCACCTGGGAAAGTAGCAGAGGACAGTCCAAGTGCTTGCACACGTCGGAGAGCCAGATGAGGCTCCTGGCTCCTGGCTTCCTCTCAGCCAGCTCTAGCCATTGTAGCCATCTGGGGAGTGAAGCAGCAGATGGACAACCTCTCTGTTTCTCCTCTCTCTGTAACCCTGCCTTTCAGAGCAATAAAATCTCCCCTCAACATCAGCAGTCCTGCCTCCTGTCTCCAGGGAGCACTGAAAGACACCCTGCAAAGGAAGAGATGGAGGAGGGAAGGGGGTGGTGGTGTTACCTCCGTCCATGGAAAGTGGGGTGGGGTGGCAGCTACCCTGGCCTCTAAAACCACAATGGAAAAATACAGCTTTCTAGAAAAATGGTAGTTGGACGTGAATAAAAAAGAGAAAAACTCCAAAGTAAGTAGGAATTGGAAAGTCCCGCATGTCCTTTGCCCTGCTTTTCAAACAAATTAAATAGACACTCTTACATACACATACACAGTCACACACACACTCTCACATAGCACGCACACAGTCACACGCTATACACATATACACACGTACACATACTCTATATATGTACACACATACCCATACTCTATACACATGCACACACACTCTATACACATATACACAGTCACACACATACACACTCACATACATGCACAGTCATACACTATACACATTTACACATGTACATATAGTCTATACACATACACACAGTCACACACACTCTACATACACAGTCATACACTATACACGTATACACATGTACATATATGTACATATACTCTATACACATACAGTCACATACACACATACATTCTCATATACATGTACACACGCTATACACATATACACATACACATACTTCATACACATACACAGTCACACACATATACACACATACACATACAGCCACACACAGTCACACTCACATACACATACAGTCACACACATACACACAATCACATGCACCTACACAATCACATACACTCTCACATGTACCCACACATGCATGCTCTCACATACACATATACACACATACACAGTCACACACTCTCTATACACATACATACACTATATACACATACACACAGTCACAAACATACATGCTCACATACACATACACAGTTACACACACTCTCACATGCACACAGTCACATACACAAACACAGTCACATACACTCTCACATACACACACATACATGTTCTCACATACACACAGTCACACACATACACAGTCATACACTCTATGCACATACATACACTCTTTCACACACACGCTTACACATACACACAGTCACACCCTTACACACATACACACACAAACACAAGTTCATGCACACATCTGCAAGGATGTCTTAGAGTTTGGCCCCAGTATATTTTGCACAGGTGGCCAATACCAAACATCTGATTTTAAGTTTGTTCCTTTAGGAGTGAAAACAGACAAAAACCAGGAGCCCAGATGAGTGATCTGGGGAGACAGTCACCCTCAGCTCCGTGGACTCCGTGGGAAGGCGTGTTTGCTTTCACTTGGGTTTCAGAAAGTGCTCATGTGGGGGTGACTGTAGTACATTTCAGACTTCTGACCTGGCTCCAGCCTTTTACCTTTTTAGGGTCTCATAGATAAAGTATAATTTTGAATAATACTTATTTTGATATATTTTTAATTTGAATATATTTTGATAATAACTACACACTAAAAAGGAAATTGAAATGAACTGAACAAAATATTTGGGCTAATACATAGCTTTCCTTGTTAATCAAGGAGAGCAATGATTTGTTTAATAAACTTTATAAGAGCTTTTGTACTATGGAAAGTGTCATTTCCTGAAGCCTCACCTGCTAAGCAACAGCGCAAGAGCCTCGACACCTTTGTGACTTAAAGAGCCAGTGGGGCCAGGTGTTTGAAACAGTAGTGAAGATGCTCTTGGGACACCCGAATCTCATCTGAGTGGGCTGAGTCTGAGCTCTGCTCCTCCTGGTGGCAGCACCTTGCTAATGCATGCCCTGGGAGCCAAAGGTGGTGGCTCAATCACCTGTAGTCCTGCCACCCACACAGGAAACTTGATGGAGTTCCTGACTCCGGGCTTTGAACTGTCCCAGACTCAGCCATTACTGGCATTTGGAGAGTGAACCAATGAATGGGTGATTTCTTCCTCCCTCTGCCTCTCAGCCTTTGAGTTAAATAAATTTTATCAATCAGAGAGAATATTTACTCTTCTTCTGACCTATAATCAGCATTAAATATTCTTGAGAAAAATTAAAGATGTTTTTAACAGCTCTTCACAAACTATCTGGTCATTTTGTGTTGAGTTGGTTAGAAAAAATGTCCAAAAGAACACTCCAGAAATTTAAAAATGTGATTAGGGGTGGAGGGTGTTTAGACTTGAAGGTTTTCCCAGGCATTCAGTTTTAATATCTGACCCATTAAGGCATGTTTTCATTGGAATTCTAAAAGCAAGGAAAGGCTTTAAGCACGGAAAATCATGGTTATTTTTGGAAAAAAAATATAATTTTTACTCAACCAGAAAATTACTTCAGTTTATATAAACTCTCCTGCAGTTCAGGATTTCATTTTCATCTGTTTCATATCCTTTGACACTGAGAATGAACATATTGGAAGCTGCTGAAAGATTTATGAGGATGGCTTTATCTGAGCAAGCAACAATGGGAAATTAGTTATCTCCAAATTTTGTGTAATCTTAGCAGTTACATTTTCTGTCCATAGAAGTTCTTGCAAAGGAACAATGGAGTGTTTGCTGTGCTAACATAGAAAAACCCCAGGTCATTCTAACTTAAACTGCCACTTCTTTGGTTGTTGTCTACATGGACTGAATTATCCTAATACTATATACACTCCCTCTGCAAGTGTCAAACCTAGTCGAAAGCCTAGAAATAGAAATAAAGGAGAAGTTAGAACAATCTAGCATGAGTTGTTGGTCTCAAGAAACAAAGGAAAATGGATGTGACCAAGCAATTGCTGATGACAAGAGCTGCAATTGAAACGACCCCAGGAGGGGCTGGCGTTGTGGCGTAGCAGGTTAAGCTGCCTTCCGAGATGCTACTGGCACACATCCCAAACGGACACCGGTTCGAGACTCGGCTGCTCCACTTCCAATCCAGCTCCCTGCTTGAGCACCTGGGAGACTAGCAGAGGGTGGTCCAAGTACTTGGGCCCCTGCACCCATGTGGGACACTAAGAAGAAGCTTCTGGTTCCTGGCTTCAGCCTGTCCCAGAACTGGCAGCTGGGCCATTTGGGGATAAAACTTGCAGATGAAAGATTCTCCCTCTCTCTCCTTTCTCTCTCTCTCTCCTTCCCTCTGTAACTTCTCTGCCTTCCAAATAAATAAATAAACACTTAACAGGAACCAGGCAGAGTGGTGATGGCTGAGGGCCTGGCGATGGCAAGGCATGCGGTGGAGTAGACAGCACCAGCCCTGTCGCAAGAGGCACCAGCTGCTGCCCAGCCCAAGCCATTTATGTGAGGCAGGAACGTGAGAAGTCTGGAATCTGGAGTTTTAATTGAAATCTCCCTATTTCAAAAACATTGGCTCTGAATTCAGCCTCTTAAAAATTCAGAAGGGGCTAAACCAAGGCTGTCTGCCGGCTGCCTTTGACTCATGAGTCACCAGTGCATTCGATCTGACATGTAGCATCTGGGCCGCATCAGTTTTGCGTGTGCTCAGTGTGTGTGTGTGTGTGTGTGTGTGTGTGTGTGTGCTCATGTGCATGGGTATGTGCATAGATTTATGTACTTTAGGCCTAGCGGCATATACAAAGAGGAGTCAAATCCACAGATTAAAACAACAGGAAAACCTGTTTGCTATAGATGGATGCTGCATGGGGAAAGCGAACAGCGTGCCCTCTGCCCGATTCTCCCAACTTCCTCTGGGCAGCCCCCTGCCCCCTGCCACAGCACCGCGGGCTGTTGCTGGGCTTTTGCATCTAACAAGCACTGTGTGCAGCTCTCCCTTGGAGGACTGTCTTAGACCAACTGGAGCTGCTTTGCTCACAGGTGCAGAGCCAAAGGTACAGCCCCCTGGGGCAGACAGCCCCTGATTAATGACTTTCAGGCATGGGAGGCTGAGAGCGCAGCTCCCCGGCCTGGAGTTGGGATGACTTTGAGGTGTGCCTTTCACTCCAGAGCGCGCCTGCAGGATTAGGCCAGTGCTGCCCCTCGCTCGGCTTCCTCAGCTTCCCTTCCTCTCCTCTCTCTGCTCCTTTATTGTCCTCCCTTTGTGGGAACACGTCCTTAATAATAAATCACTCGCACATACTATAGAAGTCTGTCTCAGTGTTCTGTTGCTGCCAAGTACTCCTCTGTGTCTTAATTTCCTTTTCCTTGATATGAAGATGATAAGATGATATTACCTACCTGTTAGTGGGATAATTGAGTATACACACATACATATACATATATATATATATATAGAGAGAGAGAGAGAGAGAGAGAGCAAGCAAGCGAGCTTGGAACAGTCCTTAGCAATCACTACGAAAGTGCTGGCTAAAATGATTTTTTCATGATGATAAGATGATCTGAATAAAACCGTCATATCTTTCGTGAAGTTCTATTTTCTGATGGAAGTACATATTAATTTAAACTCTGATGCATAACTATATGGATACCTATCTATTTATTTAACTATATCTTTTTTTTTTGACAAGCAGAGTTAGACAGTGAGAGAGAGGGAGACAGAGAGAAAGGTCTTCCTTTGCCGTTGGTTCACCCCCCCAAATGGCTGCCACAGCTGGCGCTGCACCGATCCAAAGCCAGGAGCCAGGTGCTTTCTCCTGGTCTCCCATGTAGGTGCAGGGCCTAAGCACTTGGGCCATCCTCCACTGCCTTCCTGGGCCACAGCAGAGAGCTAGACTGGAAGAGGAGCAACCTGGGACAGAATCCGGCGCCCCAACCGGGACTAGAACCCGGGGTTTTGCCGCCGCAGGCAGAAGATTAGCCTAGTGAGCTGCGGGGCCGGCCTATCTACCTATATCTTTACGTAACTTCTTCTTCTCCAAGATGGTTCACACATGACATGCCTCTGGGGTGAAGCAGGATCCCAATAACAAACAGAACCTAAATGGTGGATGTGTTTATAGGAGGGAAAAGCCACTAGACCATGGCTTGGGACGTCTCAGACACCTGGGACATCCTAATGAAGCATTGTGGTTGATTCAGCTGCAGCCCCTCGGTTTTGCTGCATAGGCTGCAGGGAGCTCAGTTCTCATGGCCCATTTGTTTCTTTCACACTTACCCCGTCTAAGCTTCCTGTTTTTCCCACACAAACAGGTGTCTTCCTCCAAATTCTCCACTGTTGTCAACAGTACCTTCATCTTCTAGCCTCTCAAGATTATACGCTAAGAATATTTTATTTCCAGCTTCATCCCCCACTATAGTTTGTGTATTGCTTTTTCAGGCGGCAGTAGATTTTGTCCTTTCTGAAACTGCTACTGTAGTAGAAACCTGAAGACTGTGTTTGGAGGTTCTTGCTCCTGACTTGTCCCCACGCCTTCTTGTCCCTTCTGGCTTCAAAACATTGTCACAAGAGCTGGCAGAATAGTCTTGAACATTTTAAAAGCATTTTCCACCTCTCTACAGCCAAAGGGCATGTTTACCTACTCAAATTATTTCATTAGCCAGCACAAGGGGACGTCAAAAAGTTGATGAAAAAAATGGAAAAGGTAAGTTTTTGGTTCAAGAAATTTTGAAATCCATGCATATTTTTTCCATAATATGCATTTTCATGAACTTTCTGAAGACCCTTGGTGAAGGAGTATAGTGCAGAGTGTGTGCCAGCTGTTGCCCTAAGTACTTCATAAACATTAGCAAGCCCCCAGGTAGGCTCTGTACTGCCCCAGTGTGACAGGTGAGGGAACTGTGAGGTCAGCAGCTTGCCTGATGATGCACAGCTTATCCGTGTCATAACCAGAATCTGGCTCCAGATTCAGAATTGCCTACAACAAAACAGCCCAACACCACCTCCCAATCAACATCGACTCTCATCAGCCTTTATCGCTATTCTCCTTCCGATCCCGACTCCCATATTTTCCCATTCCTGTGGAGTGTCATTCTGCAGGCAGACTAGCTCAAGCAATCTGTGATGAGTGAGAAGGGAGGTAACGCTGGCGTGGAAGGACGTGTTCTCTGTGAAGGATCAAGCTACAGTTGGCTGATCAGCTGTGGAAGCCCAAGCCGATGGACACATTTATAATGGGCTCTCGAAACATTAGGAATCTCAGGTTCACAGCCTTCACCTTGGGCTTCCTCTGAGAGAGCACGGCCAGACCCTGATTTATGGCTCCACTAAGTCCTTTCCCCAGGAACTGGGATCCAACTCAGAAACGAGTCATGTGTATCTTCCATTCTTGTGAGTTCCTTAAGCCCTCAAGACCATTCCTCATTGGTTGGGGCAGGGCTTATCCATCCAAAAAAACATGAATTTCAAATTTCCCATGCCATCTCTTCAATATTTTCCCAATATTCAAAGTTTATGGGCAGCAAATGAGGTGGCCGAGGATCCCAAGGCTGGTGCACACATTAGGATACATTTGTGACCCTACTACTCTCAAGTGTATAAATATTTGTTAATTTTAAGAACTTGGGGGCTGGAGCTGTGGCTTAGCGGGTTAATGCCCAGGCCTGAAGTGCTGGCATCCCGTATGGGCACAGGTTCTAGTCCCAGCTGTTCTTCTTCCAATCCAGCTCTCTGATATGGCCTGGGAAAGCAGTAGAGAATGGCCTAAGTCCTTGGGCCCCTACACCCATGTGGGAAACCTGGAAGAAGCTCCTGGCTCCTAGCTTCGGATCGGTGCAGTTCCGGCCATTGCGGCCAATTGGGGAGTGAACCGTCGGGTGGAACACCTCTCTCTCTTTCTCTGCCTCTCCTCTCTCTGTGTAACTCTGATTTTCAAGTAAATAAATAAATCTTTAAAAAAAAAGAACTTTGAGAATTACAAGTAAACCTTGCATTATCACCATATTGATTTATACATCATGTTCAGAAAATCTGTCCAAGTTCTCACTGACTTTCAAACGAACTATAATTTTGACTGTAGTCACAGATCTTTAGCATTTACTACTTTTCTCTATAATTCTCCTCCAGTTCATTTTTTAAGTCACATTACTATTTGCTAAGGCTTTTAGCCAAAACAGAATAACTGGGAGTGGTTTCAGTAAAACATTAATGAATAGAGTCCCCAAAGAAGACAAAACATAAGATGTTTCAAAGCTTTGCATTATAACTGTAAACTGGAGAAGATATATTAAAGATTCTTCAAAAATGCATTGTTTAGTCACCATCTGGAATGGCTTAATATAACAAAATACAAAAACAATATGATAGACTATTTTCCATTGTATTTCTTCAAAAATAACTCAATTATAGAGCCATATAGTGGGAGCAGTTTGTGGTTATGTGTTTGTGGTGAACATACATTTAATTTATTATTTTCATTTCATCCCAAAGGGGGGGTTGCAGATAATAGTAGGGCATTAATTCTCTTAAAATTTTCCCCTGGGAAACTATGGTAATGATGTTTATTCCATTGCAAGTAAAATGTCATATGAATATGGCCCCTTCAGTTGACACACAGCACAGTCATTGGTAGCAGGTGGTCTGCTGACATGAAACACAAGCATGATGTACTCAGAGGTTACTTAAACTCAAGTTCTCTTGGCCAAGATCGTTGCAAAGTTTAAGTAGTCCTTATGAGATTGTCTTGGGATTTGGAACAAGGTGGTGCAGTTCCATCTTCTATCAAGTTCTATTCCTAGAAGGAATCTTAACTGTAACAGTCAGGTATGGTCCACTGTACCCCCAGTGTCTATATAAAACAATTCTTAGAAAGGATCTTCAATAGAAGATGAGGTAGGCATGTTAAATCCATTCTAAAGCATTAATGCAATGTAAAGTTTGCCATACATGAATTTAGGCATCAAGGATCATTATTCAAACATTAATTTATATCAATCATAAATGGAGTATAATAGAACATTAAAATGTAAATAAAGATAGAAAAGTTAATGAGAAATAAACATTTCAAAAAAAGACAAAGGAAAATTGATATTAGGAAAACATATGAAGCCAGGGACAAGGTCAGTACATGAAAATACAATGTCATTCTTAAAAACAGGCAACAGAATTGGCTCTAAGCTTCCTAGCAGCCAAAGCAAAGAGAAAAATATCTTGACATCTTAGACTCACAGAATCCATAAGCATAAAAACAGACCAGTTTTTCACTGGAAAATCGATCTTTCTTGATACGAATACCAGAAAGAAATTTCTTCAGTAATTCCTTATCACAAGCCTGGTCAAAGTCTGCTTTACCCATGGAACCTTCTGCAGTAGTTCAGTAACAATGCTGTTTCATTTCTCCAGACTCTTCAAGTGTCCCGTTAGTTTTTCCTTCCATAGACACTTACTGAGTACCCACATTGTACCTGGAATTTGTCTGAGATACTGGGCAATACAACAGTGGGTGGAACCGACTAGGCCTGCCCTTCTGAAGTGTATTGTTCATGAGCCAGAGATCAATTTCTTTCTTTTTTCTACCATTACAAACAGTGTTGCTGTAGATTCGTTCTGAGAGGAGGAGTGCAGTGGGGGCAAGAGGTGCAGAATCATGACACAGACACAGGGAGTCGGCTGAAAGCAGGCTAGAGGCGAGCAGCTCGCAGACTCATTTATTTCAGTTGGTGCAGCAGCTTATATAGCCAAGGCAGCCAATCCAGTCAAGGGGTGGTTTATGCCATAACCAATCATAGCCTGTTGCCAGGCAGGCTCCTTTGCCAGGTGGGTTCTGAAGCCATTCCTGAGAAACTGACACTAGCTTGCCAGTGGCCATCTTGACACGGCCTTCTCATTCCACCACAGATGTGCTATGAAGGAAAACTACAAGGTACTGTGGAAATAAGGGACTTGGTCTTCCCTGAGCGATCAGAGGAGGTCTCCACGCTCCATGAGGAAATGAAGAAGTTGAAATTGCGCCTGATGGGATGGGAGAGGGAGTGGGAGATGGGATGGTTGCGGGTGGGAGGGAGGTTATGGGGGGAAAAGCTGCTATAATTCAAAACTTGTAATTTGGAAATTTATATTTATTAAATAAAAGTTGAAATAAAAATTGGGCCTGGAACCGAGGGAGGACTAAGTCCCATCTCATTTAAGACAACATTGTGCTGTATTTGTTGTTGTTGTTAAAGGGGGTGGGGATCTGGCCTTATTTTGCAGATTCCCCTTGTGGATGCTGAGCTCTTACTGCATGCATCGTGTGCCCCCACCCCCAACACACACACACACTCATCCTCAGCCACGGCAAGGGCACTGCAGTACTCAGGGACCCTCGGTTCCCGGGCACTGCAGTTGAATGAGTACAGTACAGGTTAGCACCACCACCACAACCAAAACCACTCAGCAAAAAGACACAGCTCCCTGTAGCTTCAACTGTTACTTCTTTGAACTAACAAATGCTTTCACTGACAGGAAATTCAACCACGTCTTCCAAGCACTTTATTTTTATTACAAGTTTGGGGGGAGATTGGAGTCCCCCTGGAGAGGATTTAATCCGGAGAGCTGGAGAAGCCCATGCTCTGTTCCAAACTGGGACTTTCTCCGCACACACTGTTTCTGCTCTGCTCTCAACAGCGGAGTCTCCGATATTCCCTCGGCAGCAGAGAGCAGGCAGCACCTGCAGGCCTGTTCTCTGCTTCCTCACGTAACAGATTGTTGATTATTCACAAATCCCACCAAATTGTTATAACATGCCGCTGACGTCGCTGAGCCAGTCTTGGTCTGTCTCCTCCTCCTCTCCTTGTCTTTCCCTGTGCTGTCTTTCTTCCCTCCCTTCTCTTTCCTCTTTCCCTTTCTAACCCTACAGGATGCAAAAATAATAAAGCCTGATGATGCTGTATGTGGCTCAGTGCTGAGACCAAGGGCTCTCTATTTACTGGACTTGAGATTTTCCTGCTGGAAGTAACCGGAGGTGGGGCTGGCCATGAATGGTTACCTGCACGTCGGGGGGAGATGGGATAGGGACCACGGGTGTGGGCTGAGAAAGAAGGGCTGGCAGAAGGGAAGCGGTTTCTCTCTCTTCTAAGGATCAGGAGCAAATAGCAAGGGAAACACAAATAATGAAACCCAGGGGAGTGGCCAGGGCAAGGCTGGAACTGAAAGAGGAGGCTCTCAATGGTGAGTGAGCACATTTAAGGGGGCCAAAGACAGAATGGAGAGAAATTCTCAGATTGGGGGTGGAGGGGCAGAGAAAGAGAGAGAGAGAGAGAATTATTCTTGGGCTGAGTCTGGAAGGGAGGAGTTGCCTGTCTGGGCACCTTGTTGCTAGCAAAGTGATGACTGAATCTTGGGATTACCTGTACAGTTCCAGACTCAGATGAGCCTGCTTCTTAAGCTCTGTGATCTCCTGTTCTAAGCCTCCTTGCTTGACTTGTCAAATGGGGAGAATACTCACAGGAGTTGTAGCTGTCATTCCTCCTTGTTTACCACTGTTACTGTAATAGGACATAGTACACGGAACGGACCAAACTTCTCTTGCTGACTGTTGAAGGGATGCAAGCGCCGCACATGAATATCCAGGCAAGTTCTGCTTACAGGACAAAGTGCGACCAAGCAGCACAAATTTTTACCGAGTGTTTTCACAGACTACAGACATTGGCTGGACATTAAAGGGCTCGCTTCAGCCTTGACTGTCCCCATGTGGCCAGAAAGCGTTGTCCTGTGCTTGTTTTCCTGGATGTCTCCCTATCGCACAATCGGTTTGCTTCATTGTTCTGCCCTCACAACCTGCCAATGGAAACATCAGCTTCCTCTCTCCTCAGGCCAGCGAACTGTGCTATGGAAAGGAAAACAGTCCTCTTGAGCTGCACTTAGATGCAACCTTGATTGCAGGCAGCAAGGAGCTCAGAGGCCAGACCTCCGTGCTGGTGTTCTTGGGCATAGATCATGTTCCTGATGACGTGGATTTGTATCCATAAAATGGCAAGAAACGTGGCTGTGTGTAATCTGCACTCGTTATGACCCTGACGGTGTTATTGTTAGGGCCATCTTGCCAATTTGCATGACTAAAGCAAATAAAGCAAACAGAGATGTCAAAATGTTAGCATGATCAGATCCCATCTGGAATACTGGGCTGAATTTTAGATACCATGTTTTAAGAGAGTATCCTAACGTTGTGTCCCTAAGCATAACAACCAGATAAAAAAGATAACGAGAATTTTTGGAACACAGCCCTTAGGCATATCAGGTACTGAATAAAGAGCTAAAAGCACATTATAAGCATTAGTCTACCAAATGTTCACACAAGCCCAGAATAAAGCTAATGTGATGAAAACATAAATCATAAATATAGGCAACTTTCCCAAAATCACAGCTAAGTGGCAATGAAGCTTTGAGTTATCACTCCAACCTCTCCTTTTTATAATTCGAAAGAGCTGGACCATGACCCCTCAGGAGGAGCTGGAAATGATTGAGGCAGAGAACGTTTGACCCAAAACAGACATGCTTTAGTTCATAAATCTGTGTGCCTAGAACCCATGCCGTTTATGCCCACAGAAATAGGATGGTTTAACTGACTTGAGTCGGGTCCCAGGTTCAATACCCAGGAGCCCACGTAGACCATGTGAACAGAGAGAGGGGAAGGGTGGATTTCCTGACATGGTATTTGTTTATTACAAATAAACAAAAATCATTTTGTTTTATTTAGCTACAGACTTCCTTTCAAAGGTAGAAGTTTCTTCAAGATTGACTTAATATAAGGAGAAACTTTTCAACAGTCAGAGGTAATTTACAAAGGGATGCAAAGACTTGGGGAAGCTCTCACTATCTCAACACATTCAGGCAGACGCCCAGTGTTCTAACATACGATAGAGTGTTGGTCATCCTGCCTGTCACTGTGAAGAAGCCATCCCCAGTGGGAACTCACATTATATTCCCTTCCCAGCTTCCAGGCCAATCACTCAGCAGTCAGGAACCTAGATTCCAGGAGATTTGCTCAATTCCTAGAAGCCCATACCTGCTGGAATGCATCTGGATAGCTAGTGAATGGCACACTTTCTGTCAAACACACATCTAGATAAGGCAGTGGCCAGACCATTACTTCTAGGATCCCCTGGATGGCAAGATTATGGAAACCCAAATCAGCATTTGGACAGACTCATCAGATCCTGATGCGCACACAACAAGCAGCACTTGCACAGAGCTGTGTCTAAATGAAGACCCAACTAGTCTCAAATGATAGGAAGCCCAACTCAAACTGGCTTAATCAAAAACAACAAAAATGAAAATGGATAAACTTTGGGTACATACTGGTTCAAGCAACTGAAGAGTCCAAAGGTGGATGTGGCCAGAAATACTAGAATATCTCCCCAGAGGCCGGCACCGTGGCTCACTAGGCTAATCCTCCACCTGCGGCGCCGGCACACTGGGTTCTAGACCTGGTCGGGGCGCCGGAGTCTGTCCCGGTTGCCCTTCAGGCCAGCTCTCTGCTTGGGCCCTGCACCTGCATGGGAGACCAGAAGTACCTGGCTCCTGGCTTCGGATCAGCACGGTGCGCCGGCTGCAGCGCACTGGCTGCAGAGGCCATTGGGGGGTGAACCAACGGCAAAGGAAGAGCTTTCTCTCTGTCTCTCTCACTGTCCACTCTGCCTGCCAAAAAAAAAAAAAAAAAAAGAATCTCTCCCCAGATGTAGGGGTGTAATTCCTGATCTGCCTTCTTTTCATATCTCAGCTTGGCTCCATCTCTACTGGCTGACTCTCCAACAGGTTCCCCCTCTTATAGTGGCTTATACTATCCAAATGACTGCCAGAGCTTCTGAGCGATGTCTTTCTGTTACAGGGGAATGAGGACAATCTCGATCGTTGTCTCATATTTAAGAATTTCCATGTGGACAGGGACAGTAGGCAAAGCAAGATTTATTGAAAGTGAGACACCTCCTGCTACAGCAGTGGAGGGAGGGGGGCTCCAAGGGGAGGAGTTGTCAAAGAAGCCTGCCAGTGTCTGCCCTTTATAAACGTGAAGTGGCTCTTTCTGATTGGTCCCTTTCTGAAAATCAAACCTAGATTTAACTAATCTGGGTGGAGCAAAATAACAGCTAATTAGAATGTGGGGAATACAATCCTGTCAGGCTTTGGTAAAACTAAGTGCATTTAATGGACATAATTGCCTTCCAACTGCCCAAACTCCTCACAGCCTCATCTCTTGCTTCCTTCCAGGTTCAAAGCCTGCAGGACAAACAATAAGAAAAAGTTGAGCATACTCATTTTTCGTAGCACCACATGCCGGCCACGGGTTAAATTCCCAGCATCCCATTCAGACCACATGATCAGAAATGGAGGCAGAATTGATTTTCTCAACTCATACAGCAAGTGTCTGAATACCTCCTACATGAAGAAAGCATTGTTCAACATCACCCAAATTCGACTAAAACATCAAAGCTGTGTGCTTGGCTAAGCCATAAGAAGGGAGACTCATTTACAGTTAGGAAGTGGCTTATAATCATCTGTCTTTGTTAGGAAAATGGCACAGTCTTATCTATGGTGTGATCTACACCCTGATCTACATCCTAGGCCCTAGCCCCCGCCACCATTGCTGAAAGCCAGGTAGCCACATGGCCCAACCACCGGTGTCAAGCTCCATCCCCAACCTAATGGGATTTGCTATTCCTACTTCCCTGCCTGCCCCCTGGAAAAGGGATATTAGATCTACTTCCTGGACACTCGCTCTCTTTTTCCTTCTTCGCCCCCTCCCTCCAGTCTGCTGGGTTTTCCCCCAATAAACTCTTTCCCTTACTCCAGTGTTTGCTGTGTTTTGTGATGGCCTTACAGTCTTTGTTCAGAAAATCTTGTTTTTTTTCTTACACTATAAGGTCAAGAGAACTTCTCACTCATTCTCACCTGGAGCAAGTTTCTTTTTTTTACCATTTATTTATTTATTTATTTATTTGAAAGAGTTATATATAGAGAGGGAAAGACATCTCTTCCATCTGCTGGTTCACTACCCAAATGACTGCAATGGTCAGGACTGGGCCAGGCTGAAGCCAGGAGCCAGGAGCTTCAGCTGGATCTTCCATGTGGGTGGCAGGGGCCCAAGCACTTGAGCCACCTTCTGCTGCTTTTCACAGGCACATTAGCAGGGAGCTGGATTGGAAGTGGAGCAGCTGGGTCACTAACTGGTGCCCACATGGGGTGCCAGTGTCACAGGTGATGGCCTTGCCTGCTGAGCCAAAATACCAGCCACTGGGTCAGTTTTAGCCTCTGATGTCTATCCACATTCCCATTGGGGTATTTGACAGTGTATGGAGACATATTTGGTTGTTATGACCAGATAAATGCTAGTAGCATCTAGTATGTAGATACCAGCACCCTGGTAAACATCCTATAGTTTATAGGGCAACTCCTCACAACAAAGAACTGTCTATCTCAAAATGTCAACAGCTCCAAAGCTGCACCTTAATGTGCTGTACTTTGTGATTTAATGCTATAACTAGTACTCAAAAAGTATTTCACACTTGTGTTTCTGTGTGGGTGCAAACTGTTGAAAGCTTTACTTAATATATGTTAAATTGATCTTCTGTATATAAAGAGAATTGAAAATGAATCATGATGTGAATGGAAGGGAAGAGGGTGCGGGAGAGGGGAGGGTTGCGGGTGGGAGGGAAGTTATGGGGCGGGGGAGCCATTGTAATCCATAAGCCGAACTTTGGAAATTTATATTCATTAAATAAAAATTAAAAAAAAAAGCAGCTCTGAAAGCCGCATCCCTGGTAGGAACACAGGTCCAGCCTGGGTTCTGTAGAGGCACTACTAGTAGAGCTCACAGGATGCTGACAACTAAACTTTTATTGTTACAAAGCCATCCCCAGCTGGAACTCGTCCCATAGTACCTTTGGCTTCCAGGTGGTCACCCGCAGTAACTCAGAATCACTAGGAGGCCATACCTGCAGAAAGCAACCTGGATACCCAATGCATCACACGGGGTTTCCATCAAATGCACAACTTTAGTTGGCCAAAGACCCAACTTCATTTCAAAGCTATCCACTCCCCTCTCACAGACCAGTGTTCCCAATGCCATGGGCGGCATCCTGTTGATGATTTAGGAACTGTGCCAGGATCACCTGCTGGAAGCACTCCATGGAATTGACCTCCTACTCTCAGGCATGAGTGACCTGCCCAGTGGTTCTGTTAGGACTGTGTTTGAGTTTGTGCTGTGTAGTCAGATCTGACCGTCTAGCTTACGACGATGTCCTGCTTGTGTTGCGTTAGGAAGCTGAAGCATGCTGCAGTTGACAGAAGACCAAAGAATGTTGGAACTGTAATGTACCAAGCCAGTAGGTCTCTGTCCGCCTTTCTGCCTTTGAATTGTTAAAATCCTGACACAATAAATGAATTCACTAATAGGCAAATAACACTTTTAGACCAGGTCTATTCAAAATCTTCCAATCACTGTATTCATTCCATGTTGTCAATGAGGAAACAGATCAATCTGATTCTTTGACCAAATCAGCATTATTTTTACTTAAACTGGAACCTTGACTTCACATTAGAACCACTTTGATCAGGCCACCCTCCTTCCTTTGGAATCTCCAATCCCACTACCAGGGACCGGCGCTGTGGCGCAGCGGGTTAACGACCTGGACTAAAGTGCCGAATCCCATATGGACGCCAGTTCAAGTCCCGGCTGCTCCACTTCTGATCCAGCTCTCTGCTATGGCCTGGGAAGCAGAAATAGAAGATGGCCCAAGTCCTTGGGCCCCTGAACCCATGTGGGAGACCTGGAGGAAGCTCCTGGCTCCTGGCTTCGGATCAGTGCAGCTCCGGCCGTTGTGGCCACCTTGGGGAGTGAACCATCGGACGGAAGCCCTCTCTCTCTCTTTCTCTCTCCCTCTCTACCTTTCCTCTCTCTGCTTCTCCTCTCTCTGTGTAACTCTGACTTTCAAATAAATAAATAAATCTTTAATAAAAAAAATTTTAAAAAATCCAACTACCACCAGCCCCTTGGGGTTTATTCCTCTCTTGGAAGCCCCCCTCCACGCTGCTCTGGCTGGAGGCCTTTGACTCTCATAAATATTTTTAAATCTCTTTGCAAAAAAATCACTTTGACGCTTTTATATATCTGGGTGCTCAGGCTGCCCCCAGACCAGTTAAATAATTTCTGGAGGTGGAATCCAAGAATCTGTATTTTTGAAAAGCTCTCCCTCCTGGGGATTCTAAAGCACTCCTGGCCCACATTTCCACACTTCTCGCTTTAACAAATGACTTAGGGTGGCCAGGACTGCAAGTGTGTCTTGAGCCTTACCAACCAGGGAGAAAGGACACAGAAAGGGAGCGAGCGTGGGAGGGCCGGAGGCAGGCAGGAGGAAGGAGGTGTATTCATTTCAGACAACTGCCGTAGGCTTAATATTTGCAGTTGGGGTTTCAATTATATGAGGGTACTTCAAAAAGTTCATGCAAAAATGGAAATAAAAGATACCTTCATTTTGTGGCAAAAACATCAAATTCGTAATACACATTTCCCATGAGTTTTTTTCTTTTTTGTATGTTCAGTTCTCTCATGCAGCAATAACTCTGCAGTATAAAAGTGGTTTTCTGTAGTTTATTCAACTGGAAAAGAATATCATAAATAACTCAGACCAGACTGTCACCAATAAGGGGACAAATAATTTGCTGGCATTATTACCCATTGGTTAACAAAAATACTGCATGACAGCTAACTGTCACTTGTCAGCTAAAATAGAGTATTACAAAAACCAGTGACAGTCACACATGAATGTTATTGAAAATGAGAAGCAAATGAGAGACAAATGAGAGGCAAGGTAACCGATCGGGACCGACCACCGATCAGGACCGACACTCCTTACCAGAGTGCGGCCCCCAACAGCGGCTTACACAGCTTTTTATGGTATTCAGTCCACTAGGGCTCACAATTTCTAACCGGACCCCTGGTATGCAGGGAACAATAAAAAGGAAAACCAGAATATGGTTGTAAGATAACAGTTAACAATAACAAACCCAGTAATAGATCCAAGATATGGTGGTGAGATAACAGTGGAGGACACATTTCAGTGAACCTAGTTCCTGGGAATTTGGGCCCACATAGTTTCACAAGATCCACCATTAGCCGTTAGCAAGCAAAGCTAATATGTGCAGAAGCAAGAGATCTGCAATTAGACTTTAGCCGCACTCACTCCATTTTGATTCTGATTCTACAGTACTCCGTGTGGCCTTTATCCAAAACTGCTGTGCTGGGACGGGGAGTGATAGCTCTCTGATCTCCCACTTGCTGACAGAGCCGCCACATTTGGTTCTCCCTGGAGCTGCTATGCAGCAGTTCCTGCTTCACAGAATGCAGACAGATGGGTGTGCTGGGGTGGGGGGAGGGGAGCCCCATCATGGAGGAGACAATGGACACCCCCCCCCCACCGCCGGTGAGTGAGCTCCTGGGCAGAGATCAAAGCAGGCACATGAAGGGCTCCTAGCCCCACAGTAGGACTCAAGTGCCAAACCCTGAGAAGCTGAGTTGCGCCCTAGACCTTGAGCTGAAGACTCAAGTATGTGTCTATGGGTTCACCCTCAGATGACAGTTCTGTAACTGAACTTTCTTTTCCCTGCCCTAGCACCCTGAAAAGAAGTGACGATGAGGCATTTCAGGTAAATAACGAAAATCAACCTGTTCTGAACTTGTGATTATGGAGTTAGGGATGGTATGTTCATTTCCTACGGCTGCTCCAACAATTTGGATCGTAACACAGAATCATTACCTTTCAGTTCTGCAGGTCAGAAGTGCAACATAGGCCTCCTTGGTCAAAATCCAGGTCTGAGCAGCTGCCTTCCTCTCTGACTCCAGGGTAGATCCTGTTTCCCTGCCTTGCCCTGCTTCTGGGGGCTGCCCACATTCTCTGGGCCGTCCTCCTGTCTTCAGAGCCAGTGACACCGGGCCACGCCTTTCCCACAGTGACTCACCCTGCTCGCTTCCACTCCCCTCCCTTACATTTAAGGCCTCCTGTGACTGAGCCCACAACTACCCAGGATAATCCCCCTTTTCAAGATCCCTTGATTTGCAATCTGAATTCCACCTGGTACCTTAAATCCCTTTACCACACTACATACTTGGTGGTCCCAGGGAAGAGGATGTAGCTGTCTTTGGACAGCCATGGCTTGCCCACCAGAGATGGCATGTTCAAATTACAACTGGGGAGTGCTCAGTCCTTCTCTCACAGACACTTGCTGGACACTAAAGTGCACCAAAGACGTGCACAGAGAAGGCAGTGTGACAAGTGACACGGCAGGGGCTGTGCAAAGGGAGAAGAAGGTCAGGACAGGAAGTCCTCATGCCAAAGATGCTACTTATCCAAGAATCACCTGTCTTTACCACTTTCTGGACAATCATGTCGGAGTCGCCAAGAATGAAGACAGGTGAGCTAATATGATATCATCCTCACACGGCTCGGGTTCATCGAGCACTTGCTGTCTCCGTGTACTGTGCTAAGGTCTTTACCTCCACTCGGCCTTCTATCCCTCACAGCGATCCAGCGAGGCAGTTCTGCAAATGACTACATTTGATAGAGCAGGAAGCAAAGACTCAGAGTTTGCATATCTATCCCAAATCACACTGCAAGAAATACTCTTCCTGCTTCTGATGGTTGGATCTGACACTGGTGTGGTGAGAAGACAGGCAAAAATAATCATGGTGGGTTATAATGTAGCAACTTTTTAGCAGGTGCCATATTGAGTAGGCAACATTCATAACCTCATTTAATCCCAGCAATCTTGAGATATTATTATTTCTCTTTTCCTAATGAAATGACAGAAACTCAAACACATCAACTTAACCATGGTCAGCTCATCAGAAAGTAGCATTTCTGGTCTGCCTGGCTTCGCAGCCTGGGCTTGGGAGGAGAAAGACAAGAAGGCCAAGTGTGGCATAATGAAGATTCTCAAACTGCAGTGCGCATCAGCACCACCTGGAGGCCCTGAGAGCAGCCAGGTCACTGAGCTCCGCCTCCGAGTTTGATTCCAGGGAGCAGTCCAGGAATTTGCATTTCAAACTTGGTCAGGTGATGTCCGTGCTGCTTTGAGAGCCACTAGCACAGTGCAATTTGCACGGGCATTGGAGTCAGACCTGACTTTGAATCTTACCAGCTGTGAGACCTGGAGCAAAATCTTAGCCTCCCTGAAACTGAATTGCACTTCTGGAAAATGACAGCAATCATAAGCGATTGCGAGGACTTTGGATGTGCAGATGGGAGGAGAAGAAAGGATGTCAAAGTTGCCAGGGCTGTGCCTTGTCCTTGCTACTCCACATGTTCCATCATCTAAAACCTGCAATGAGGCAAGGTGGAGGGTCTTTACATGCACCTGTGTCTGCAAATCCTGGTGGTTTGTGACACAAAAATTAGCATGTAAATCATCATTATTGTTTTTCTTCTTTAAAGGGTAAGGGTTGCCTTTTTCATTTCAAAAGTTCTCCTTCACTCATCTGCTTGGGACAAAACCTGTGCCGCTGACTTTGAATTTGGTGGCAGCTCCACATCCTCCTACCCAGAAAGAGTCCCTTCACTCTGCCAGCCCCGGAGGACCCAGGGTGGCCTCAGCCAGCCTTTCACAGGCTCTCCCACACCTTCTGAAGCACCTGGTAGGGTTCTGCTTTTAAGATGCTAAGATAGGGCCTGCACTGTGGCACAGCTGATTAAGCCACAGTCTGTGATGCCGGCACCCCATATGGGTGCTGGTTTGAGTTCTGGCTGCTCAACTTCTGCTCTGGCTCCCTGCTGATGTATCTGGAAAAGCAATGGAAGATGGCTCAAATACTTGGGCCCTTGTCACTCACGTAGGAGACCAGGCTCCTGACTTTGTAGCCGTTTGGGGAGAGAACCAGTGGATGGAAGATCTTTCTGTCACTCTGACTTTCAAATTAAAAAAAAATCTTTTTTTTTTTAAATAGAGGAAACTAAGGTACAGCACAGTGAAGGCATTTGCTCTTGGTCACAGGGTAGTGAATGGTAGAGCCAGGTGCTGCCTCTGACCTTCTGACTCCCTAGCCACAGCTCATGAGTTTATTTATTGAAAGGCAGTTACAGAGAGATAGGGAGAGAGAGAGAGAGAGAGAGATCTTCCATCTGCTGGTTCACTCCCAACATGGCCACAATGGCCAGGGCTAAGCCAAGCTGAAGCCAGGAGCTTCATCTGGGTCTCCCACATGAGTGGCACTTGGGCTATCTTCTACTGATTTTCCCAGTCGATTAGCAGGGAACTGGATCAGGAGTGGAACAGCTCGGGCATGAATTGGTGCCTACACGGGATGCCAGCCTCACAGGCAGCAGCTTTACTCGCCACGCCACAACGCTAGCCCCTGAGCCCCTCCTCCTCGTAATCGTTACTGTGTATTTTCTCTGAAGTTGCCTGCAGATGTGTTTCCTTCTGGTAGTAGAAAGCTGATACATAGTGGGGGGAATATGCTGTTTCCATTAGGGACTGTTTACAGCTGCACATAAGAGAAAGCCCAAATAACAGAGGTTTAAACGAGATTTAGGGCCTTTTCTCTTACGTGTTTTGAGATGCAGGAGTAGGCCATCCACAGCTAGAACACAGGCCTCCATGTCATCAGGGGCAGCTTCTTGGTATCTTTGCTGTCCTCTGGCCTTATGATGTTGCGTGGTTTCCATCGTCAAGTTAGCTTCATTATCTGAGATGGCTGCTGGAACACTGACTACCAGGTAAGGACTTTGGTGGCAAATGGAAAGATTGGGGCTGGAGGATAATGATAGTTCTTCCAACAGAGACACCACCCTACAAGTTTTGCTTACATCCCACTGACCACCGAAGGGCATTGGAAATAGAGGGTCAGGGTAGCATTCCTGAAGGGAGAGTGAGCCAAATTACTACTGGTGACCGAATCCACCAGCATCCACAAGTTAGTATGAGGCACATAGCTCTCTGCAGGAGAGCTGGCTTGTTGGACAGGAACTGCAGAGTGGGCTGATGCCAACTTTCCCCAGGGGATGCCAGGGACAGCATTGACTGACATGGCAGACAAAGCACATGAGTGGGCTTTGAAGTTCTGTGGCATAACCCAGGCCACCAGGGATTTAGGCCACTAAACCCATTCCATAAGAACTGAAGAGTTATGAAAAGACCCCCAGAGCGAATGAGAATGCTTTGTTCACAGAGCCAAACAGCCCTTGGAAATGGGTCCTGAAGCTGGACTTCTCTCTAAATTTATGAGAGTGGTGAATTCGTTATTTCATTTGCCAAATAAAAATGGACAGTGCTGTGACATTAGTAAGAGCTTTTCCCTCCTGTGTTATTCTTTCCTTGCTATATATTCATATGCACATAGCAAAGGTAGACTTGACCCATCCTTTCACAATTATATCAGGACTGCAAGAGGAAAAGCATTGTTGGCAATTAACCCTAAATGGCTCTGTGATGCTTTGCAGATGTGTGCGCTCTGATAGGCACTTCAGATGGTCTTTATTTTAGTAGCCTTCACCACGCCCTCATAAGCCCCATGGGTTTTTGTGGTTTGTGGGCTCATTTTGCTTCCATGACGTTGTGTGTTCTTTCCTCTCTGACCACAGCGCTTCACCTTTCAGCTGGACTTAACTTCTTTTTGGCCTTAAAAATCACCTCCCTTGGGAATCCTAAATTCATTAGGATTCCCCAAAGTCATAGCTCTTTTCCTGCCACATTCAAGTATTTCTGTTTGCATGATTCTCATGATAAATAGCTGCATATTTGTTTTCATTTCTGTTTCCCTGTGTAGACCATGAGCTGACAGAGGACTGTGCTTTATTTATTTTGTGCCCAATGCTAGGTACCTAGTAAGTGTTCATGACTATGGTTGAATGTTAAAATGTGTTGAGTTGGATGTTGTTTCTCTGAGCTTTCAGCCCACATCGCTATTTCCTCCCCCATTTGCTCTTCAAGGAATTGTGTTAAATCTTCCAATGCTCCAGTTGCCCCACTGCCTGAGCAGTGGGGTCCAAAATTCCAGAGACTTCAGGAAACACACCTTCATCTTTGCATCTTGATTACTTTTATCAGCTTCTCTAATTCCTCCAAGGTATGAGAACCAGCGAAAGAGGGAAAGGTGCCTTTAACTAAGTACTTATGATGAGAATTTTAACTAAAACTCCCCATGAGGTCCAGGAAGCAAAGTGGATAACAGTGGATGAGAAAAGCTATGTAACAGACTCCTTATCTCTGAATCAGAGTGGCAGTCCCTGAGCTCTGCTGGAGCCTGTGGTCTGTGGTTGGGGAGCTATGGGGGTAGAGTGGAAGACTGAACGTGCTGGCAAAGGACAGCGATGGAAGGCGGGACGTGGCTCACTGACGTGGCTCACTCACAAGGTCTGGGTTCAGGGACTGAATTTTACTCTGTTGATGAAGGCCTAGATTTGGAGTTAGATTAAGGTGTGAATGATGATTTGGTTAGTTACTAAAATGTGTGAGCTTTGAGACATTCTGTATTAGACCTCAGTTTTCTCATTAAATGAAGATGGGGATACTCACAAGGCACCTGCTGAGCAACCACAAGCTTACCCCTTACAGTATCCGGTGCACATCACTGGACTGAAGGGAGCTGTCGGTTGCCTTCCTTCCCATTCAAAAGACGTGGCTCAGTAGAGGCAGAGGGCATGATCCCTGGTCGCTCTCCCACCACCTTTGGAGGACAGAGATTGGTTTATGTTGCCATTATATGGAATCAGGGTAGACATTTTTGTCATTCAACAACCATTATTTAAAGAATATTTTACTATAAATTGAACTACAGTCCCTTCTTCCAAACAATTCATAGTCTAGAGAGAAATATCAGAAAGAAGGCAATGGAGAAAAATTGAATAGAGAATCAGACATATGTTCAAGATAGAGAATGGGTTGCGAACCAACAGTTGGGCTGGCAATGCAGGTGGGAGCTGATTTGCAGCATCTTCAAAGGAATTGAAGTGGCAAGAGGAGCTGGGGAGGAAGAGCAGTTAAATCAAGTGAGATGATTTAAGACATTCCAAAAGGCTGATGAACTGACGAAACTTGACAGATTTGATGAAGAGGAGATGAGAAAGAGAGGAAGCGTATTTTACTAAAATAAGAACTAAAGGGAAAGAAACCTAGTCTGGGAGCTTAGAGGAAGCAAGGATGAAAAATTCAATTTTAACATTGAGTTTGAGATACCCGTGGAGCCTCCAAATAGAGATGTCTAACATGCAAGTGGACATGCAGTTCTTAAGCAAGGTAGACAGATGCAGGCTAGACGTGGAAGTCAGAATATAGTTGGTAGATGAGTGGATGAGACTAAGAAGAAGATGCGATTGGCTAAGGCTTTGATCAGAAAAGCCTGAGGGGCCGGTGCTGTGGCGTAACAGGTAAAGCTGCCGCCTGCAGTGCTGGCATCCCATATGGGTGCCAGTTCGAGTCCCAGCTTCTCCACTTCCGATCCAGCTCTCCGTTATGGCCTGGGAAAGTAGTAGAAGATGGCCTAAGTACTTGGGCCCCTGCACCCACATTGGAGATCCAGAAGAAGCTCCTGGCTCCTGGCTTTGGATCAGCACAGCTGTGGCCATTGTGGTCAATTGGGGATGGAAGACCTCTCTCTTTCTCTATCTCTACCTCTCTCTGTAACTCTGTCTTTCAAATAAATAAAATAAATCTTTAAAAAAATTTTCTTTAGAACTTTTAGTTGTGAGGTTGAGTATGTCCTTGAAACCTAAAGTTGTGAGGGTACATGTGAGCAAAGGAGAAACCATGAACTCAGGCACAGGAGCCTGAGTTCTTCAAGAACTTATGACTGCTTCTACATGGCTCAGAGATGGTTGTTGTTCCCTAAGTCTCTGGGCATCTGTTCCCCAAATGTGTTTTGTAATGATCAGAGGATGGGCAGAGATGTGAGTGAGTTGAGGCAAGACAAATATAACTCTCTCCCTGTCACAGCTTTTCAAAAAGAACTTTTAGTCGCAAATGAGTGTGGGCCGGTACTCTAAGGTCAGGACTCCAGCCTAATTTGAAGACAAGATGGCCCTTACCTCAAGCTACCTATAAAGTTATAATAATACTTATACCCATATGTTTTAATTAGATATCTGATTGTCAACATTCAATTCAAAATGTCCATGGCATGTCTCCTAGGGTGCATGACACAGGGTGTGCTGGGCCATTTGGCTATGTAACTCCCACGTAAGCAAGTCCCCCCCATAGGAATAGCATTTCTCACCTTGAATTGTGTGTTATCTTGAGAAATCCTCTGGGATCAGAATATACAGCAAGATATCCACACCAAGCACATCAACCACTCTCTTCTTGGCCAAAAGAATTTGTGTAGGTGTTTTTACAGTCATATGTTTAGTGGGAACAAATTTTAACATATAAGGCACGGAGGCAGTTGTCTCAGGAAGGCAACGCTAACAGGCCAAATAGTGGAAGGAAATACAGTTTATCATGGACATAGACTCACTGTCTCATACAATGAGAATATAGCCATCAAAAACACTTGTTCTGGAGCTAGACTGGCTTTAGCCTGTGCCTTTACTAGCTATTAGCTATGACTTTGGACCTTTGTTTTCCAATTTTTAAAATGAAAACGGTAATCCTATCTATCTCATTGGGCTGTTACGATATTTAAATATATGTAAAGTTCTACAGGTACATAGTAAATGCCCAAGAAATTTAGAAATTAATGTTTCTGTTACTATTTCTAGATCCTTCCTGAAAGTATAACATATTCAAATGTTCCTCCTTCTCACATAGTCATCCACAGAAAGTAGCAACACAAATGTGAATTTAATTAAGAAAAGGTGCATGGAAGTATGTCACAGATGAACTCAGAGTAGCAGGAGTTGGAACACTTGCTGCATGCACACAATCTGCTTGGTGATGACTTGCAGAACGCAAGATCATTGATGTGTTATGAAAAGACCCAGAGCACCACTCAGAGGCAGGTGAGCTCTGACCACACATATTCCAATGACCTGGGTGCAAGTGAGTCAGCAACACATGGACTGGATTTCCTTCCAAATACACAAGGGTCTAAAAATTAAGGGGAAGATGTGCTTGCCAAAAGGCATTTCATAATAACCATTGTAATAATAAATGGTTCACTAAGCTGAAAACATCAATGGGTCATCTGTGATGCTCATTAAACCCATGAGGCAACAGGTTGAAATACTCAGGAAATACTTGGAAAGATCAAAGAGACTCTGTCCCAGCAGTGCCTGAAAGCTAAACATGAATAGATTATGGAAGGAAAAATGATGCTGCTTAATTCTGATGAGAATCATGGCACCAAGAAGGAGAAGGAAGGTTGAAAAGGGAAAGACTGACCAAACAGAGCTCTCAGGCCATACCCATCTCAAGCCTCTAAGGCTCCATCAAAAACAGACAGTCCACTTAATCTAGAGTCATAGTATAACAAGAAAAAACACCACAGTGAAGAAACCAAAGAATATCTCCAATATGCCAAACAACAAACACAAAAACTGAGGTAATAAGAACAAGGAAGACACTATGACACCCCCAAATGAAAAAGACACCCCAATTCAAGATTATGAAGATGATGAGATAGAAGAAATGCAAGAAGCAGATCTCAAAAACTGATAAGAACATTGAGAAGTTCTCAAAAACAAATTCTTGAACTACAGAAATCTTTAATGGAAAACATAGAAAATCTTTCTTGCAAAAATGAAATATTAAGGAGGAATCAAAATGAAATGAATCAACTAGTAGAACATGAAACTGTGATAGTGACGAGAAATCATAATGAAATGAAGAATTCAATAGATCAAATGACAAACACATTAGAGAGCCTAAAAACAGAATGGGTGAATCAGAAGAGAGAATATCGGACTTAGAAGACAGAGAACAGGAAAGGATACAGTCAAACCGAAGAAAAGAAGAGGAAATTAGAAATCTAAAAAATATTGTGGGGAATCTACAGGATACTATTAAAAAAACCAACATTCGGGTTCTAGGAGTTCCTGAAGGCATGGAGAGGGAGAAAGGATTAGAAGGCCTTTTTAGTGAGATAATAGCAAAATTTCCCAGGTTTGGAGAAGGACAGAGACATCCTAGTACTGGAAGCTCATAGAACCCCTAGTAAACATGACCAAAAGAGATCCTCACCACGACATGTTGTAATTAAACTCACCACAGTGAAACATACAGAAAAGATCCTAAAATGTGCAAGAGAGAAACGTCAGATTACTCTCAGAGGATCTCCAATCAGACTCACAGCAGACTTCTCATCAGAAACCCTACAAGCTAGAAGGGAAGGGCGAGACATAGCCCAGGTACTAAGAGAACAACTGCCAGCCCAGAATATTATATCCTGCAAAGCTCTCACTTGTGAATGAAGGTGAAATAAAGACCTTTCACAGCAAACAGAAATTGAAAGAATTTGTCGCCACTCGTCCAGCCCTGCAAAAGATGCTTAAAGATGTGTTACACACAGAAACACAGAAACACGGTCATCAATATGAAACAAGGTAAATGAAGGAAATCTCACAACAAAAGATCACAGGAAGTTCAAAACATATATCAGAAAATATCTTTGGCAAATGGCAGGGCAAAGTTACCACTTATCAATAGTCACATTGAACGTTAAGGGCCTGAACTGTCCAGTTAAAAGACACAGATTGGCTGATTGGGTTAAGATACAAAACCCATCTATTTGATGCTTACAAGAAGCACATCTTTCCAATAAAGATCCATACAGACTGAAAGTGAAAGGCTGGAAAAAGGTATACCATGCCAACAGAAATGAAAAAAGAGCGGGCGTAGCCATCTTAATATTGGACAACATAAACTTTAACACAAAAACTGTTAAGAGAGACGAAGAGGGGCACTATATAATGATTAAGGGATCAATTCAACAGGAAGATATAACAATTATCAATGTATATGCACCTAATTACAGGGAACCGGTTTATTTAAAAGATTTGTTAAGAGACTTAAAGGGAGACTTAGACCCCAATACAATTGTACTGGGGGACTTCAATGCTCCACTCTCAGAAATAGACAGATCAACAGGACAGAAGATCAACAAGGAGACAGTAGATTTAAACAACACTATAACCCTAATGGATCTAACAGATATCTACAGAACTTTTCATCCTACAAGGAAAGCATTTACATTTTTCTCAGCAGTACATGGAACCTTCTCTAGGATTGACCACATACTAGGCCATAAAGCAAGTCTCAGCAAATTCAAAAGAATTAGAATCATACCGTGCAGCTTCTTAGACCATAAAGGAATGAAGTTGGAAATTAGCAACTCAGGAATCCCTAGAGCATACACAAACACATGGAGATTGAACAACATGCTCCTGAATGAACAATGGGTCATAGAAGAAATTAAAAGAGAAATCAGAAATTTTCTGGAAGTAAATGAGGATAACAGCACAACATACCAAAACTTATGGGATACAGCAAAAGCAGTGTTGAGAGGAAAGTTTATATCAATAGGTGCCTACGTGAAGAAATTGGAAAAGCACCAAATAAATGAGTTTTCAATGCATCTCAAGGATCTAGAAAATCTGCAGCAAACCAGAACCAAATCTAGTAGGAGAAGAGAAATAATTAAAATTAGAGAAGAAATCAACAGGATTGAATCCAAAAAAAACCATTACAAAAAATCAGTCAAAGAGGAGCTGGTTTTTTGAAAAAATAAACAAAATTGACACCCCATTGACTCAACTAACAAAAAAAAAAAAAAAACACACGAGAGAAAAGACCCAAATCAATAAAATCAGAGATGAAAAAGGAAACCTAACAACAGACACCACAGAAATAAAAAGAATCATCAGAAATTACTACAAGGAACTGAGTGCCAGCAAACAGGGAAATCTATCAGAAATGGATAGATTCCTGGACACATGCAACCTACCTAAATTGAACCAGGAAGACATCGAAAACCTAAACAGACCCCTAACTGAGACAGAAATTGAAACAGTAATAAAGGCCCTTCCAACAAAGAAAAGCCCAGGACCAGATGGTTTCGCTGCTGAATTCTACCAGACATTTAAAGAAGAACTAACTTCAATTCTTCTCAAACTATTCAAAACAACTGAAAGAGATGGAATCCTCCCAAATTCTTTCTGTGAAGCGAGCATCACCTTAATTCCTAAGCCGGAAAAAGATGCAGCGCTGAAAGAGAATTACAGACCAATATCCCTGATGAACATAGAAGCAAAAATCCTCAATAAAATTCTGGCCAATAGAATGGAACAACACATCAGAAAGATCATCCACCCAGACCAAGTGGGATTTATCTCTGTCATGCAGGGATGGTTCAATGTGCGCAAAACAATCAACGTAATACACTACATTAACAGACTGCAGAAGAAAAACCATATGATTATCTCAATAGACGCCGAGAAAGCATTTGATAAAATACAACACCCTTTCATGATGAAAACTCTAAGCAAACTGGGTTTGGAAGGAACATTCCTCAATACAATCAAAGCAATCTATGAAAAACCCACAGCCAACATCCTATTGAATGGGGAAAAGTTGGAAGCATTTCCACTGAGATCTGGTACCAGACAGGGATGTCCACTCTCACCACTGCTATTCAATATAATTCTGGAAGTTCTAGCCAGAGCTATTAGGCAAGAAAAAGAAATTAAAGGGATACAAATTGGGAAGGAAGAACTCAAACTATCCCTCTTTGCAGATGATATGATTCTTTATTTAGGGGATCCAAAGAACTCTACTAGGAGACTATTGGAACTCATAGAAGAGGTTGGCAAAGTAGCAGGATATAAAATCAATGCACAAAAATCAACAGCCTTTGTATACACAGGCAATGCCATGGCTGAGGAAGAACTTCTAAGATCAATCCCATTCACAATAGCTACAAAACCATCAAATACCTTGGAATAAACTTAACCAAGGATGTTACAGATTTCTATGATGAAAATTCCAAAATCTTAAAGAAAGAAATAGAAGAGGATACCAAAACATGGAAAATCTTCCATGATCATGGTTTGGAAGAATCAATATCATCAAAATGTCCTTTCTCCCAAAAGCAATTTACAGATTCAATGCAATACCAATCAAAATACCGAAGACATTCTTCTCAGACCTGGAAAAAATGATGCTGAAATTCATATGGAGGCACAAGAGACCTCGAATAGCTAAAGCAATCTTGTACAACAAAAACGAAGCTGGAGGCATCACAATACCAGATTTCAGGACATACTACAGGGCAGTTGTAATCCAAACAGCATAGCAGTGTTACAGAAAGAGATGGATAGACCAATGGAACAGAATAGAAACACCAGAAATCAATCCAAGCATCTACAGCCAACTCATATTTGATCAAGGATCCAAAACCAATCCCTGGAGTAGGGACAGTCTATTAAATAAATGGTGCTGGGAAAACTGGATTTCCACATACAGAATCATGAAGCAAGACCCCTACCTTTCACCTTACACAAAAATTCACTCAACATGGATTAAAGACTTAAATCTATGACCCAACACCATCAAATTATTAGAGTGCATTGGAGAAAGTCTGCAAATATAGGTACTGGCAAAGACTTCTTGGAAAATACCCCAGAAGCACAGGCAGTCAAAGCCAAAATTAACATTTGGGATTGCATCAAATTGAGAAGTTTCTGTACTTCAAAAGAAACAGTCAGGAAAGTGAAAAGGCAACCGACTGAATGGGAAAAAATATTTGCAAACTATGCAACAGATAAAGTGTTGATATCCAGAATCTACAAAGAAATCAAGAAACTCCACAACATCAAAACAAACAATCCACTTAAGAGATGGGCTAAGGACCTCAATAGACATTTTGCAAAAGAGCAAATCCAAATGGCCAACAGACACATGAAAAAATGTTCAAGGTCACTAGCAATCAGGGAAATGCAAATCAAAACCACAATGAGGTTTCACCTCACCCTGGTTAGAATGGCTCACATTCAGAAATCTACCATCAACAGATGCTGGAGAGGATGTGGGCAAAAAGGGACACCAACCCCCTGTTGGTGGGAATGCAAACTGGTTAAGCCACTATGGAAGTCAGTCTGGAGATTCCTCAGAAACCTGAAGATAACCCTACCACACAACCCAGCCATCCCACTCCTTGGAATTTACCCAAAGGAAATGAAATTAGCAAACAAAAAAGCTGTCTGCACCTTAATGTTTATTGCAGCTCAATTCACAATAGCTAAGACCTGGAACCAACCCAAATGCCCATCAACAGTAGACTGGGTAAAAAAATTATGGGACATGTGCTCTATAGAATACTATACAGCAGTCAAAAACAATGAAACCCGGTCATTTTCAACAAGATGGAGTAAACTGGAAAGCATTATGCTGAGTGAACTAAGCCAGTCCCAAAGGGACAAATATCATATGTTCTCCCTGATCGGCGACAACTAACTGAGCACCAAAGGGGAAACCTGTTGAAGTGAAATGGACACTATGAGAAACAGTGACTTGATCAGCTATTGTCCTGACTGTTGATGTACAATTTAATGCTTTTCCATTTTAGTATTTTCTCTTTGTTTTCTTCTAGTACTATTGGTTGAACTCTGTAATTAACACACAATTATTCTTAGGTGTTTAAATTTTAACTGAAAAGTGATCCCTGTTAAATAAATGAGTTGGAATAAGAGATGGTGGAGATGTACAATTTGGGACATGCTCAATCGGACTTGCCCCAAATGGTGGAGTTAGAATCATGCCAGGGGATCCCAATATAACCCCTCAAGGTGGCAAGTACCAATGCCATCTCACTAGTCCAAGTGATCAATTTCAGTTCACAATTGATCACACTGATAGGTCTAAGAGTCAAAGGGATCACCCAAACAAGTCTAGTGTTTGCTAATACTAGCTGATAGAATCAAAAAGGGAGAGAACGATCCATCATGGGAAGCGGGATACACAGTAGACTCATAGAATGGCAGATGTCCTAAATAGCACTCTGGCCTCAGAATCAGCCCTTAAGGCATTCCGATATGGCTGAAGAGCCCATGAGAGTATTTTAGGCATGGAAAGCCAAGACACCTTGGGGGAAAAAAAAAAGGAAGACCTAAATGAAAGATCTCCTGGAGTGAGATCCCAGTGGAAAGAATGGGGCCATCAAAGAAGGAGGTACCTTTCTCTGAAGGGAGGAGAGAACTTCCACTTTGACTATGACCCTGTCAGAAAAAGATCGGAGTTGGAGAACTCAAAAGGCTTCCATAGCCTTGGCAACTCATCACTAGAGCCTAGGGAGATTACTGACACCATAAACAAGAGTGTCAAATTGTTAAGTCAACAACAGGAGTCACTGTGTACTTACTCCTCGTGTGAGATCTGTCCTTAGTGTGTTGTCTAATGTGAATTGATGCTATAACTAGTACTGAAACAGTATTTTACACTTTGTGTTTCTGTGTGGGTGCAAACTGATGAAATCTTTACTTAATATATACTGAATTGATCTTCTGTGTATAAAGATAATTGAAAATGAATCTTGATGTGAATGGAATGGGAGAGGGAGTGGCAGATGTGAGGGGTGTGAGTGGGAGGGAAATTTTGGGGGGGAGCCATTGTAATCCATTAACTGTACTTTGAAAATTTATATTTACTAAATAAAAAATAAATAAAAAATGTAAAAAAATAATTTCACGGAAAAAAAAAAAGAAAAGGGAACGACTTTGCTTCTCAGGACTGATTGCAGGATTGCACTCCAGGAGTCTAGTCCTATGTCCTCATTAGCTGTTGATACTCAGAACATTTCTTCACCTCCCTAAGCTGCTTTCCCAGCTGCTAATGAGGAATTTCTGTGCAATGCCTTTGAACATCCCCTGCCACTCTGCACCTCAATGTTGGGGGAGGGGGTGTCCTTCAACAAGTTCATGGGAAATGTGCATTATGAAAAAAATGCATGGATTTAAAACTATTTTGCCCCAGGATAAACTTATCTATTTTTAAGATTTATGTATTTATTTGAGAGGCAATGTTACCGACATAAAAAAGGAGAAGCAGAGAGAGTGGGTCTTCTATCCACTGGTTCACTCCCCAAATGGCTGCAACAGTCAGAGCTGGGCCAATCCGGGTATCCCATGTGAGTGTAGCAGCCCAAGCACTGGGGCCATCTTCCATGGCTTTCCCAAGCCACAAGCAGAGAGCTGAATAGGAAGAGGAGCAGCCAGGACACAAACTGGTACCCATATGGGATGCCAGTGCCGCAGACAGAGTTTTAACCTACTAACCTGCAGCACTGGCACCTAAACGTATCTTTTAAATCCATCTTTATGCAAAGTTTTGAAAGTCTTTTCATAGACAAGAAAGTGAGGTTTCACACCCTCTTGCTAACTAGTAGGCAAACATCATATATAAATTATAAACAATAATTAAGTATTTGAAGATTTGGAAGGGAAGAAAGTCAAGAAGAGAAAACTTTCTTGAAAGCAGAAAGTCTTTGACTTTGTAAATTGAATGCTCACTGAGGAAAGCTGAAACACTCACCATGAGACAGCAATGTTTCAACATGGCAGTTTGGGCCCCATCACCTGCTGTACCCATTAACAGGATCAGGATAGTAAATTAGAGATGTGCCAGATTCACATTGGTCTGGATCCCAAATGCATAGGTGAGAAACAATCAGTGATCATCCAAAGCCACATATCCCCAGAGAACATACTACATACAACAGTAAACCTAATTTTTTAAAATTTTAGTTATTATGATTCTATCATGAAATCTTTTACTAGCTAAATTTTGCAAATTTGCCAGAAAACACTAAAGCGATAATTTCTAAGCTTTATCAGCTGTTCCTGGAGTCACATGAGCACACATCAACTGCACTAAACGGTTGCTTAGTGAGGTGGGCTTGTGGCACAGTGGCTACATCCCTGCCTAAGATGCCCAAATCTCATGTTAGAGTTCCTAGTTTGAGTCCCTGCTACTATGCTTCCGATCCAGGTCCTGCTCATGCACCCCAGGAGGCCAGAGGTGACAGCTCAAGTGCTTGTGTTCTAAGTTCTTGCCACCCATGTGGGAGACTTGGGTTGAATTCTTAAGTCCTGGCTTCAGCCTACCCCACCCCCAGCTGTTGTGAGCATTTGGGAAGTGAACAGTAGATGGAAGATCTCTCTCTGTCTCTGTTTTTGTCTCTGTCGTTCTGCCTTTCAAATAAAATGAAAATAAATAATTAAAAATGTTTAAAACGTTGCTCAGTTTGAACAGTTAGCAGAGGAAGAGAATTTTTTTACTCAGTTTTTCTTTAGCAATTTCTTATTTTCATCAGAGTTCATTATTTCCTTTCTTATATCTGGTTTCAAGATTCATCATGACTGCTGCTGTATATGACCAGGAAGGTTTTCTTTCTTGGAAAATTTTGTGGGGAAGGATTAAAATGGCAGAGTAGGGAGGGAGCTTCATGCTCTAGCCTAGGAAAAGATAGTTTAAAGCAAGTGGAAAGAGTGCAGTATCAGGGAAGAGTTAGGGAGAAGACAGCAAAGGAAACTATGCAAATTGGAGAGACATAGTGGACCTATGTGGAAGGCGTGGATGTGCACCCCTCAGGACCCCAGCAGCTGAGAGCCTCGGCACCAGCATTGGAGAGTGAGGTGAGACCAGATTGCAACAGACCAAGCCACTGGTAATAAAGCTGCAGGAAGAGCCTACAGGGAATCTGACTTGGAATCCCATGGTGGATAGTGTACCCACCAATCTAGAGGAGAAAAAACAAAGGGGGTATGTTTCTCTCTCCCTGATCACCCCGTAGCTGCATCCAGTAACAAGCTGATAAAAAGCAGGTGCCATTTTGGACATACATAACAGCTGCACCAGCTCATGTCCATTCCCAGCAACCAGTCAAGAGGAGACTCCTGAGTTTGGTGGGGAAAACAGACAAGGCACTGGGTACTTACGACTGTGGGAAGCTTGTGTGCTGGGACTGTGAAAACACTGAGGCTATGTGGGAGGACTCAGGGTATGGCTGAGACTTCGGGCAGTCACTGTGGGAGACTCCAAATGAACACAGTTCCTTGGTTACCTGGCAAGGGACATTGCTGGGGAATCTGAGCTTACACTGAGGACTATACATCAGAAAGATCATTCATTCTGACCAAGTGGTATTTATCCCTGGTATGTAGGAATGGTTCAACATTTGCAAATCAATCAATGTGATACATCACATTAACAAACTGAAGAACAAAAACTATATGATTATCTCAATAGATGCAGAGAAAGCATTTGATAAAATACAACACCCTTCATGGTGAAAACTCTAAGCAAACTGGGTATAAAAGGAGCATTTCTCAACACAATCAAGGCAATTTATGACAAACCCAAAGTCAGTGCCCTAATGAATGGGGAAAAGTTGAAAACATTCTCATTGAGATCTGGAACCAAACAAAGATGTCCACTTTCACCATTGCTATTCAATATAATTCTGGAAGTTTTAGCCAAAGTCATCAGGCAAGAAAAAGAAATGAAAGGGATACAAATTGGGAAAGATAAAGTCAAACTATCCATATATTTGTATATGACATGATTCTACATATTGGGTTCTAAAAGTCTCCACCAAGAGACTATTGGAGGCTGGCTCCATGGCTCAATAGGCTAATCCTGCACCTGTGGCACCAGCGCATCAGGTTCTAGCCCCGGTTGGGGCGCCAGATTCTGTCCTGGTTGCCCCTCTTCCAGGCCAGTTCTCTGCTTTGGCCTGCGAGTGCAGTGGAGGATGGCCCAAGTTCTTGGGCCCTGCACTTGCATGGGAGACCAGGAGAAGCACCTGGCTCCTGGCTTCGGATCAGCGCAGTGTGCTGGCTGCAGCGGCCATTGGAGGGTGAACCAACAGAAGGGAAGACCTTTCTCCCTGTCTCTCTCTCTCACTGTCCACTCTGCCTGTATAAAAAAAGAGACTATTGGAACTCATAGGAGAGTTTGGTAAAGGAGTAGGATATAAAATAATACACAAAAAATCAACAGCCTTCATACACAGACAATGTCATGGCTGAAAAAGAACTTCTAAGATCAATCCCATTCACAATACCAACAAAAATTCAAATAACTTGAAATAAATTTAACCAAGGATGTAAAAAATCTCTATGATGAGAATTATGAAACATTAAAGAAAGAAATAGAAGAAGAAACACAAAAATGGAAAAGTCTTACATGTTCATGGATTTGAAAAATCAATATCATCAAAATGTCCATTCTTCTGAAAGCAAGTTACAGATTCAATGTGATGCCAATGAAAATACCAAAGATATTCTTTGTGGATCTAGAAAAATTGATGCTGAAATTCACATGGAAACACAAGAGACCTTGAATAGCTTAAGCAATCTTATACAACAAAAACAAAGCCAGAGATATTGCAATACCAGATTTCAAGACACACTACAGGCAGTTATAATCAATACAGCCTGGTACTGGTAAAAAAACAAATAGATAGAAGAATGGAACAGAATAGAAACGCCAGAAATCAATCCAAGCATCTACAACCAACTTATATTTGATGAAGGAGCTAAAATCAATCCTGGAACAAGGACAGTCTCTTCAACAAATGTGCTGGGAAAACTGGATTTCCACATGCCGAAGTATGAAGCAGGACCCTTGCCTTACACCTTACACAAAAATCTGTTCAAAATGGATTAAAGACCTAAATCTACTTCCTGATACCATCAAATTATTAGAGAGTGTTGGAGGAACCCTGCAAGACATTGGCACATGCAAAGAGTTCTTGGAAAAGACCTGAGATGCACAGGTAATAAAAAACAAAATTAACAAATGTGATTACATCAAATTGAGAAGTTTCTGTGCTGCAAAAGAAACACTCAGGAAATTAAGAGGAAACTGACAGGATGGGAGAAAGTATTTGCAAATCTTGCAACTGATAAAGGATTAATAACCAGAATATATAAAGAGATCAAGAAACTCTACAACACCAAAACAAACAACCCAGTGAGGAAATGAGCCAAAGACTTACACAGACAATTTCAAAAGAGGAAATCAAAATGGCCAACAGACACATGAAAAAAATGTTTTGGATTACTAGCCATCAGGGAAATGCAAATCAAAACAACAATGAGGTTTCACCTCATGCCAGTAGAATGGTTTTCATACAGAAATCAAAAAAGAACAAATGCTAGTGAGGAGGTGGGGAAAAAGGTACCCTAATCCACTGTTGTTGGGAATGGAAACTGGTAAAGCCACTGTGGAAGATAGTTTGGAGATACCTCAGAAATCTGAATATAGTCCTACCATACAACCTAGACATCCCACGCCTCAGAATTTACCCAAAGGAAGTGAAATCAGGAAATCAAAGAGTTATCTGCACTCCCATGCTTACTGCAGCTCCATTCGCAATAGCTAAGACATGGAATCAACCTAAATGTCCATCAATGGAATACTGGACAAAGAAATTAAGAGAAATGTACTCTATGGAATACTACACAGAGATAAAAAAAAATGAAATCCGGTCATTTGTAACAAAATGGATGAATCTAGAAAACATTATACTTATTGAAATGAGCCTGTACCAAAGAGACAAGTGCCATATATTCCCCCTGATCTGTGAGAACTAATAGAGCATCTAAAAGGAAATCTGTAGAAATGAGATCAGCACTTTGAGAAGCAATGCCTTAACTCCTTGTCTTGACTGCCGAGGAACATTTTTTTTTCTTGATATTTTTTACATACTGTTTTTTGAATTCTTTACTTAACATGGAGTTAATCATATATTTATAATAAATGCAACTGAAAATAGATCTCAGTAAAAAATAAGAGTGGGAACAAGAAAGGGAGGAGGAAGTTTATAACTGTAAAGTTGTATAGCTCTGCATACATTTTACAGACTTAATTCTAAGGTTATAGTTCAAAAAGTTACCATGGACCCCAAATCCCATTAAGCTGGGTGGAAAAAATGCCATCTTAAGTGGTAAAGTGATCATATTAAGTGTTAAAATAATCATATAGATAGGATTAAGTGTTAAAGGGATATCATAAATAAGATCAAATGTCTGGTAATAATAATTAATAGAGTTAGAAAGGAGAGAATGTTCCAACATAGGAAGCAGTCCACAAAGTAGACTCTTAGAATGACAATTGCTTTAAATAGCACTCTGACCTCAGAATAAGCCCTTACGGCATTCTGGTCAGGCTGAAAAGCCCATGAGAGCATCTCAGGCATGGTAAGCCAAGACACTGTGGCACAAAAAATGTTCTACATGAAGGATCTCTGTGAGTGAGACCTCAGTTGAAAAAAGGGGCCATCAGAGAGGAATGTACTTTTCTCTGAAGGGAGACGAGAACTTCTACTTTGCTTATGGCCTTGCCTAAATAACTGACAGAGTTTGTGGATTCAAAAGTCTTCCTTAGCCTAGGCAGATCATGTCAAGAGCCTTGGGTGGTCACTGACATCATACATAAGAGTGTTGATTGTTAAATTAACAACAGGAGTCACTGTGCACTAACTTCCCATATAGAACTTCTGTCCTCAATGAGTTGTATTATAGGAATTAACTGTAAAACTTGTTCCAAAACAGTTTTTTTTTGGCGTGTGTGTACAAACTGTTGAAATCTTTACTCAGTATATAGTTGGTCTTCTGTGTAAAAGTTAATTGAGGCTGGCACTGCGGCTCAATAGGCTAATCCTCCGTCTTGCGGCACCAGCACACTGGGTTCTAGTCCCAGTCGGGGTGCCGGATTCTGTTCCAGTTGCCCCTCTTCCAGGCCAGCTCTCTGCTGTGGCCAGGGAGTGCAGTGGAGGATGGCCCAAGTCCTTGGGCCCTGCACCCCATTGGAGACCAGGAGAAGCACCTGGCTCCTGCCTTCAGATCAGCGCAGTGCGCAGGCTGCAGCGTGCCGGCTGTGGCGGCCATTGGAGGGTGAACCAACAGCAAAAAGGAAGACCTTTCTCTCTGTCTCTCTCTCTCTCTCACTGTCCACTCTGCCTGTCAAAAAAAAAAAAGTTAATTGAAAATGAATCTTAATGGAGAATGGAACTGGGAATGGGAGAGGGAGGAGGAGGTAGGGTGGGAGTGAGGGTGGGAAGGCAAGTATGTTGGGAAGAATCACTACATTCCTAAAATTGTACTTATGAAACTTGTACTCATTAAATAAAAGATTTCTTCGGAAAAAAAGAGAAAATTTTGTAATAGAAAAATGGGCATTCTTTTAATTCATTCACAGAAACTCTACAAAGCTCTTAATCTGGAAAGAATCATAGCCTAGTTGTGAGGAACTCATTCAAAATTGAGTAAATTCTTTAAGATTATCCTATTTAAGGTTAGGAATGCTGGTGCTCAAAATGATTCCACAAAGACTCGAATTATGATAAAACTTGACCTCAAGTATTCTGCTTTGTATTGTTATTTTAATTTTTATAAGCATCTGTTGGTTAGAAAAGGATGTCTGGATAGAAAAGTTGTCTGGCTAATGCCTTCTCTTAATATTCATATTCACAATGAGTCAATTTACCTATTTAATGGTTTGAAATTCTTATAGTACATAATATTAACAGTTCTTATAAGAATCTGTAATTATTGCAAATTCTATTCTTATAGAAATTGTACACATACTTCAAATAAATAATAGAATTACAACATATAACATGCAAAAAATTTTATTCCAAGCTACATCAAGAATGCTCACCTTGGGGCCAGTGCTGTGGCATAGCAGGTAAAGCCATTGCCTGCAAATGCTGCCATCCCATATGGGCGCCGGTTACAGTCCTGGCTACTTCACTTCTGATCCAACTCTCTGCTATGGTCTGGGAAAGCAGTAGAAGATGGTCCAAGTCCTTGGACCCCTGGGAGAGCTGGAAGAAACTCCTGGTTACTGGCTTTGGATCAACACAGCTCTCAGCATTGCTGTCGTCTGGGGAGTGAACCGGCAGATGGAAGACCTCTCTGTCTCTGCCTCTCTGTAAGTCTGCCTTTCAGATAAAATGAATAAATCTTAAAAAAAAAAAAAAGAATGCTCACCTCTATCTAAAAGTGAGTATCCAAATACTAGTAAATTTGGCTGACATGCTGTGATCATATTGATTTGGTTCTGATGATGAGATCTGATGGATGTGATTGCAACTCACCCATGAATCCACTGGGCTCACCCAGGTTCAGGGAGGCTAGAAATGATGTTGAAGGTGGTGTCTGGCTGTGCAGCCTTCCTAAGGTGAGGCAGGTCCTCAGGGAAGTGGTGGCTTCTGGCTAAAGTCAACTCACAGTGCATTCCTGCAAATGTTAATGTCTCCCACCCAAAGCCTCTGAAAGAGAATTCTTGGCTCAATCAGCTTCTGGGCCCTCCACATTCTAGACAGGACTGTGGGTGGAATGAAGATGAAAAAGACTGAAGATCTTAGTTTTTTTCTCGCGAGAGGATCGTTGACCTGGATGTGGCAAAAGCACCAGATGAGAGACCTGGGCTGAAGTTGGAGGGAAGCAGAGCGGCCAGATATTTTAGGGAGAAGCAAACGTGTAACACTAAGCAGGGTGCAGTGCGCTCAGTGGTTTTTAGGGAAACTTGCTGTGTGCCCTGTGGCAGAGTTTTTGTTCCCTGCCTCTTTAAAGAGACATTGGTAAATTTTCTTCCAAGATGTTGATGTGAAATTTCTTTCTAGATGGATCATGTGCTTCTTATTTTGAGGACTGAGAAGGCTTAGTCTTATTCAAATGGCAAAAAAGAAAGACAAAGCTATGCTTGTTTTGTAACCAAATTCAAATACAAATAAATGCCTCTTAACTAGAAATGGTCAATGAAATATGCCTCGGGCATGTCAGAAATGTTTGTCTTGACTCAGCAATTCCACTGCCGGGAATCTGGAATAACTAGAAAAGTGAGCTGGGATCCATGTGCACAGGTGTTCACTGTTCCATTAATTATAGGAGCCAATCACTAGAAATCTCCACAGGGAAACAGCAAATTATATACAATCACATGATAGAGCACTACGAATTGATTTCTACAAAGAGCCTTTTATTGATTCTGAAACATCTTGTGCTACGGATGAGTTTTTAACATAAAAAATACAATTTTATGAATGCATAATGTATTTTGGTCCATAAAAAAATATGCCTCTGACACAGGTGTTTGGTTTACAACTTCCTGAAAGTTCTTCAGGCTAAACCCATTTTTCTGGCTGAAAAGCCCATGAGAGCATCTCAGGCATGGTAAGCCAAGACACTGTGGCAATAAATGTCCTATATGAAGGATCTCTGTGAATGAGACCCCAGTGGAAAGAAATGGTCATCAAAGAAGGAGGTACTTTTCTCTGAAGGGAAGAGAGAACTTCTACTTTGCTTATGGCCTTGCCTAAATACTGACAGAGATTGTAGATTCAAAAGACTTCCATAGCCTAGGCAGCTCATGTCAAGAGCCTCGGGTGGTCACTGACGTCATATGTAAGAGTGTTGATTGTTAAATTAACAACAGGAGTCACTGTGCACTAACTTCCCATGCAGGACATCTGTCCTCAAAGAGTTGTATTATAATTATGCCTAAGTGCTTGCAAAAGATGTATCATTCTTGAGTGCTTCTTTAATGTTAATTAAATTTTTAAAAAAATAAGAAGTAAAATTAACTTCGAGATGCAATGACTTTGAACAGCCCTTGTCTTGGCTGTTGAGGAACAAATTTTTTCTTGCAAATTGTTGAACTCTTCACTTAGTATAGAGTTGGTCTTCTGTGTATAAAGTTAATCATAAATGGATCTTAGTAGAGAATTGGATTGGGAATGGAAGAGGGAGGAGGAGGTGGGGCGGGAGTGTGGGTGAGAGGGTGGGTATGGTTGGAAGAATCACTATATTCACTTTAGTTGTACTTATGAAATGTGTGAAGTTTGCATTCCTTAAATAAGTTTCTTGAGTGAAAAAAAAGAATTATATCTATAAAGTACATAAAATCTGTTCTCTTTATATTAATAAGTAAAAAAGTAAAAACAAACAACCAACCATTTGGCCTGGAAACAGAACTTGGGGCTTTGGCTGGCATGTTGCACAGTGGGTTGAATCACTGTCTGTGATGCCAGCATCCCATATGGACTTGGTCCTAGTCCCGGCTGTTCCACTTTTGATCCAGTTCCCCGCTCATGCACCTGGATCCAGACGATGGCCCAACGCTTGGGCCTGTACCACCCAAGTGAGAGAAATGGATGGAGTTCCAGGCTCCTGGCTTCCGTTTAGCCCAACCCCACGGGTAACTCGGGGAGTGAACCAGAGGATGGAAGATCTCTCTGCTCCCCCAACCCCTTCTGTAACTCTGCTCTGCATTTCAAATAAATAAATAAATCCTTTCTTTAAAAAAAGAGCTTGGGCTTCAATGACTTGGTGATTTGCAACCCAGGAAAACAACTTCCCCAGATAAGTTAGACCTGCATGGACACCAGCACTTCATCAGCTCACATCAAACAAAATGCAGTGACTTTCTGAAAGGCAGGATAGGTTTGACAAGGATTTCAACCCTACCTCCACATCACCACGAAGGCTCTCCCTGAAGGCCACTGGGGTTCTCAGAACATCCCTGAAACAGCTGCAGCATCACAGGAAACTTCTCAGAAGTACAAGTTCCCAGGCCCAGGCCCAGCCCCTCTGCATCATAAGCTCATTGGTTGGGTTGGTGATCTGGATGCTAACAAGGTCCCTTGGGAATTCTGATGCGATCTCAAGTTTGAGAATCACTGGTTCACCTTTAACTTAAGATAATCTTTTTCTTAGTAGACAAATATTAATTGGTATATATGATTCTTCCTACATGTACATATTTTTGTCACCTCAAACATTTATCATTTCTTTGTGGTGAGAACATTCAAAATCTTCTCTTGTAGCTATTTTGAAATACACACGACATTGTCGCTAACCACATTCAGCCGATTATGACACCAGAACTCATCCCTCCTGTCCTGACTTTGTATCTGCCGACCAGCTTCTCTTTTCTTTCTGTCTCTGCCACTACCCCAGCCTCTAATTCAATTCTTTCCAATTCCACGAAAATGTGAGATCTTGCAGTGCTTGTCTCTGTGCCTGGCTCATTTCAGCTGGTCCCGTGTCTTCAGGTTCATCCACGTTGTCACATCAGGCGACCACTGGTGCTGAACCTTCCCACTGCACTCCTCAGTACCCATCAGTCCTCAGGTGGAAAACACCACAAAACCATTGTCACAGATGACCAATTCCAGGAGGTGAAATCCCTCTGATTTTTCTTGAACCTAAAATCTACTTCTGTAAATCGATCAAGGATTTAAACTTCCTTTCCTGACTTCCCCTCGGCTGTGATGATGTTGGTCTATGTTGAACGATAACACAAGGTGTGGCTCAGGAAACCCAAAATAGTTGCCTCAGTGGGATGATGCTGGGTGGATCTTCCTTCCCCATCCTGGCATTTAGTCCTGTCCTCCTACTTGAAATGAAATGCTTTAAACTTACTAGTTTGTTACCTCTGTCTTCTACTGCAATGCAAGATCCTTAACACAAAAGCTTACTAGTTTATTGCTGTATTTCTAGTGCCTACAGTGGCTCTGGAGCCCTCATGGATGCTAAATAATAAACTATACATGGGTGAACAAAGCACCACTGGTTACATTATACAGTGACCTAGTGCTTCTAGATTTCCCCTGTCTGGTCCTAATACCACCAGTGGCAGAATTCCTGTTGATCATTTTACCTGTTCTTTAAACCAGCAAAGCATAAGCATAAGCAGTCTTACCAAGCTCTGTGTACTTGACCAGGCTCCCCTTTTGCAGTTGCTGACTTGCAGCAAACTTTGTTGAGTGCCAGAAGAGGGATCCAGGCTTTGTGGTTCAGAACTCTTAGCCAGTTCTTCAATCTGCTTTACAGTCTCGCTGTGTCCTTCGCCGCTCTTATTTTTATTTTAATTTTAATAGGTTCAACATGATTTGTAGATATAATTCTAAGAACATAATCATATTCCCTTCCTCCCTCTCTCCTTCTCTCTCCCTCCCTTCCCTCTTTTCTTCTCCCTTTTTTTCTGTCTCTTTTTAAAATGTTTTTGAGATAACATACTTTATAATTACATTACGGTAAAAAGCTTAGTACTTCAGTGAATAACAAATTTAACCAGTGAAAAGCAAAAATATGTTAACTTAGTGGGAATATAGACAATGGCTATAAACAATAATTGAATGGAACAATGACCATTTCAACCATTTACAATAAATTTTTAAAGTAATCACAGATCATTAAAACTATTGCAATATAACATTCTTAACCATCAATTTGACAAAGGTATAAAACAAAGTTTTATAAAACTATATTGCAGCAATACTGATACACACAGACATTTCTTCCTTTTTGTTTGTTTTTTAACTTTTAGTTCCTACATGTGACTTTGTTTTGCATTTCCTGGATGGCTACTGATGTTGAGCATTTTTCCATATATTTGTTGGCCATTTGGATTTCTTCTTTTGAGAACTGTCTATTGAAATCTTTTGCCCATTTTGCAACTGGATTGGTTGTGTTTTTATTGTTATTTTTTGTTATTGAGCTTTTTTTAAGTCGCTGAAATATGAGGGGTATTAGTTCTTTGTCAGATAGGTGGTTTGCAAATATTTTTCCCCATTCTGTTGGATGTCCCTTCACTCTGTTGATCATTTCCTTTGTTGTATAAAACCTACTGTGTTTTATAGAGTCCAATTTGCTTAGTTTTGCTTTTGTTGCCTGTGCTTATTCGGGGGGATGGGGGGAGGGTTGTGTTCAAGAAGTCATCCCCTACACCAATGTCTTGGAGTGTTTTGCCTACATTTTCTTCTAGAAGCTTTATTGTCTCAGGTCTTAAATTTAGGTCTTGGGGCCGGTGCTGTGGCTCACTTGGTTAATCCTCCACCTGAGATGCCAGCATCCCACATGGGTGCTTGTTATAGTCCCTGTTGCTCCTCTTCCTGTCCAGCTCTCTGCTGTGGCCCGGGAAGGCAGTGGAGGATGGCCCAAGTGCTTGGGCCCCTGAACCCGAATAGGCGACTGGGAGGAAACTGGCTCCTGGCTTCGGATCAGTGCAGCTCCGGCTGTTGCGGCCATTTGGGGAGTGAACCAATGGAAGGAAGACTTTCTCTCTGTCTCTCTCTCACTGTCTATAACTTCATCTGTCAAATAAATTAAAAAACAAAACAAAACAAAACAAAATTAGGTCTTTGATTCATCTTGAATTGATTTGTGTATATGGTGAGAGGTATGGATCTAATTCCATTCTTCTACACATATTCATCCTATTTTGCCAGCACCATTTGTTGAAGATCCTTATTCCACTATATGGTCTGAGCACTTTTGTCAAAAATCAGTTGACTATATGCACATGGATTAATTTCTGGGCTCTCTATTCTGCATTGGTTTTATAGAACTTCTGTCTGTCTTGATTTTCGCAACCATAGAATGAAGAGAGTAAGAGCGTCTGCTTCATACTGCTTCAAATCAGTGTTCAGTATCTGGCAGCTGCTGTGGTGTTGCTGCTTTTTTTAAAAGAAACAAATAAATGAGGCTGAAGCTGTGGCCCAGTGAGTTAAGCTGCCACCTGCAGCACCATATGGCAGTCAGTTTGAGTCCCAGCTCCTCCACTTCTGATCCAGTTCCCTGCAAATGTTCCTGGGAAAGCAGTGGAGATGCCCACGCCCTTGGACCCCTACCACTCATGTGGGAGACCCAGAAGAAGCTCCTGGCTTTAGCTGGACCAGCCATGGCTGTTGCAGCCACTTGGGGAGTGAATCAGCAGATGGAAAATCTCGTTCTGTCTCTCCTTCTCTTTCTCTGTAACTCTGCTTTTCAAATAAATAAAATAAATCTTTTTTAAAAGAAAAAACAAATAAACAGAGACATAAAATGGTCTCAGCTGTTTAGAGTAGTTAAATCTAGTTGGAGACTTGGGAGCCTTTCTTTTCTTCTTTCTTTCTTTATCTTCTATTTTCAAAATTTTTATAAAGATTTATTTATTTATTTATTTGAAAGGCAGAATGACAGAAAGAGTGGGAGAGACAATGAGAGAGAAAGAGATCTTCCTTCCACTGGTTCACTCCCCAAATGGCCACAAAGGTCAAAGCTGGGCCAGGCTGAAGCCAGAGCCTGGAACTCCATCCACATCTCCCTCATGAGTGCAGGGGCCCCAGCACTTGGGCCATCCTCCACTGCATTCCCAGTCACATTATTGGGGAGCTGGATTGGATGTGGAGAGACCTGAACTTGAATCACTGAGCATGTGGGATGCTGGCATCACAGGTAGCAGCTCAGCCCACAATGGCACCCCTCTCTCTGCCCATTTTTAAAATCCTGGAGAGTGTTAAAAAATAAAATTTAGTCTGCCTCTGACACAGTCAGATATTCCATCCACTGATCATGGGATAAACTGGAAGCTGAGTTTTCCTGACAGAGTTATAACTTGCTCTTGAGGGATTTGACTGAGCGAATCCTCTTGTGGTGTGTTTTACACTCAGCTACCAAAGTGCTGGACTTTGTGGAAAGTTTATCATGTGAATGCTGATTCCCTAACTGGGTGTGTCTGAGTTGTGTCAAACACTGGCTTCCATGCCCAGAAAACATTACCGTTTTGTTAGTCCATGTTCAGCCAGAGCATCAGGATTTTTGAACACTATTCAGATGATTCTGCTGCGCAGCTCAGATTGAGAAAACTGTTGTGCGAAGTGTTCTGAGATTGGAGTGCAGAGACCTGGGGCCCAAGCCTTGGTGCACCAGCGAATGATGAACCATGAGCAGAGCGTGCAGCTATTTTGAATCTTAGTTTTCTCATGTGTAAAATAAAGATGAAAATGTTTGCACTGAATACTTGTGTGAGTTAAATAGATTCATGTCCATAAAGATTCTTGGTAGATTCTAAAATGCTCTATATAGACGTCATTGTCATCCTCATGAAATATGTTCACATACCAGCATTAGTCACTTTCAGACTTCCTCAGAAGGTTGGATGTTCTTTCTTACGCTGGATTTTAAAGTCCCCACAGTCTGTTTTTGACCTTGAAGATGTCCCTGAGGCACTACAGAAGCCCATAAACCATCACCCTGCAGTTTAAACAATGTACATCATAGTAGACCCAAGACTGAGAGCTTGAAATAGAGAAAAAAGGCATTTTCTCTAAACTCAGTGAGCTTTTAAAAAAGCCATGTCTAGAATGTGACTCTCCATGTCCGTGTGATCACAAGTAAATTTACCTCCAGGCTGTTATGAAGGAGAGTTGGACAGTGGCCAAGGGTGCCGGCTTGGCCCAGTCCTGTTCTGTTCTCCAACAAGTGTGTGCCCCATGGTGCTAATCGTCATCTGGGCGCCCAGTTTTTCATAGGCCCTGAGGCTCTGGCTCCCTCTTAGCATGCGTGCTCATAGGAGATCACACTCTGTTTCCTTTCTGAAAACCCGAAAGATATTTGTAAGAGTTCTGTCCAAAGAAGTTAGTATTCCACGCTCTACAAGTATACTTCTCTTCACATCTACTGACTGTTGTGAAGCTTCCTTTAAACCATAACAAATTTTAGTATTCACATGATACCCTGATACACTTTAAAAAAATTATTTATTTATTTAAAAAGTTAGAGTTACAGGGAGAAAAGGAGAGATGGGGTGGAAGGAGATCTTCTATTGCTGGTTCACTCCCCAGATGGCTTAATGGTCAGCGCTGGGACAGACTGAAGCCAGGAGCTTGCAGCTTAGTTGGGGTCTCCCATATCGGTGGCGGGAGCCCAGACACTTGGGCCATCTTCTGCTGCTTTTACCAGGCCATTAGCAAGGAGTTGGATAGGAAGTGAAACATTTGGGACACGAACTGGCACCCATATAGGATGCTGGTGTCGCAGGCAATGGCTTTATCCGCTACACCACAGCACCAACCAATTCCAAGACCCCAAAAGAGAACAACAAAAAATCCCTCCCCTGTAAATCTACTTGCTTTGTACATCGAGTCTGAAATCTTTAGAAAACCACTTCCTTCCAGTGCTGTGATTTGAATGGAGCCAAGTGTCTTTGGCATCTCTTCAAATCCTCCCCAGGCCCGAACGTCAATTTATGAACTCATTTGTATGGATACTGCTGACCTGGGTGCTGTAATTACCCCAGGGGCCTGGCTAATTGTGAGGACCTGGGAGGAGGGGAGCGTAGAAGAGGCCCCTTCACATGGATAAGTCTCCTGGAAAGACCTAGCAAGTGTCAATTATGTAGAAGGGAAACAGAATAGAGCCTTCACAAACTCCAAAACATAAGCAAGCATGCTTAAAAAACAAATAGACCAGAGGAAAGCAAGCCAGGATGGGAGGAATTCAAAAAATCAGTAATGCATTTTTAAAAACATGCATTAAAATACTTTGATTCCTGGATAGCATTTGCTTCAAATAATCAACAATTTCATATATCAACTGGATGGTTTAATAATCAGAGAGAATAATGGTGTAAGTCCATGCCAAAATATGTTAAAGCAGACTTATTTTAAATTGAAATGAGATATTTCTAAATAGAATACAAATTTTTGGTTTTAAAAATACAGTCTTGATTGAATTTTTATATGAGCATTGAGATATAATTTACATAATATTTAATTTTGTAAAATAAATGATTCAGTGAATTTTAGTTTATTCACAGGGTTCTGCAATTGTCAACATTTTCATCATCCAAAGGAAACTTGTACCCCCTCGCTCATTCCCCCTCATCCCAAGCCTGGCTGCCACTTAGCTGCTTCCCATCTCCATGGAGGTGTTTTCATTTCTCTGGATTGCACAGAGAAGTAGAATTGCATTTCATATGACTGGTCTATGTTCAGCATTTTATTGAGCTGCCATACTGATTTGTAAAGTGGTTGCACCATTTTGCACCCCCACCACAATGTGTGATGAGCCCAACTTCTCCATGTCCTCATGAGCACTTGTCATTTTCTATCTTTTATTTTAGACACCAAAGTGAGTGTGAAGTAGTGTCTTGTGGTGATTTTTCTGTGTATTTCCTGAACAACTAGCAATGTTCTTGTTAATCATTTGTGTATCTTTGGAGAAATGTCTGTTAAGTCTTTAGTCCATTTTCAAATTGAAATTGTATATATGTATTTTATTTTTATTAACAATAATTGTACATGTTTATTGCCTAAAGTGACATTTCAACATGTGTGTATAGTGTGTCCTGATCAAATAAGAGTAATCAACGTTTCCCCTTTTTTGATGTTACTTAGGGCTCCTTTCTTCTACTTGTTCATAAAATATAGGGTAGGTAATTGGGAACTATGATCACTACCATAACTCTACTATTATTGTAACACTAGGAACTTACTCCTTTGATTTAAATCTGATTTGGTGCCGATTATGTAAACTCCCTCTATTTCCCCCACCCAGCCTCTGGAAATCTTTATTCTGTATTCATATTGATTTTTTGCTTGTTTGTTTTTTTAAGCTTCCATATGTGAAGGAGAACATCCATCATCTGTCTTCTTGCACCAGTAAGAACAACACGGAGTGTGCAGTACAAACTCATCAATGCTCATGGCAAATCTTCAGTGAAGACACTAAGCTCAATTAAGTCCTGAGTAAGCTACCCACTCGTGTCTCCAGACAGGAGATCAAGCTCCCCCACAGCAGCTCAGAAGATACAACTCCAGCAAGGCACCTGCTACACAGGGCCTTTCGTAATTGTGATGTAATTTCCACCCACTAACACAAGAATTCTCACAAAAGGCTCTTCCTTGCTTAGCCCGAAGAGCTTAGAAAGAGATTATTCAGCGCTCAACCCTCTGCCTCTATGCTGAGTTGCCCGCCTGCCTGGCCAGGTGTAATCTCTCCACTCAACCATGTAACCTTGCTCCCCACCCCTAGTCTGAGTGACTGGGCACTCTCTCCCAGGTCCTGTCTGAAGAGGTGCCCATCCGTTCTTACTGATGTCCCTTCCCTAATAAACTTTGCTATTTTTTACTTTCCACTAAAAAAAGAAAGAGATTATTCGCCAACAAAACCCAACATTTAACCTACAAAGAGAATCTTGTGAGGCCCACTGGGCTGATTTATATTCTCATCAAACTGGCACAATCCCAAAATCACAAGTGAACTGAGGCTAATGAAATGAACTTATAACTGGATAAAATTTATACACCATTTCTTCAGAAAATCTCCACAGTAATCGCACTGCACAGCCAATGTGTACGGGAGGATGACGGACATCCAATTCAAGCTGTTGGCATCCTGGTGGGAGGGATTGGACCTGGGGTCAGGAGGAAGTCGTGGGGGATGTGAAGCTTGTTGCAGTGTACAGATTAGTTGTTAGAAGTCAAGGCTCTGGGCCGGCGCCGCGGCTCAATAGGCTAATCCTCCGCCTTGTGGCGCCGGCACACTGGGTTCTAGTCCCGGTCGGGGCGCCAGATTCTGTCCCAGATCAGCGCGATGCGCCAGCCACAGCGTGCTGGTGGCGGCGGCCATTGAAGGGTGAACCAACAGCAAAAAGGAAGACCTTTCTCTCTGTCTCTCACTGTCCACTCTGCCTGTCAAAAAAAATTAATTAAAAAAAAAGACGAAGTCAAGGCTCTGGACAGAGACTCCATGGGTTCTATTTGCTCTTGTCACAGCCCATTAGAGTCCGGGACTGAACACCTCTGTGATCCCGTTGCCTTAGTTCTAGTGGAGTTGAGCCTAGGGCCTTCATTGAAGATTTGCCATGAGCACTGCTGAGTGTGTACTGCACACTCCGTGTTGTTCTTACTGGTACTGGCACTTCCACCAATGTTTCCAAATAATGGACACCAATAATATTTTGCATATCAAGTTGAAATTTGAATACACCTCACTTTCTATGTCATTTTTACATTGAAATACTAGTAATCAATTAGAATAACGTAAGTTCATATCAGAATTAGGTTTAATCTTAAGACAGAATTCACCCTCAATTTATAATTGACTTTAGTTATGAGGCTACTGAAAAAAAGATGTGTGGAAATTGGAATTAAAGAGAAGTTTATTGTGAGGTAAGAAAAGTCCTGAAATCCGTGCATAGTATTTTTCATAATATATAATTTCAGTAACTTTTTGAAGGTCTCTTGTATAACTTGGGAACACACATGAGTTTGAGATCAATCCAGTAGCTAAGCCAGGATCATCCCCCTCGCCCTAGTGTGTCTAATGGACTGTGGAGGTCCCAAGTAACCTGAGCTTCCACACTACACAGCATGCAGAATCCCAGATGATGACAGGTTTGCGGGTGCTCCTGAGACAGCATCTAGTTAGTAAGGGGTGGTGCTGTGTACGTGAGACACTGCAGGGCTGTATTCACGTAGCAGGTGGAGACCAGCCCCCACCCCATAAGGGCTCTTCCAGCTCAGACAACATCTGTCCCTAGGAGCTGGCTCTGCAGCCACAGAAGCCAAATCACTTTGTAGCTGGCGACCTGGCTGGGGTGAGAGTGCTATTTTCTCTGGGAGTTAAGACCACAATGAAAGTTTATTCTCCAGCTGGGTTTTCCTGAGGTTTGTGTTTTGGAAAGTCATTGCAATGAGACTCACCTGCCCAGTGGTGTGAATGGGTCTTCTATGTCTCCAGGAGCCACCATGACGAGCACCCCCTGCTGGGACAGCAACTATCAGAACCATGCTTGCCTTCTGAGACAATCCAGTGATGGGCTTTGGGTCTTACATTCTGTTTATGACTCACCCTGCCTACCGCACCCACTCACCAGGTACAAATCCACCAGTCAATTCAAGTCCTTAGAGTGTGAGCTGTTGTACTCTCCTGAGAACCCCATGACACGAGACCACAGTGCCTTTTCCAGAACTCATGGAGCTGATGCAATGATCAGGATCAGGCACAAATATGCTGAGTGGAACTCAGTTGTGAAGAGAGTCCATTCATGTTAGGTCTCTCTCAAGAAAGAAAAAAAGTGGGCTGGTGCTGCGACATAGTAGGCTAAGCCTCCGCCCGCAGTACCTGCATCCTGCTTGCGTGCTGGTTCATGTTCCGGCTGCTCCTCTTCCAATCCAGCTCTCTACTATGTCTGGGAAAGCAGTAGAAGATGGCCAAGTGCTTGGGCCCCTGCACCCATGTGGGAGATCCGGAAGAAGCTTGTGGCTCCTGGCTTCGGATTGGCCCAGCTCTGGCCATTGCGGCCACTTGGGGAGTGAACCAGCAGATGGAAGACCTTTCTTTCTGTCTCTCCCTCTCTCTAACTCTACCTCTCACATAAATAATAAAATATTTTAAAAAGAAAGAACAGTGGAAAGAGTGAAATGTGGTATGTACAGTGTGTGTGTAGGTACAGTGAACATTTACAAAAACCTCAAATTCCTTTGTCTCTACAATTCATCTCCCTACCCAAATGCAAGTATTTACATAGGGCCAGTTAAGAACAAAATTTCTCTTCTACAATTTTGTTTCTGCCTCTCCAACTGCCTCCCTGTGTTGGCTCATAAATGTCATGATTATGAAAAGAGTTAGAAACTGATGTGTCTCCCTTTGTTGGCCCATGAACTGTAATAATGTAATAATGTAAACCCTTGTCAGTCACTGACAGGAGTCTGCCTTAATCTCCTTTCTTTAAGTTGGTTATTGTCATCATTAGTAGTAGTATCATTAAGATCATTGCTAGTATCCTCCATCACTTTTATTTGCGCGTTTGTTTTTATGGATTACCTTTGCGTATTTCTCTATTCAAGAAAGGATTCCAGTCTGCTGGAGATGCTCACTGAGGGCTCTCCTCGCAGACACACTTGCACGCAGCTGCTGCCGGACTGCAGCGTTCCCCGTGGATTCCTGTGGGTGGGATCAGCCCATGAAGCACTGCCAATTTTCTTCTGGAAATAGTGAGCAGCTCCAAGCAGCGTCACCCCGAGGACAGTGTCCAAGGTCCCCTGGGCCTCTAGTAAACAAGTCCCCCTCTGAGACTCCAAACAGCTTACAGATGCCTGGAACTCAGAAGAGGCTGTCTTTCCTTTCTGGAGCCACTGCACGCTCAGCCTGGTCAATTCAGGGTCCAGGAACCATTCTTGCTTCCTTGAAAGGCTGGAGGTAGCATCCTTGCCCTGCTCAGCATTTCCCCATCAAAGTGAGAGCTCAGAAAGCACAGAGGATCAGAAAGGCTTCCTGTGCTTGCCGGAGCCCCTGGAATTGCTCCAAGTGCTCTCAGGAGCAAGGAAGGCTGATTTGGTCTGGGGACCATGAAGAAGGTGGTGTACGCCTCAGCACTGCTGAATTTCAAAGCCCCCAGTAGCTGGAATCTGCTTTTGCTGGTCCCTTTGTTCCTTGCCTACCAGAAAGTTTCAAAAATGCTGAGCTCCACAGTGCAGGTCCCATGGATGCAAACTGCTTACTGGACAGGGAGAAAGGACGTTAGCAAGAGAGGCCAGAGAGAGTGCTGGGATCGACGTTGTCAGGACACGGTTGGGATCACGGGGCAGGGACAGCGAGACTCTGTTCTGGTCTTGCCTGCCTGGGATATAAGAAGATGCTCAATAATCTGGATGGATGACGGGTGGGTGGGCTCCCCAGCAGGTGGACAGGCTCCAGACTCACACCCTCCTCTCTGCAGGGACTCACGGCATCAGACATGAGACCCAGCACACATGAGCCTGCACCCTCTGGCTGCCCTTCTCCCATCAGTCTTCCTGGGCCCCTCCCTTCTGGGCCTTTCCCTTCCCATTCCTCCAGCCAGTACAGCTGCAGGCCACCCCTTGCGACTCCCAGAAAAACAGAGGAAGCGTTGGGCCGGTACAAGAAACCCTGTGCTGCCTTGGAAGTCAGAAAATTCTGAGATTGCTCACTCGGCTGCTCAGAGGATCTTCTGTGTCTTTCCAGAGCTCTACAGCCTTGCCCAGCCATCAGACAGAACTTTCAGGAACTCATGCATGCTAGGAAGTAAAATTTTCTGTGGGCAATGGCGACCTCTGGCGTTCTAACCTGGCTTAGAACTATTTGGAGGCTTTGGCTCAAAGTGAAGCCTCGTGCTGCCCATTCCAGGTTCAAAGGAACAGTTTCCAGACACTGAGTTCATTTATAACAAAAGCAAGCAAAATCCAGGGGCTTGGGAAGCCCAAGGGTGCCACTCAGGAAGCCTGGTTGCAGCAGGAGCAGTTTCTGGGGTCTCAGTATGGACCGAATAGACTTTTTCTCGGTCAGGTTTGTCCTAGGAGCCCTGCAACTGAACTTGGAGGCTTGCACACAGAGGTGTGAGCACCACAAGGAGCCGTCTACATTTTTCAGTAGAATCAGGAAGGGACAGGACAAACTTCCTGTCTCTCTGCAAGCTTCAACTGATTCCACCCTGCGAGGTCTTGGGACATGTTAGAGGCTTGATCTTTGAAAGAGCACCAGACAGCACAGCAACACCTGGGACAACCGTGTGTATTTATGTCTGCAAGGAACCTTCTCATAGTCTTCATTAAGTTGGACTCACTCGGTGAATACATTCAATCTAATGCTTACAACAACAATAGCAAAACTGATTGAAGACAAAATAGTGATCATAGAAAAATAAATATTGATTCTGACAATCACAAAGGTCATCATTACAATAATGTGAATGGTAATAATTTTAATACAGACACTCAGATGACAGAGGTTGGGATGCAGGTCCCTGTAACTGAATGTCAAGGCACGGATAAAGGCTTCATGGGAGAGTTTGAAACTGTGGTCCATGGAGTGCACCCTGCAGTTGCTTTACGATGGCGAAGACAAGCAGCATTAACAAAGAGGAATGGGGCAAATGTGAGGACAGGAGCAGGATCCGCCGGAAGAGGGGGCACAGATCAGGCCTGTCTGCCACAGGACACCCACAAGCTTCAGCGGCTCAGTGAGCTTTCAGAGTGGAAGTGGAATGAGTGGTAGGTGATTGTCATACAAACTGCAAGGAAATTGGAAACCCATAGACACTTGGGGCAGCATTCTGCAGGTGGACATGAATAACAGCCCATCCAGTGTCTAGAGGAGAAGTCGAGACTCAGGGAAGTCAGGAATTTTCAAACCAGCAGCACACGCAGAGGGATGGAAAAGGCACGTGAGTAAGCTGAGAAGCTTGCTCAAAAATGACCTGAGGGGCCGGCACCGTGGCTCACTTGGTTAATCCTCTGCCTGCGGTGTCGGCATCCCATATGGGCTCCAGGTTCTAGTCCTGGTTGCTCCTCTTCCAGTTCAGCTCTCTGCTGTGGCCCGGGAAGGCAGTGGAGGATGGCCCAAGTGCTTGGGCTCCTGCACCTGCATGGGAAACCGGGAGGAAGCACCTGGCTCCTGGCTTCGGATCAGCGTAGCATTGGCTGTAGTGGCCATTTGGGGAGTGAACCAATGGAAGGAAGACCTCTCTCTCTCTCTCTCTCTCTCTCTCCCTCTCTCTCTCACTGTTTATAACTCTACCTGTCAAATAAATTAAAAAAAAAGAAAAGAAATGACCTGAGAAGGCTATACTTTCACGTTCTGCTGTTCCACTGGCTAAGGGAAGGCCAACTAACTATGGCAGCCAAAGACTGTGGTACAAACCACTACTGAATGAGATTAAGACACAAACGAAAATAGAATTAGTGTCCATGGATTTGAATGCTCATTATTGTTAACATGACAATACACTACTCAAATCTACATACAAGTTTAATGCACTCCACTTCAAAATCTCAATGGAAGATTTCAGTACAATATAATAAAATAATTCTAAGATTCATGTTGTATCTTGGTGGATATCAGCTAGCCAAAACAATATTGAATAAGAATTTGGACTCACACTTCTTCTTTTAAAATTTACTATAAAGTTACAGCAATTAAGATAACAAGTCATTGGCATAAAAACAGAGACGAATGGGATAGAGTAGACAATCTGGAAATAACCCCTTCCATATATGATCGATTGATTTTATGAATGAATGTTAAAAAGTTCACTGTGGAAAGGACAATGTTTTCAGAAGTGGTCTTGTGAAACCAAGATATCCATAGAAAAATGACTAAAGTTGGACCACTGCTTTATGCAATATAAAAATTAGCATAAAATTAATGCAAGACTAAACATACCAAGTAAACAGTACTTATACCATTAGATTTCCTGAGGACTTCTTAGACACAACATCAAAAAAAAAAGGAACAACAGAAAAAAATGAAGTGTAACTTACCAAATTTTTTAAATTGTGCATCAAGAATACTATCAGTAACTGCAAACAGAGCCCAGAGAATGGGAGAAAATATTTGTTAATCATATATCTAATGAAGGTTCAATACTCAGAATATATGAAGCTCTTACAACACAACAAAAGTGACCCAAATTGAAAATGGAGAAAGTAGTTGAGCTGACATCTCTCTAAAGAGGATATACTCATTCGTGACTAATGAACACATGAAGAGAAGCTCAACCTCATTATTCGTTAGGAAATACAAATCAGGACCACAGTGAGATGGTGCTCCACATTTATTAGAATGACTAACATGAAGCAAACCCATAATCCAGACAGAAAACACAAATGTCAAGGATACAGGGAATTGACAGTGTTGTTCATTGCTGTTGAGAATGAAAAAATGAGCAACTATTGTGGGAATCAGTGTGGTTGGGGCCTGCGCTGTGGTGCCACTGAGTAAGCCCTTGCTTGTGACACCAGTATCCCAGCTGCTTCACTTCCAATTCAGCTCCTGGCTGATCTGCATCCTGCAAAGCAGCAGGTGATGGTTCAAGCACTTGATTTCCTGCCACTCATGTGGGGGGCCTAGATGGAGCTCTGTGATCTTGGCTCAGATTGCCAGTTTGAACCCTGGCTGCTCTGTCTTTGATCCAGCTTTCTGCTAAAGTGCCTGGAAGGCAGTGTGTGATGGCTTCAGTGCTTTGGTCTCTGCACCCATGTGGGAAACCTGGATGGAGTTCTGGGCTCCTGGTTTCAGCCTGGCCTAGCTCTACGTGTTGTGGTCATTTGGAGAGTGAACCAGCAGATGGAAGAGTTCTTTCTCTTTCCTTCTCTCTGTTACTCTGCCTTTCAAAAAATTATGTGTTTTTTTTTTCTTTTAAAAAAAGAAAGCAAGAAAGCAAAGGGCTTCACATTAAAAACAATAGAAAATCTTTCATTGGCATCACCTTCCTTTCTATGCAGGGACAAACATGGTCCCAAGTTGCCATATCTGCTCTCAAATGCACACAAATCTCAGCTTAAACTGGTCAGCCCCCTGGATTAGGGAACTCCACTATTGTAGCACAGGGAGTTCAAGTTACTTGCTTTCTACCCTCCCTCTCTATGGAACCATTGAGTCTGGCCCTGATTCATACTTGTGAGCTATTTCCCAACAATCAGTGCAGGGGTAAACAAGAGGAGCAGGAGGAATCCCTCCGGGGGATATTTGCTCAACACTTGCTCCTGGAGGAGTAGCTAAGGAAGGTTAGTAGGGGCTTGCATGGGAGGACAGAGGGATACAGGACCTCAGTTCTGAATTCCAAATCCAGATCTAAGTGAAGGGTCCCTGAAGTGTACAGAGTGAGAGTTGGGGAGGCAGGAGAGAGCCTTTGGTAACATCACAGATGACAGGTGTGGTTCTGCCCATTGGCTGAGGATCTGCCCTCTCTGAACCTCCCACCAGAGGCCCGTTTGGACTGAGAGAAGGTCTCTGGCCTCCAAGGTCTAGGGGACTCAATCATAGATAGGGTTAGCTTGAGCAGATCTTGTGGGGTGTCCAAAACAGGAGGACATGAGGGGAGGATGGGGTGGGTCAGCCCTACCTGGGTCTCTAACCAGCAGGACTGGAGCTTGTCCCAGTCTCTGCTTCTGCCCTCCCCCCACAACCATGACATGAAGATGAGGGCCTTCCAGAGGCTGCCAAACAATGAATTAAAGAGGTGACTTATTCTAAATGTGTCTGCCATCAGAAAGCCCCAAGCCTGTGAACGTCACAGGGAAATCTTACTTTGAACAATGAGAGTAGAGTACAGGCTTCCTGGATCTGAGACCCCTTTCCCAGAGACCACGCGTCACGCACGTAATTGTCCCCTTGGGAAAAGAGAAAGGAGACCCTGACCTGCATCTGGCGCAGGTGGATCATGTTGGGGTCACGCAATCCTGCCTGTGAACATCTGCACCAAATACTAGCTGATTTAATCAGAATGAAGCCAGGATTTAAAAGAATTTAAAAATCATCCCTAAATAGTGTAAGAATGATTTAGTTTCTTTGGCTGAAATATTTTCAAAATTAGAGAACATAAAATAAAGCATGAAACTTCAACACATATTCAAAAATGATCACTAGCTGGGGCCGGCACCGTGGTGCAGTAGGTTAATCATCCGCCTGCAGCGTCAGTATCCCATATGGATGCCGTTTCTAGTCCTGGTTGCTCCTCTTCCAATCTAGCTCTCTGCTGTGGCCTGGGAAAGCAGTAGAAGGTAGCCCAAGTCCTTGGGCCTCTGTAACCCTGTGGGAGACCAGGAAGAAGCTCTTGGCTCCAGGCTTTGGATGGGCGCAGCTCTGGCAGTTGCGGCGATTTAAGGAGTAAACCAGTGGAAGGAAGACCTTCCTTCTCACTGTAACTCTACCTCTCAGATAAATAAATGAAATCTTTAAAAAAGATGATCATTAGCAATCTTGTACAACCCATTTCAAAGTCTGCTTGCTGGGTGGATGTGAGCTGGATTCTTTAATGCAAATCTAGAGTAAAATCATTGCTCTCAGAAATTATTTACATCTCAAATATTTAGAATAGCAGAAATCTACTTCTCATGAAGAAGATATAACTAAAGTAAAATGTCAGTAGAAAAGGGCTATTGGAACCAAAATTCATAACATACTTTAACCTAAAAAGACAATGTCTTTAAGGACAGATAAACTGACCAGCAGGCCTGCATTTTTACTTCTTTTTGACACCGTGCTATGCATGTTGCTGGTGCCTTGAGATGGGAACAATCGCTGACGTGTGTCTTCTAAAAATAAAGTAATAATCTTTTAGCAATACCAACCTTTCTGTTTTTGATGAATGATGATTGTCTACACTGCCAATGTAAGCAAAACAGTATAAAAAGTCTTAGAAATAACAGCTGCTTCCAACAAATTAACTGGGTCCAAGATTCTTCTATCAAAATAAGTAGTACATATGTATAATTTTAATAAATTAAAATGTAATTAGAAGAATTATTGATAACACACACCCCAATAATAAATAAATAGTTCCATTTACTAAATCAGGAAAATATAGATAGGTAGGTAGGTAGGTAGGTAGGTAGATAGATAGATAGATAATAGAGAGATAGTTGCAATGATATGATTTTGAACAAATGGATATTAATACATACTCATTGTTGGAGAAAATCACAAAAGCATTAATTAATGTGAAATTCAAACAATTCCAGCCAAAACCCCAACACATTTTATCTTAGAGGATAAGGAGAGAATTGAAGAATGAACAAGTCTGCAAAGCCAGCATTAGCATATGCAAAGTGTTGAATAGTTAAAAGGGTAGAAGGGAAACCCCACCCTTACAGCAAGGGCTATGAGAGTAACAAGGAGCCCAGAGAACAAATTAGAATAAACAGACTGTCACACACAATCAACACAGAACCAGTGTTTCCCCACTCTCATGGAGAGAAACAAATTTAATTATACACCCGAATTTTATCAAGAGCTAAGTATACAACTGAAAACATGTAAACACCCATTTGAACATTTAGGGTAAAAGTATGCTTTTAGGGTACAGGGAAACATTTGAAAATTTTAAAATGTAAATCATGATGGAAAATTCTAAAACTCTACCATGCTGGTACAGGATTTTGACAGTTGGGGAAGCTATGGCTGTGTCCATTTTTAACATTGGCAGTCAAAATTATATGTATTTATTGCATCAGTTGATTTTTGCAATATACACCTTCTGTCCCATTTTGCAGTGAAACTGTGTGACATTGTGAAATACTATCTATATTTGGTTTTCATATCCAGTTTCCTTGGCTTACAGCTCCTAAACTCCTTGGATTCTTTCAAGTGATACCCTTTCACGTGCTAATAGGCTGACTAAAGGCTGCCCATTCCTGGAAGCTTGAGGATGGGCTCTGCTCACTTGAAAGACAAGACAGAAAAAGTAGGACCCTCAGCCCCACCCCCTCAACCACCAGGGAGCCAACAGGGGCTGGAGAGGAATTTGATCACCAGTGGGCAATGATTTAACCCATCATACCTTCGGGAAAATCCCAAAGTGGGAGGGTCACAGTGCCTCTGGACGGCTGAACACTTGCAGGTTCACAGAGCAGGTGTGGCAGTCCTGTGCCCTTACCCAGGGAAAGACTGGTATGGAAGTCCCACTTTCTCCTTCCTGGTTCACTCTGCCTTTATAAAGCCCTTGTGTTCCTGTGTATTATTCTCACTTTCTAAATAAACCTTATCAAACTGTATGTACGTGGTGTTTAAGCCTGTGTTTAGAATTCTTCTCTAAGTAAAAGGCAAGAACCGGAAATAGGAGTTTGAGGCTAACCTAGCCCACAACACTTGGGGGTGGGTGGGTGAGACTCTGCACACCTGGTGTTAGAAGCAGTGAAGTGGGTGAGAGTATACTAGGAGCCCTGAGTTTGAGATTTTTTCTTACATAACCAAAAACTGCTCAAAAAAAAAAAAAAAAAAGAATGAATGAATGAGTGAATGAAGGGGCTGTGAACTAAGGGGAAGCCACCATGGAAAGCAACACTGAAAGGGCACTTTCAGAGCCAGCAGGCCATGCAGGAAGCAGGCTTTCTGCAGCCTCCAGCTCCTGCCCAGGAATGTGAACTTTTGAACTGGGCTGAGACTGCAAAAGCCATAAACATCCTCTAATAAATGTTACAGCTGCACTGGTCACAAGTGAACTTTTCACCTAGAGATAGTGCAGGAATTAATCACGTGTAGCCGAGTATTGTAGAGCCTGGTGTTAGGATACCTTGTCTGCACCAATCACCTTCCTAGGCAAACAACTTGTTAAGCTGTCTGGAATTTCTTTTGTCTTCCATTTCTCCTTGCTTGGAAAACCCTGCAGGAGGGAAGCGTCTTTGGAACACTTTCAGAGCTATCTGAGTCTGTGTCTACAGAATGGCGATTCCAAGACCACAAATGAAGTTCTTTTATATTTTCAGAGCTTGAATAGATAAACAAGGCATAACCCATTTTCCTTAATTGTGCCATGTGGTTTACTTAATTTGTAGGAAAATATTTTGTTAAATGAGGATCTTGATTAGATTTAAATTGACTGCCATCCGAGTAAATCAGGGTGCATCTTCTGAATTGTATGATTAAAGAGGTTATCAATTGCATATAAAGAGAGATATTCACCAAGGCAGCAGTTTTCCCAGCCAGAGAAAGAAGACCTGGACTCCCTTGCGTGGGGACCCCATCTGCAAAAAAGGCTCTGTCGTTGGCTTTCCTACCCACTCAGGCTTTGGTAAGTACTGGAGTTCTTAACAGAGAGGGGCAGATTTTAAATTCTGTGATGGAATTCACAGTTATAAAGTGATTGATAAATCTGACTGCAGGTATTTGGAGACAAGCCATCTGTGACAGGTTAGGCCTTTGGAAGATAGAATTTCTGCGTATTTAGACTTCAGATGTAATGGTCAGAAAGGAGTTTGCCTCTTAGCATTCATTCATAGGCTGAGTTTTTGTTGTTGTCATTTTAATCATTGGGGTCCAGAGAATGAATCAACTGGGAAGAAAGTGCATCTGTATGGTTTATGGTAGAAATGAAGATTGATAATAATGTTCCCTGAGGATATAATAGCAAGGTGCTTGTTGGACGTTCAGTGCAGCTGTCAGCTAAGAATGGAGACTAGAGGAATGGTTTTTATGTTTGGGGGTGAGGGGGCGTAGTGAGATGTATTTCGTTTGATGTGTGTAAGTTTGACAGCAAAGGTGCTCAGAAATGAGATTCAGATGAGAGTCTGGTCACTTTAACTTTAGCGATAGTATAACCTTAACAAAAGCATGTTCCTCTTCCTCCTTTTCACATTTTAACTAGCAAAAGCTGGCTACCAGTCTCCGGACTTAGATGCCTCAGAATTTCAGGACCCATTGTCTTCTATTATTGCTTCTCTCCCAACCCTCCCCGCAATTACCCTTTCTCCTGCTACTTGCAAACTGGGTGAGGGCCACTCTAACAAACACTCTGCCTGCCTGCCCAGCATCAACTCCCCCATCTGGGGTGTTGATGGTCCAGGCCTAATTCTGGCACAATTGAATAAATGTGAGCCAACCAGGTCATTGCAAAAAGAGGAGAACAGGGACTGGTACTGAGAGTTGATGCATTCCAGTAATAGTGAGAAATTCCTTTCAGAGGGCATCTGGACAAGGCCATTGGAGAGGAGACAGGAGACTCACAGATTCCAATGTCAGATAATTAGCTTCCCTGAGGAGATCTTGGCTTAGTTTTTGTTTCCAAGTAAGAATTTATTTACATTTTTTTAATGGAGAGGTAAGTGGAGATGGTAACAATTTATTTATTTAAAAATTAATTTGTTTGCAAGTGAAGATGGAAGAACAAGAACTTGGGAGCAAATACATTTAGAGGAGATTTTGTCTCAAAAGACAATAGGCGTTTAAATGACAAGAAATTTAAATGACAAGGTGACTTTTTTTTGTGGAAGAGATGGAAAGATTTCTCTTAAATGACGTGCATTTTATAAACAGGAATATAGTTCCTGACAAAACAGGCGAAAAAGAGACTCAAAGGCGACAAGGTGGCACCAGGCATAGCATGTCTCCTTCATTTAGTAGGAGAGGAGTAGCCGATGGCTATGAGTGCGTGCATATTTGTTGTGGTGGTGACACAGTAGGGCACTTTGTCACATTATGCAGTTCGTAAGTGTTATGGGCTGAATTGTGTGCCCTCAAAGTTCTTACGGTGAAGTCGTAGCCCCTAGAGCCTCAGTATGCTATTAGAGTATCTTTATTTATTTTCTGTAAAGACTTATTTATTTTACATGAAAGGCAGTTACAGAGATAGACAGAGAAGGGGAGCTAGAGAGAGATTGTCCATCAACTCTTCAAATGGCCACAACAGCCAGAACTGGGTCAGACGGAAGCCAGGAGCCATGAGCTCCATCCGGGTCTCCCACGTGGGTGGCAGGGCCCCAAGCACCTCAGTTCACTCTGTTGCTTTTCCAGGCACATTAGCTGGGTTGGAAGTGGAGTTGGGGGCAGGGTAAGCGAGGGAGAGGAAGTGGGCTGGAACTGGCATCCATATGGGATGGGAGCATCACAGGAGGTTTACCCCACTCTGCCACAATGCTGACCCCAAGAGAGTGTCTTTAAACAGACAGAGACAGCTGGGCGGATCCTAATCCAACATGACTGGGGTCCTTACAAGAACAGGAAATTAGGGCTTGTTGAGAGGGAAGGCTGTGCTGATTCACAGAGACGTCTGCTGTCCACAAGGCAGAGGGAAGAGGCCTCAGAAGAACCAACATGCTTCTCCTTGGTCTCAGAACGGCAACCTCTAGGACCGAGAGAGCCCAGAGAAGGTGTCTTGCTTTTCTTTTCTTTTTTCAAGCCACTCAGTCTATGGCAGAAGTAGCAAACTAATCTGATCTATTTAGTAGGAGGTAATCTCATCTTTTGAAAGTGAGGCTAGAGGTCGGCACTGTGGCTCACTAGGCTAATCCTCTGCCTGTGGCACTGGCACACCGGGTTCTAGTCCTGGTTGGGGTGCAGTGCGCTGGCTGCAGCGGCCACTGGGGAGTGAACCAGTGGAAAAGGAAGACCTTTTGAAATCAGACAAGACCCCCTAAAATCTACACTAAAATGTGGCCCCTTAAAGTTCCATAGAAATGTTATCCGGGGTGCCACATGCGCTACCGGAATTTGGGGTGCCTTACAATTTCACCACGGGCTTATTACTAAATCCCCAATGTTAATAAGCCCGAGAGGGTTCTTGCCTAATATTTAGAGAAGAATTCTAAATACCGGCACAAATAAATGAGGCAGCATGGTACATTTTAAGCTTTTATTTAGTGGGAAAGATGCATAGGAGAGTGAGAGCTTTATTTAGGGGAGAGAGAAGTGAATGGGGGTTCATACCAAGCACCAGGAACCAGCCACATGGAAGAGCATCTCGTCCAGGAAGCCTAGAGCACATGGCCCGAAGGCCATGCGCCCTGGAGGCGTGGGGCTACAGCAAGCCCCTTCCTAGCAAGAGGCCAGGGAAAAGGAGCTGTGGCCTGGCTTTTAACCCACTTCCAAAGGGGAGTGGTTAATTAACCTGATTGGTTGGTGAGCACCCAGGTGTGGCCAGGTAGGGGGATGAGGCCACACAGGGGCGTGGCAAGGGCATCAGGTAGGGGCATGAGGTCACACAGGGGCATGGTCTTCCAGTACACAAATCTGATCAATTTTAACCTGTATGCCTGCCTACTTCACTTTCTCTCTGTCTCTCTCACTGTCCACTCTGCCTGTCAAAAGAAAATAAAAAAGAAAGTGAAGCTAGGGCCATTGCTGTGGCTTAGCAGGTAAAGCTACCCCTGCAGTGCCAGCATCCTTTATGGGCACAGCTTTGAGTCCTGGCTGTTCCAGTTCTGATCCCCTGGGAAAGCAATGGAAGATAGCCCAAGTCCTTGGGCACCTGCACCCACAAAGGAGACCCAGAAGAAACTCCTGGCTCTTGGGTTTGGACCGGCCCAGATCTGACCGTTGCAGCCATTTGGGAAGTGAACCAGCGGATGGACGATCTCTCTGTCCTCTGTCTTTCTGTCTCTCTGTAACTCTAATAATAATAAAAAGTGAGGATAAAGGGGAGGATGTGTAGGAGGAACTGAAGACAGAAGATTTTAAATACGGGTGCTGAGAATGATTGATTTAGGAAAGCATATTTGTAAGTCACAGGAGTGCACTTCTGTATGTAAGATCAATGTCTCAGTCACATGCTGTCAGATACAGTAGCGCAAAGAGGCACTCAAGGATTTATAGTATATGTGCATCTGTACAATATCTACATTTGAAGTGAATGTGGCAAAATGTTAAAAAATGTAAAATAATAAGTAAAATGAAAGGACTTCTGAATAACTACAGCAGGAGTGGTCAGTCTTTTTACTGCCAAGACCATTTGCATATTTATTTACTCATTTTAAATATTTATTTATTTATTTGAAAGGCACAGAGAGAGCACGGGAGCTGAGCTAGCCCCTTCCCCGTTGCCAGGCTTCTAAGGAGCTTAGGAAGGGGAGTGGTTACATGGTACCGCCCCTGGCCCCAGGTAAGGTACATCCTGGGGAAGGGGTCATTTGATTGATAGGTGGATGGATAGGATTACATAGGGTGAGGGAGGTGTGGCTTCCAGTTCATGGCCCTAATCGTGCTCCTTGCCTTTATCCCATATCAGTTTTACTTGCTACACCACATTGCTGGCCCCATTTGGGTACATACAACATCATTTGTGGGCCTTACAAAATTATCAACTTAAAATTAACCTACCATAGATTTAGTGAATTTTGAGTCACTCCTGCAGTTGCCTTGACAGGGCTGGGCCAAACAATCTGTGAGTCTCCCAGGGTCAGATGTTCCCCACCCCTGGAATAAAAGAATTAACCGATCTCCCTTATTTCCCCTCAAAAAGGCCTTTACTCTTTTCTCTCCAGGTGTGTGGGGGTGGGGGTGTGGAGTTTTATACAGTGGTTTTGTGGTTATCCGAAAAATCCAATCAAATTGAACGAGTTGTGTCCCAGAGAAAGAAACCCAGATCAGGTTTAGTATCTGGGCAATCAGGGTGTGTCCCCTGGAATGTGGCTGTGGTTGGGTCTCCCTGCTGCCCTTTCCCTACTTAAAGAGAAACAGAATATGCATTTGCCCTGAGGAGGGGAAAGTGGACTTAGGCCGAAGAGCTGCCTCACAGCCGGCTGGGGAAACCGTGGCAGAGTCTAGCTGGCATCACCTTCTCCTCTGCCTTTCGTTTTTTTGGTGAGTTCTCCAAATAAGAAGATGTGAGCCTTGTTCCCTTACAGTAAGTCTGGTTTATTGTAAGACATTTGTCAGTAAAGCAGCATTGGATGATCTTTAAATTTTGTTGTGTCAACATCGACTTTGCCATTCTCATGTCCCATTTTGCTGCATTTGTATAACCTGTCCTTTTGTTTTAATATATCTCATTATTTTAACTATCTCTTCTAAGACGCTAAACTTATTCTGACCCAAACAGTAACTCCTAGTTATGTGGGGCTATTAAGTTCATACTAATTTAACTAGTGTGGTGTTAGCTAGATTTCACGTGTCTGCTTGCTGCTGTATTGTGCAATGTAGGTATACAGCATCTCTTTCAGCATAGAACATTCTCTCGGGCATGTGAATCCACATCTTACATTTTCATTCTACTTTTTGGCATGCAAATAATTTATTTTCTGCTTTCCTATATTTCCTTTTATGAAATTTAAAATTTTTTATCAAGCTTGTTTTCTATTTTTTAAATATTTAATTTATTTATTTGAAAGGCAGAGTTACAGAGAAAGAGAAGGAAAAGAGAGAGAGAGCTATAGTCCATCTGGTGGTTCACTCCCCAGATGGCTGCAACAGCTGGGGTTGGGCCAGGCTAAACCCAGGAGCCAGGAGCTTCTTGTGGGTCTCCCACGTGGGTGCAGGGGCCCAAGGACTTGGGCCATCCTTTGGCTGCTTTCCCAGGTGCATTAGCAGGGAGCTGGATTGGAAGTGGAGCAGCCGAGACTTAACCTATGCCCATATAGGATGTTGGCTTTACTCTGCGCCACAGCGCTGACCCTTATCAAATTTTTTTTTATTGCTTTGGCTTCTCTAGATGAATGTTTACATAATTATTTTAATCATTTTTAAAAATTAATATGAGCCAATAATTTTCCTGTGAGTATTGTAAAAATAATTCTTTTGTTACATTTACCAATAACATTTTTGCTATGGTTTTGAGGCTTATAGTATATGGTGTTCAAGCTCTCTCTGGTCAAGTTTTTACGTAATCCCTCCCTCCCTCATTTTTTTTAAAGATTTTATTTATTTATTTGAGAGGGAGAAAGGTGTTCTGTTTGTTTGGTTCACTCTCCAAATGGCCACAATGGCTGGAGCTGCACTGATCTGAAGCCAGGTGCCACTTCCTGGTCTCCCACATGCGTGCAGGGGCCCAAGGACTTGGGCCATCTTTCTACTGCTATTCCAGGCCATAACAGAGAGCTGGATCAGAAGTGGAGCAGCCGGGACCAGAACTGGTGTCCAGATGGGATGGCAGTGCCACTGCGCCATGGTGCCTGCACCTCCTATCTCATTTAAAAGTCTGTCTCTGCAGAGATAAGAGGCATTCAATAAGGTCAGGGAAGTGCCTTTTTTGTTTTTAAAGATTTATTTATTTATTTGAAAGTCAGAGTTACACAGAGAGAGGGGAGGCAGAGAGAGAGAGAGAGAGAGATCTTCTACCTGCTAGTTCACTCCCCAGTTGTCTGCAACAGCCAGAGCTGAGCCAGTCTGAAGCCAGGAGCCTCTTCCCGGTCTCCCACATGGCTGCAGGGGCCCAAGGACTTGGACCATCTTCAACTGCTTTCCTAGGCCACAGCAGAGAGCTGGATCAGAACTGGAGCAGCAGGACTCTAATTGGATGCCTAGTATTATATCCCACTCTTGAACTTTTTGAAGCTTCCTGTGTGAGTGACTTTTCCACAGTATGTTGCACTTTCTTTCATTTTCCAATCTGATCTCTCTTCTTACATGGCTTTATTTCACTTTTGGACATTTTAGAACTCTGGGAAGTCATTTCTCCTTCTCTGTGTTAAAATCGTCTACTCCTGTAGTTTTGCTCTTGAGTTCTATTTCATTGAGATTTTTATGATTTGTAGTTCAATCCTACCTGACTGGATAATTTTATGTCATGTTCTGTATTCCATGGGAAAGGATTTCTTGAATATTCATGCTAGATTCACTTTTTGTTCCCACTTCTTAAGCACTTGAGCCTTTTTAGTCATTTTCATTCAGTTGAGTTCTCTCTACACCATGTAAACCTAAGGCAACAGTTTGGAGAAAAATTCCAACAGTGTTGTACAATGAGACATTTGCCTAGTTCAGCATTGCGTCTATTAAATGTCTTATCTAATGAGATTTCATGATGGGGGGCTGGAAGGGGCTGGTTCTCCTCCACTTAGTACTTTCTTTGATCCCCCACTTGGAAGCAGGGACATAGTGTATTTCCTCTGAGCATACCTAAAAGGGTTATCTCTATCTGTCCTTAAAAGAAAAATTTCGGGGTCAGCGTTGTGGCATAGTGAGTAAAGCCTCCGCCTTTGATGCTGGCATCCCATATGGGCGCTGGTTCATGTCTGAACTGATCCACTTCTGATCCAGCTCCCAGCTAATGGCCTGGGAAAGCAATGTGGGATGGTCCAAGTGCTTGAGCCCCTGTTTCCTACATGGGAGACCTGGATGAAGCTCCTGGCCCCTGGGTTCGGCCTGGCCTAGACCAGCCTGCTGCAGTCATCTGGGGAGTAAAACTGTGGATGGAAGACCTCTCTCTCTTTGTCTCTCCCTTTCTCTCTGTAACTCTGACATTCAAATAAATAAATAAATCTTAAAAAAAAAGAAAAGAAAAATTTTAAGAGTGTCAGAAAAAGAGAGAAATTTTCTATTTCTCTGTTTTGCTCTGAATTTGGTCAGAAGCTACAACCAAGCATAACATCAGGCCAAAGCCTGTGGAGTTTTCCTACGTCTTCCCTGTTCATCCTCAGAGGCTCCTGGATTGTCTGGATAGTTCAATCAGCAGTATTCATGGAGAATTCCTTTTTATTCCTTTGGAATGGTGGACTGGCCTGGACCCTGGTTAGCCATCCCCAGCATTAATCTGGGGCTTCCTTTCAACATCTGACTGAGAGATAGAACTGCACTTAGCACTTGATTGTGAAAGGAGAGGAGAGAAAGGACTTAAAACGATTCAGAAATGATTTTTGTTTCAAGATAAAAGAGACCCAGTGAGCTTAAACAATGAGGGGCTTGACTGCGGTAAGGAGACAGGATCTAACAGGAGAAGAGAGTGACCAGGGACAGCATGGATACTGATTTGAACAGGAGAGAAGAAGCGACCAAGGGGCATGAACAAAGGAATAATTGTAGCTATTGCCCTGATAAACTAAGTTACTACCACATAGTGGGGTTCATACATGTTATACACTGATTTATATCCATTAACATAAATTACTCAAAATTCTTTTTTTTTAAAGATTTATTTATTTATTTGAAAGTCAGAGTTACACAGAGAGAGGAGAGGGAGAGAGAGAGAGAGAAAGAGAGAGAGGTCTTCCGTCTGATGGGTCACTCCCCAGATGGCTGCAACGGCTGGAGCTGTGCCCATCTGAAGCCAGGAGCCTCTTCTGGGTCTCCCTCGTGGGTGCAGGGGCCCAAGGACTTGGGTCATCTTCTACTGCTTTCCCAGGCCATAGCAGAGAGCTGGATCAGAAGTGGAGCAGCTGGGACTCGAACCAGCGCCCATATGGGATGCTGGCTCTTGAGGCCAGGGCGTTAACCTACTGTGCCATAGCACTAGCCCCTCAAAATTCTTAGGTTGAAGTCCTAACCCCCAGGGCATGCTACCAAATTTACATAAAGGGTCTTCAACTAGGTAATGAATATACAATGAGGTGCTTAGACTGGGCTATATTCCAATGTGGTTGATATCTTTATAAGAAAAGGAAATGGGTGGGTGGGTCGGGGAGTCCCAAATGTTGCTGCCTGTGATGCCAGCATCCCAAGCATCCCAGCCATCTGAGTCCTGGCTGCTCCCTGCTCATGCTACTGAGACTGAGAAAGCAGCAGAAGATGATCCAAGTACTTGGATTCTTGTTAGTAAATGTCAGAGGTGCTGTTCAAAGATGGAGGTGTGGGACACAGCACTCAAGGACTTGAGCACAGGAGGTGGGCGGAGGTAGCATGAGTAAAATTACTATGGTGACATTTTCTAGTGTGTACTTTGTTAAATTACTCATGTTTTCTCAAACTCTGTGTATGTCAATTATTAAATTGGTAGGTAAACTATAATCTGCAGGGTTATTGTGAGGACTAAATAAGTGAATATATGTAAATATATAACACATTTAATACAAATTTACCTTTTTTCTTTCGGAGTTCGGTACAGATGGGTGAAATAATTGTACTTCTGTTTATGACTCAATCATCATTTTTCCATGAAATAATTTATTGACAGTTTGGGGAGTAACAATTTATAATAGATTTCTCGCACACATACATACATGCATACATATATATGCACACATGTGTATGTGTGTGAGTATAATAAAAACATGGTTGTTTCAGCTAATGCAAATACGAGTTTTCAAGGATTTCAGCTACCACTGTAATAAAATGTTAGACAAAGCAGCTTCATTTCCTCCCAACACCCAGTCATCCCATGGTTTCAGAGCGGCCTTAACCTAGAGGATCGTGACAGTCTCTCATGGAGACCCTGGCAATCCTCTGCTTTCCACAGGGCACAGTGAGGGCTAGGTATGAGGATGTGTGGCATTGATTCTCTGCAAATGGAGCAAGGCCTTGAGTTGATGAACTCCTTCATCAATCAATTCTCCGTTGATTTAAAACCAATGCACTGGTGACAGATGTAAAAGATAGGTTCCAGACGGCAGTGGGGTTCCAGAGGGCTGTGACGGCTGTTGGAGAACCATTGCTAGTCACAAAGCAAGTGAAGTCAGATCAATTGCACAGTGCTCACCTGTGGGTGGAAGGCATAATCCTCATGTTGCATGAGTCAGGGATCTCCGGGTTCTGGAACTAGGGAGAGGGTTAAATAACCTGGACTTCATGAGATAATTCACACATAAAACAATGATTTTCATCTTCTTATCCATAAGGTATCTGCATTTATGTCTTACTTATTAGCAGCTATAGCCATAGCCTTCTTACTGCGCCCTCGGATAGGAGAATTGTGTGCCAGCCTGTGTTTTTCTGTTGTTCAGGTGATGTCACACCCTGGTGAAGAGCTGGTGTTTTGTGACAGGTGGGTCTGGACACTATGCACAAGGCTGGGGTCTCATGGTTTCTTTCTCTGCCCTCAGCTTTGCAAGCTCAGCTAAGCTTGGACTGCATGACACCCAGAGGAAGATCACAGGAAAGCGAGTTACTGCCAATGCACCCACTGGTAAGCACGGAATGCCTTTTTCCATTGATGGAGTAAGAACAGCTCCTTTCTGCAAAGATGTAAGGACAAACAGGGGGGTGTTTGGGGATATGAGCTCCAGCAAAGTGTTCCCAGGACTCTGGGCTGGTTCTCCTGCTCAGGAACGCATCAGTGAAGAATAGCCTTCTTAATATCACACTGGTTTATTCCAGCCCCAGAAAGGTTGTGAATTACAGAAGAGATGCAGGATTTTCTCTTTCTCATCTGGATTATAATTCACCCACTAACTATGGTTCTGGCTGTAATGGGCTTAACCTCGTGGTGAATGTGGGTGATAGAGATGAGCGAGGACTAGACCCTGACAATCCAGCATGGGTCAGATGTTCTCGCAGGTGAGTTCACCCAATCCAGTGGGGCTGCACACTCAGGAGGAGGAATGCGGCAGGCAGAGTAGAATTTAAGGCTCCGAGAAAGTGTCTAATGAGCTGGGTGCACAAAGACCGATAAAGAAGCTTCTTCCTTCCCTTGAGCCAAGCGATTAGATCGCGATACGAGGGGAGATGGTGGTTCCCAGAGCAAACTGAGACTGGGAGGCCTCCTGTCCCCGGAATGACCACTGTAGGACTGCCCCTCAGCAAGCGGGCTCCCAGGTCTCTGGCTTGTGTTGCTGACCTCTCTGCATTTTAGCCTCACCACAAACACCTGAGTCATGTCACGCTGAGAGACGGCGTGTAGTGAACCGGGGTTTCCATGAAGCTCATTTGGGTCTGAAGAATGCTACAGATTACCTCAAAATTTGCTGCCTGTTAAAAAAGAACAATAGATTAATGGCAGGTATTTAGCACATATTTGTTAGGAAGCATTTCATTATATTATTTCAGCGGATCCTTCAACACTTATAATGGTTCATTGTTTTCTTTTTAGTATTTCTTTTATTTATTTGAAAGGCCGAGTTACAGAGAGAGGGGGAGAGATAGAAAGAGAAGTTTTCCATCCACTGGTTCACTCCCCAAATGGCCTCAATAGCCAGGGCTGGTGCCAGCCTCCTCCGGGTGCCAGGTGCCAAGAGCCTCCTCCGGGTCTCCCATGTGAGTGGCAGGGGCCCAAGCATCTAGGCCATCCTCTGCTGCCTTCCTAGGCATATTAGCAGGAAGCTGGATTGGAAATGGAACAGCCAAGACTCAAACTAGCATCACTATGGGATACTGGTGCTACAGGCAGTGGCTTATTCCACTATACCACAGTGCCAGCCCTTGCAACAGTTCATAAGCCAGCTTATAGATGAGGCATGTAGTACTTGTCTAAGAGAATATTTGAATTATAGTCACAGTTTAAAAGCGGTAAATCATGCTAATAGTAAGTCTTATGATGTGTCTGTACTTCAGTTACATGAAATATTGTGGAAGAGAATTCTTGTTATGAATTTTCACATGAAAATTTTATAATTACCTGGGAGGACAAAACTATGAGGTTGCAAAAAAGTTTCCAGGTAGTACACTTCATCTGGTATTGCTTTATAATAGTTATGTGGATTCAGTGTATGTATGTCTATGGGAAACGGATACCAAGTCAACCCAGAGTGGCCTGGCTGGAGGTCAAGCACAGTCTCATCTTTCTGTACATCCAGTTCCCTCCCCTGCCTGTGTCATCTCAGCCTTCCTTCCTGCACATGAACAAGGGCTTCTCTGTCTAAACTGGGATGTCCATGATACTGTTTTATTTTTCCCCCAAAGAAACCTTTTATGTAATGGGTACAAATTTCCCAAGTACAACTTTAGGAATATAGTGATTCTTCCCACCATACCAGCCCTCCCACCCTCAATGCCACCCCTTCTCCTCCTCCTCCTTTCTCTCCCATTCCCAGTCCTATTCTCCATTAAGATTCATTTTCAATTAACTTTATACACAGAAGACCAATTCTATACTGGGTAAAGATTTCAACAATTTGCACACACTAACTGTTTGAGAACAAGTTTTACAGTTGATTCTCATAATACAACTCAGTGAGGACAGAGGTTCCTGCATGGGAAGTAAGTGTACAGTGACTCCTGTTGTTAATTTAACAATTAGCACTCTCATGTATGCCAGTACATACTAGTCTAAGAATTTTCTCTGGTGATGGATGGTGTTTTAGGAATCAGTGACCTTTGAAGATATAGTTATAGACTTCACAAAGGAAGAGTGGGCCCTGCTGGATACATCCCAAAGAAAACTGTACAGAGATGTGACACTGGAAAATATCAGTCATCTGGTCTCCCTGGGTGAGTCTATCTGTATTTATCTGTTATGTATGTATTCATTCATTCACTCAGTATCTACAGCAGCCTCTCTATACCCGACTGCAGTCTCTGTGCTCTCATTTCCATAACTCTTATAAATCTTGAAAAGGTTCCTTTCACATTTACTCACGTCTAGTTTATCATTTTCCTAGAATGTAGCATTGACACAATTTCATGTCATTCTTCCTAATCAGTCTCCAGCGCTGAGTAGATTTGGGAGATCCGTTAATATTTTTGAACACATGAATAAATTGATTAAGTATTTTATAAATATTCTTCCCTAGTAACTCTCTGAGAGTTGAGACTAAAACAGTGAAAATGCTGGGACTTCTTTAATTCTTTTTGTGTGTGTGATTTCAAAGATCTTAAAAGGACATACAAGAGTTCTGCATATTTGTGGGTTATAGAGTGATAATTAGATGGGTACACAATGTGCCATGATCAAATCAGAGTAATTAACGTTCCCATCTCCTTAATCATTTATGATTTGTGTTGGGAAACTTTACACTCCTCTCTCCTAGTTCTTTGTAATAAACATGTTGTAAACGATAGACACATGCTGTTCTGTAGACCAGACCTTACGCCTCCTGTCTAGCTGTTATTTGGTACTTGTTACACAGCTGTCCCCTACTGTTCCTCTCCTCTACCATTCGTAGCCTCTAGAGACCACTATTTTACTCCCCACGTCTCTGAAGCAAATTTCGTAGCTTCTACATGAGTTAGAACTACATGGTGGCCATCTTTCAGTGCCAGGTTATTTAACTTCACATAATATCCTCCAATTCGTCCATACTTCATCCAATGACAGCATCTCACCCTGTCTTACAAGGCTGACTGATACTCTCTCATGTATTTATATATACCACATATATATTTATATATATACCACATCCTCTTTATCCATTTTTTTTATTTGACAGGTAGCGTTATAGACAGTGAGAGAGAGAGAGCGAGAGCGAGAGCGAGAGCAAGAGAGAGAGAGAGAGAGAAAGGTCTTCCTTCCATTGGTTCACTCCCCAAATGGCCACTACGGCTGGTGCTGCGGCGATCCAAAGCCAGGAGCCAGGTGCTTCCTCCTGGTCTCGCATGTGGGTGCAGGGACCCAAGGACTTGGGCCATCCTCCACTGCCCTCCTGGGCCACTGTAGAGAGCTGGACCAGAAGAGGAGCAACCGGGACTAGAACCCGGCACCCATATGGGATGCTGGTGCCGCAGGCGGAGGATTAACCAAGTGAGCCATCCCATATCCATTCTTTTTTTGATGAACACGTCAGCTGAGTCTATGGCTTGGCTATTGTGAACAGTGATTCAAGAAACATGTGAATGCAGGTATCTTTTTGATATAATCCAGACATGGGATAGCTGGATCATACAGTAGTTCCACCTTTAGTTTTTGAGGCACACGCGTACCATTTTCCATGTGGCTATACTAACTTACATTCCCACCAACAGTGTATTAGGACTCTTTTCTTGTCCTTGGCAGTATTTTTTTTTTCTCTTTGATATTCTCATTAGAGTGAGATGATATCTCACTGTGGTTTTGATTTCCATTTCCCTGATGATTAATGATTAATGATGTCATTTTCTCATATACTTATTGGTTATTTGTGTATCTTTTTTAGGGAGGAAATGTCTTCTTAGATCATTTATCCATGTTTTAATTGAATTATTTGTTTTTTACTTTCTGCTGCTGAGTTTTTAGTGTTCTTTATAAATTCTGGATATTAATCATTTTTCAGATGATCAATTTGCAAATAATTCTCTCATCCCTCAGTTTATCTCTTTGTTCTTTTGATTATTTCCTTTGTTGTCCAGAAAGCTCTTAGTTTGATTTAATGGCTATTTTTGCTTTTGTTGCCTGTGCTTTTGAGGTCTTGAATTGTTTCCTCTAGGCTTTCTTCTAGTAGTTTCACAGTTTCAAGTATTACGTTTAGGACTTTGATCCATTTTGAGTTAATTTTTTTAAAGATTTATTTATTTATTTGAAAGGCAGAGTAACAGAGAGGCAGAGGCAGAGAGAGAAAGAGATCTCCCATCTGCTGGTTCACTCTCCAGATGGCCACAATGGCTGGAGCTATGCTGATCTGAAGCCAGGAGCCAAGAGCTTCTTCTAGGTCTTTCATGCAGGTGCAGAGACCCAAGCACTTGGGTCATTTTCTGCCACTTTCCCAGGCCATAGCAGAGAGCTGGATTGGAAGAGGAGCAGCCGGGACTAGAACCAGCAGCCATATGGGATGCCCGCCCTAGGCGGTGACTTTACCCACTATGCCACAGTGCCGGGCCCTTGAGTTAATTTTGTATCTAATGAGATTTAAGGGTCAAGATTCATGCTTCTCTGAACAGATATCCAATTTCCCAGCACCACTTATTGAGGAGACTGTGTTTTCTCTAATGTATTTGGTGACTTTTTGAAGATCAGTGGCTATTGATACATACTCTGTTACTTAGTTCTCTGTGTTTGTGGTCCATGTACTGACTTTTTATCAGTTCTGTGCTGCTTCAGTTACTATAGCTTTGTAGTCTGTTTTGAGGTCAGGTGTTGTGATGCCTTGAGCTATGTTCTTTTTGCTCCAGATTGCTTTGGCTATTCAGTGTCCTTTGTGACTTAACATCAATTTTAGCACTTGTTTTTCCTATTTCTGCGAAGAATTCCAACACTGAATCTATAAATTCTTTGAGTAGTATGGACATTTTAACAATATTAATTCTTCTAATCAATGAACATGGGATAGCCTTGTATTTTTTGTGTGCCCCTTTGAATACATTTCATTAATGCTTATAATTTTTGTTATAGAAATCTTTACTTCCTTGGTTAAATTTATTCCATGGTATCATTTTGGTGGCCATTATGAAAGTGATCGCTTTCTTGATTTCTTTTTCAGGAATTTAATTATTGGTGTGTAAAATTGGTACTGATTTTTTCATGTTGATTTTGTATCCTGTAATTCTTATTTGTTCTAAAAGTTTTTGGGTGCATTGTTTAGTTTTTTTTTTTTAACATATAAAATCATGTCATCTACCAACAAGGGTAATTTGACTTTGACTTTCTCTTTTCCTATATGGGTATCCTTTACTTCTTTCTCTTGCCTAGTTGCTTTTGCTAAGACTTTCAGCACTATGTTGAATAAGAGTGATGAAAGTGGGCACTCTTTTCTTGTTCCAAATTTTGGAGAATGGGCTTTTGTCCATGCAGAATGTTGCTGGCTGTGGTTTTGTCCTGTGTAGCCTTTATAAAACCGAGATGCATTCCTTCTATACCTAATGTGTTGAGAGTTTTTTTTTTTTAACTATGAAAAGATGTTGAATTTTATCAAATGCCTTCCTGCATCTGTTGAGATGATTATATGGTCTAAGCCCTGCATTCTTTTGAGGTGATGTTTATGTTTCTTGTTTGCATATGTTGACATATCACTGTCCTTGCATCCTTGGGATAAATTGCACTTGATCATGGTATATGATCTTGCCGTGAAGCTGATTCAGTTTGCTAATATTTCGTTGAGGATTTTTGCCTATGTTCATCAGGGATATTGGTTTGTGGTTTTGTTGTTGTCGCTGTGTCCTTGTTTGGTTTTGGCATTAGGATACTTCTGGCCACACAGAAAGAGTTTCATAGAGTTTCTTCTCTTTCAACTCTTTGAAATGCTTTGAGAATAACTGGTGTTAGTTCTTCCTTAAGAGTTTGATAACATTCAGCAGTGAAGCCATCCAAATCTGGACTTTTCTTTGTTGGTAGACTTTTTATTACTGATTGCTTCTTGTTATTTATCATTGGTCTGTGCAGGTTTTCTCTGTTTTCATGGTACAATATTAGAGGTAATATGTGTTCAGAAATGTATTTTTCTTCTAGTATTTCCACTTTGTTGTCTTGTAGTTCATAATATTCTCTAGAGATCCTTTGTACTTCTGAGGTATTCATTCTTTTTAATTATAAAAGTTTTTTGTTGTTTGCTATTTGAAAGGCAGAGTGTCGAGAGAGAAAAAGAGAGAGAGAGAGAGACAGAGAGAGGGAGAGAGAAACTAGAGAGACAGGGCCAGGCTGAATTCAGGAGCCAGATGTCAGGAACATCAGTCTGGTCTCCTACATGGGTGGCAGGGGGCAAATGCACTGCTGTAACAGGAAGCTGGATTGGAAGCAGAGCAGCTGGGACTTGAGTGGCACTCTGATATGGGATGCCAGCGTTGTATGCGGTGCTGAATTCACTGCGCCACAATGCTGGTCTCCAGAGATGAACCCAACGTCTCATTTATCATCTCTGATTTTATTTGCTTGTATCTTCTCTTTCTTAGAAATTCTAGCCAAAATATGTCAATATTATATTTTCAATAAACTAATTTTTTGTTTTGTTGATGCTTTAAACTTGTTTTTAAGTCTTCATTTCATTTATTTCTGCCTTGATCTTTGTTTATTTTTTTTTAATTTGGGATTTATTGGTTCTCATTCTAGTTCTTTGAGATACAATAATAGAATGTTTGAGATCTTTTTCTTTTGTGAAGTATGTGTTGATTGCTATAAGATTTCCACCCAGTGTTGCTTTTGCTATATCTCATAGGTTTTGGTATGTTGTATTTTCATTTGCTTCGAGAAAAAATTTTAGTTCCTTTTAAGTTTTTTAATTGACCCATTAATCATTCAGGAACATGTGTTGCCTGGGCCGACCTTAGTGTTCTTACTTTTCCTAACTAGTGATTATTTAGCATAAAACTGAAACTCTGCATACATTTTCCTCCATGAATAGGGTATCAGATCTACAAATTAGATGTGATTTCCTACCTGGAGCAAGAAGAAGACCTGTGGAGTCAAGGCAGAAGAGTTTTCCAAGACCAGAGTTCAGGTAAACAGAAGGGATTTGTGGTGCCTGGTCAGCAAGCGACTATGTTCATGGAAATATCAACTGAACAATTTGCTTACTGAATGATATTTTCTAAAACACAACAGAAGGGTGTAGACATTTGGCACTACAGTTAAGCTGTCACTCAGGATGACTGCATTCTATATGGGAGTGCTTGGGTTTAAGTCCCAGCTCCACTCTGCCATTCTAACTTTCTGCTAACGTGCACCTAGTGGGGAAGCAGATGACAACTGAAGTACTTGGGTCTATGGTCTTTGCCACCCACGTCAGAGATTCCAATTGAATTCTTGGCTCCTGGATTCAACCTGGCCCTGCCCTGGCTATTGTGAGCATTGGGAGAGTGAATCAGAGGATGAGCTCGCTCTCTCTCTCTCTCTCTGCATTCAAAGTACATAAAACAAAATGAAATATAACAGAGGACGTCGGGACAAATTCCCTCAGCTGTTGTCATTATTTCTTCTATATGTAACAATTCCCATGTTCTGACAGTCTCTTTGGCTTTAGGGAAAAATGGGTATTAGTCTGTTTATTGGAGTTATACGTTCACATAGGACTCTCATCTGGATCTTCCCCCTTGAACGTTTCCTCTCTTTACCTATCCACATCTCATCTCCATTATACTTTATTCAGATTTCAAACCTGAAATGTTTTCCTTATTGTCAATGCCCTAAGGTGTGTTTCTAGTACCTGCTGCCTGCCTTCATTAAACACACTTGCTCCATCCAAGTGCCAGTTTTTGAAACATACACATCAGCTTTGATTTTTTTTAACATTTTCATTCCCCTAATGTTTTTCTAACAATTTATTTTCTTCAATTATTTTAGGCAGTGCCCTTAACAAACAAGAAATTATACACATGCAAAGAGACACATCCACAACGATGCCAATGGTAAGTTTCATGGGTATGAATCCAAATCAAAAGTTTGGCAGTGAGATGAGTTACTAATTGAGTAAAATTGTCTGACTGTATGTAAATTGAGATTAAGCAGTTTCTGGGTCAAAATATTTGTAGAGTTTGATTTTTTTTTTGACAGGCAGAGTGGACAGTGAGAGAGAGAGACAGAGAGAAAGGTCTTCCTTTGCCGTTGGTTCACCCTCCAATGGCCGCGCCATTGAGTGAGCCAGCGCGCTGCGGACAGCTCACCGTGCCTATCCAAAGGCAGGAGCCAGGTGCTTCTCCTGGTCTCCTATGGGGTGCAGGGCACAAGTACTTGGGCCATCCTCCACTGCACTCCCGGGCCATAGCAGAGAGCTGGCCTGGAAGGGGGGCAACCGGGACAGAATCCGGCACCCCGACCGGGACTAGAACCCAGTGTGCTGGCACTGCAAGGTGGAGGATTAGCCTATTGAGCCACGGCGCCGGCCAGATTTTGAATTTAGTGAGGAATGAAAATGAGTTAAAAGCTGCAACCTGAGCTCTTCATATTGTACTACTGCATAAATATTGTTCACATTTCTAGTCTTTGAAACATATTGGAGCCTTCAATGTTAATCTGATAGCTCTGTAATTGGGGTGCCACAAAGGAGAAAATATTCAAGCTTTCAAAAGAGTAATATACACTCTGTAAGCATATAACATTAGAGAGATTTTGACTGCAGACTACACTGAATGATTGATTGGTCTAGGATTCATGTGTATGGAAATCAGTGAAGGGATGAAGGTGTGCACACCACTAACAGCCTGTTTCTTCTTTCCCAAAGGTGAAGGCTCACATTCAAGAGGATCCCTTTGAAAGAAACGGTTTGGGAGAAGATTTCACATGCAGCTCTATGTTTACTCAACATTTATCTTACACAGGAAACAAACCCCTTGTGAGCAAACAGTGTGGAAAATCAACCAGCAGCCGCTCACACTTTAAACAACATAAGAAAATTCTGAGCAGAGGTCAGTCCTATGAATGCCAGCTGTGTGGGAAATCCCTTAGCAGCTGCTTTAGCCTTCGACGGCACGAGATGGCACACACTGGGCTGAAACCGTACACGTGCCACCTGTGTGGCTCGGCCTTCATCCAAAGCTCTGACCTCAACAAGCACAATCTAACTCACACCGGAGACAAGCCCTATGAATGTCATGTATGTGGCAAGGCCTTCAGTCAGTCTTCTAACCTTAGACAGCATGAGAGAATTCACACTGGCGAGAGACCGTACGAATGCCATGTGTGTGGGATGGCTTTCGTCCAAACTTCTGACCTCAGGAAACACCACCTAAGTCACACTGGAGAGAAGCTGTACGGATGTCATGTGTGTGGGAAGGCCTTCAGCCAGTCTTCTTCCCTTAGACAGCACGAGAGGATACACACTGGCGAGCGACCCTATGAATGCCACGTGTGTGGGAAAGCTTTCAGCAAAGCCTTTTCTCTTAGAAGACACGCGCGAACTCACTGGGGAGAAACCACGGGAGAGTCACCTGTGCGGGGAATCCCACAGCATCCTACCCTTAGGAGACATAGGAGAAGCCACCCTGGAGAGAAAATCGGGCATGCCTTCAGGAATACGATCCATCTCACCTGAGTGACATGTACTGCAAATGTGATTTTTTCTTTTGTTTATTTCAAATTTGGAAGATACGTGTCTGTGTCTTGTTAAAGTTTTATATTTACCAACACTCTTTCAATGCCTCTTGCTCTTATTTACTGTATGCAGAGGGACAGATCTAATAAATATGCAGGTTCATGCAAAATTATGTTGTGTTATTGGAGACATGTTCTACAATTTCAAAATGCCACACCACAGTGGGTTGTGGCTTACCATTTAGCATCTCTGTGCATGGATATACTTTTATTTTCAGATTAGCTGTGAAGGCTACAGTGGCATTCAGAATGGAGGAGTTTGCCCTCACACAGGAGTGGCGACAGAAGTTGAGGCAGAAAGAGAAATCTTATGAATGGGGCGAAGCCCTCTTTCAACAATATTAACTACAGAACAGAAGGAAACTTGGAAATACTGTGATCTTAAAACAAAAAATGCGGAATTTCGTGAATGACAAAGGCGTCAGCCTGAGCAACAGCTGAAATCCAGTGAAGCAAGTGTTTGTGAGCAGCACCTTCCGCTTCAGCAGACTTCCAAGGAAGAAACTCCACCCTTGTCACAAGCCCCACCCACCGCTGAGGGAGGTTGACAGGTACCAAGGGAGTGGCTGTCACCACCATTCCACTTGTGGCTGGAAGCATGAGGAAAAGCACAGAGGGCACCCCCATGGACTAGGGAGGACATATGAGAGTGCTAAATCACGTTGGGGGGGGTCTATATTCAGGAAACCCCCCACCTTTCTCTTTACCGCCAACAGAGTAGCTCATTGTTTGCATCAAGGAAAGAATGAGAGAAGGTACAAGTCTGTGGTCTACGCATGTAAAGACAGTGACTGTTCAGAGACCCTCCCCAGTCTTATCCTGTACTACCCCGATCTTCACAATTGTTTCTGCTAATTGTGTCCATCCCGCTCCAGGCTTAAGGTAACAGAGGTGCAGAGAGGTAGTGGCAGGTCTCTGCAGGGTGGGGCCGCTTGTGAGAGGCTGAGAGGGTGTGGGTGCCTGCCTGCAAGCACTGCTTATCCCCCTCGCTAATGACCTCCCCGATAATGAGGTCTTTTAGTTTCTGGGGGTGCTGATGGGGAAAGCCAAGTTCTCTCAGATATGTGCACACTTCTGGGTCCCCTAACCTGGGAAGTGTTTTCCAGCAGGGAAAATGTTACAGCTAGGAGCTCCTCAGCACAAACTCACATGGGGAATGGTTTGCTTTTTCAAAAGGCACAAACCAGTAAAAGTTGTACAGAATGCAAACCCGAGTGTGGCCAGGGAAGAGTGTTCTAGAAAAAGGCGAAAAGTCTCTGGAGCACCTAATGGAATATGTCCCCCAGCTGTACCCTGCCTGGCAGTGACGGAGGAGAAAGGCCAGATGGCTGCTGGCTGCGTGCATAACAAAGCTGCCAGCCCCTTCGCTGCAGATCTCACATTCTTCAAACACTGGATCGCAGTGGCCGAGGATCCCTGAGTGTGGGGCGGTGGCCTGCGCCCTCACCCTTCAGGCAGATCCCACAGTGCGCCGGCTGCAGCCACAGGTGTGTCCAGGATGCACTAACCAGCAGGGGTCAGGAGAGGGTTCAAATGAGCTGGAACGGAACACTAAAAAGAGACCTTGTCAGACACATGGGTGAATGGCTTATTCTGTAAGCACAGCTTGCAGACGAAAAACAGCTCTGCCAGAAAAGCATATTCAATCTGATATGATTTACAAGCAGTATTGAGGTGGAGAAAAATGTGAAATCTATGCACCTTAACAAAGTTTTAGAGCTACTTTGAACATTATAGAAAAACACATTTATCAATAAAGGAATGTACTTCATCATAAACATGCAAATAATAAATATTTGTGAGCATAAGAGTACATACATGTTTGCTATCTAGCACATTTTGGAACAGACTCATCCTAAGACTCACTTTATGCCAGATGGAATCTTACCCAATACAACAACTACAACCTCTAAGTGGAAAAAGTGGGGATCAGGAGACCGTGGTTCTCTTCGTCAGGCGCACGCCGGGAGGACGAAGATGGGTCTTGCTCAGGGCTTACTTTCGTGGTCATGGCCACTTGTTCCAGGAGATGCTGTGGCCATTTCTGTGGGTTCCCTGTGCCACGGCATCATTGGTGTCATCACAGTGAGAAGTGGCGGGTTCTGGTTTATAGTCAAACTACAACAGCTCTGTCTTCAATTCCCTATCTACTGAGTTTTTTTTTTTTAAAGATTTTACTTATTTTTATTTGAGAGTTAGAGTTACAGACAGAGAGAGGGAGAGACAGAGAGAAAGGTCTCCCATCTGTTGGCGCACTCCCCAAATGGCTGCAAAGACCAGTGCTGGGCTGATCCAAAATCAGGAGTCGGGAGCCTCTTCTGCATCTCCCACGTGGGTGCAGGGGCCCAAGGACTTGGGCCATCCTCCACTGCTTTCCCAGGCCATAGCAGAGAGCTGGACTGGAAGTGGGGCAGCCAGGACTAGAACAGGTGCCCATATGGGATGCCAGCACTGTGGGCATTGGTTTAGCCCACTATGCCCTTCTACTGAGATTTTTAAAAGCACCCTGGAAATCTGTTAACTCTTATTTAGAAACTTTCATTGGAATCCAAATGCCTGCTAGATTTTCACAAATGGACTGCACCCCCTGCAGGAAGCTGAGGAGGCCAGCACCTCCCACAACCATGGTGGTCCCCTCAGTCTCCATTACCACAAGGGTAGCCCTTCTCACAAGGTCTGGGGCACGTCTGGGGCATGGATCACCTGGCATTTGTTTAAATGCAGAGCTTGTGCAACAGGTGCCCTTTCTGATTTGCCTTCTTTGGCAACAATCCTGCTGGTTAAAGTTTGTTCCAATTATTTATTGATTTCTAGATCATTAACTCATATTGTTTAATATTCCATTTTGCGACTTTTCACCCCTTATTTCCTTGTTAACAGGCATATGTAGATGACCATAGGGTTTTTTTTTTTTTTTTTTTTTTTTTTTTTTTTTTTTTTTTTTTGACAGGCAAAGTGGACAGTGAGAGAGAGAGACAGAGAGAAAGGTCTTCCTTTTGCCATTGGTTCACCCTCCAATGGCCGCTGCAGCCTGCGCACTGCGCTGATCCGAAGGCAGGAGCCAGGTGCTTCTTCTGGTCTCCCATGGGGTACTGCACTTCCTAGCCACAACAGGGAGCTGGCCTGGAAGAGGAGCAACTGGGACAGACTCCGGCACTCCGACCGGGACTAGAACCCGGTGTGCAGACGCCGCTAGGCGGAGGATTAGCCTAGTGAGCCGCGGCGCCGGCCGACCATAGGTTTTAACAATGGTGCTTCTGAGACTATTCCTGTGCATGTCTTGTGCACGGAGCAATTTCTGCTGGAAGTGCCCCGGGCGTGGGAATGCTGGGTCACAGGACACCCATAAGTTCCACTTTGTACACCCCGAAACTAGGCGCGGAGGCTGTTCCAAAGGACAAACCCGCTCATGGGAGCTGCAACATGTAAGTCAAACTCTGCGCTACAGAATTTGTTTTCTGTCAAGTGAACAGATTCCAGACTGTTGTGTGGAGATTCCATAGTCAGAGCTGCCCCATCTCATAAGGCAACACGGACTTCTGCAGAGTCCCTTTTGTTCCTTGCTATTGCCCTCCACAGCCGCGCTGGTTTGCCGGGATGCCTTTAGGGAAGACCCAAGTCTGGGAGGGTGGGCAGCAAACGTCCCATAGTTCTGGAAGCTGCAGCCCGAGCCCAGCGTCTCCGTGCAAGATGAGCCAAGCAGAGAAGGGTTCTTTTAAATACTTTAGTATACATTGGACTCCACCAAAACGTAGTGCCAGTAGAATTTCAAAAAAATTCAAAGAGTGAGTAAGGAAGAATATCTAGGCCAGCTTCCTTTAAAGCAAGAATGGATGACGTTGTTATCAATTTTTGGGGGGGGGATAAAAATGAGTGATGCTGCCGTTCTGGGGGAGAGGGCGGGATTTGGGCAGGGGTGGGGCACAGACCTCGGGTTCCTCTGCAGAGCTGCGTCCCGGGGCTGCTCGGGGAGCGCTCGTCCGAGTTCCGGGCGAGTTTGAGGATTTGACTCCTGGGGGTGGAGAGGCGGCAGGAAGGGCGGCCCCGAGCCCCTCGCCTGCATCCCAGCCAACAGCCTGGGGGCGGCGGGGTCCTCTGGCGGCGACCCGCCCACCGCAAGCCCCGGACCCTCGGCGTTTACAGGCGCGTTTACAAGCGCTAGGTCTTCTCCGTTTTCCTCCAGAAATTCTCCTCACGCAGTTCCCAGGTTCCCTGATTCCTGGCATTGAAACCCCGCACTTTGTATGATGTCTTTCTATCCAAAAATCAAAGCCCAACTGAGGAACCCTGCGGCGGAGCCCCATCCTTGGCGGCCAGGGGCGTAACCGGGACCGTGGTCCTCAGCGGTTCCGACGCCCCAAGTCTTCCCAAAGCCAGGGCGTGCACCCCGGCCCCCTCCCAGGAAAACCCAGCTCCGGTTCTCCGGTTCTCCAGAGCCCGGGTCAGAGTGCACGCCGCGAGGGCCGGACTGGGCGTCTTCGTGCGCCCTCTGCTGGCCGCGGGCTGCAACGCAGAATGCTCGGGGCTTAGTCTTTCAGGGACTCCCACAGTGGGAGCCTCAAAACTTAATGAGGGGAGGCTAGATGGCTCCACTGACTGCTAACGGGCTAGGGTTGGAGACGTTGGCGAGGGCTGTTGAGCTCTTCTGTCTTAAAATGCACACAGTGTTCTACATAGAAATTCATCTATCACTATTATTTATCTAGCAGTTTATCATCTAAGCGTTCATCCATCCTAGTTAACGGTGCATACACAAAATAGCACAAACACAGGTGTGTGCACTGTCAGTGGAGAGAGCCAAGAAATAAGTATGCCACGGTAACAGTGTGGAAATTTAGTTCCACATCTGTGTTTTTGTCACACTTCCCAGTGAATGGAAATAATAATACTCTTTGGAGAAATGATTGTGTGTGAGGCAGGAAACACGCAGGGTGGTTGTGGATTGTTTTTTATTTCTAAACAATGAAAAAAAACCTAATCTATTCACTGTGTCCCTAAAGAATATTAGCTGTATATTTTCAGATGTCATTATGAAATTTAATTGAATTGTTACAATTTGAAGCTAAAAGCAATTTGCTTTTGTTTTATTAGGAAAAAAACTCAAGCAAGGTCTACAATCATGGTCAATTAAAAATGATTTACAAGAACATGAGGCAATAACATAAAAATACAGGTACAAACTATATATCTGAAATACTTCTGTTTGGCAATTTTATAACAAATCAAAACTTAAAAAGAACAAAGGAGACCACAGATTACTTCATAGATACAGAATAAAGCAATTGACAAAGTGCTTAAGCAAAAGAAAAGTAAGAAAACACACTGCTTTTCTTTTCAAAAATAAAATCACATTTGCTACAGATGGCATGGATAATATACCTTTATTAAACAACCATTCCAGAATGTCTTATATTAGCAGTGCTTTTTATTTGCACTTCATTTACTTTTATATGACTCATTTCAGATCTATAGCTCTTTACCCTATTGTTCATTAATAAAGTCTCCCATAATTTTATTTATTTTTTAAAACAAATGAGAAATGATTTAAGTATCATGGAACCTTTCCCATTTTGGAACTGAAGGCTTATTTCTATGTTTTTGTCTACTCTTTCTTTTAAAACATTTAGTGTAAAAACTGCTGGTTTTTGTATCATTGTAGTAAAGTGAAAACTCCTTAATCAGGAGTATTTTCTGCAGTTTAACTGCATATAACCACAAACCTTACAATATGTCCTTCCAACAGCAAGGAAATAATGGATTTCACAGTCACTGTCACAAATGAGTGCCATAATTCTATTATGGGTGTAGGTCCTTCCTCAAAGACTTTCTGGAAGGATGTTCAATGTGTTTTGTTCTTATAGATATTAACAGTAGTACGTAGTCCCTTAAGTCTGCAAAAGACATTCATTGTTAAAGAATTTGCTTTATTAACAATTCGTCTGGCAGCACTAGTGATTTACAATACCCTTCAATATTACTTGTACCATAATATATACATTTAACTTTCATGCCTCTAGAAAAACACCTACAGTACATTTCATAATATAAAAATATATTACAAATCTGCTGAATTATTTACAAGCAATGTTCTATTATCTCTATGTAACATTTGTGTGATACAACACTAACAAGTTACACATACTTTCATATCTGTAAATAAAAAACAAAAATCCATATGGCTTTTTGCTTAGCAAGAAGAAAATGATTTTATTTCCGTTTTCAAAACCAACTTTGGTGCATAAAAGATTAAGTTTCAAGATACTTTAAAAATATAATTTTTTATATTGATAAAAACAACTCAAAAACCAAACTCCTCAGAAAAGAAATTAGTCATATAGTTTAAATAAAACTACAAAGATTATTCAAATAAGTTGAAATAGAGATTTTTCAAAAACCATTAACAGATGAATTATATAGGTAAATATTAACCCACTATACTGTATGAGAAAACCCTAGTCCTGGAAAGGGAGCCACCATACATACTGCAACACTCTCTAACAGGAATTTTCAGCCCTAATCCCATAGATGAATTTTTAGTTGATTGCAAATGTCCTTCACTGTTTGCTTAAATACAAATTGAACACTTTTCTTATCAGAGTTCTGCAAAAGAACACAAATGGCAACCAATCACATCTATTTATCATAACTGAAAAGTTAATTCTCTTGATAATTTTTCATTGCCTAAATAGTTCCTAATTTAGTTCCAAACCAATAGACACTGTTAAGATAAATATCCTTACAGTGCTTTTCAGATTGGTAAGGGCACATATCATATTTTGTTTTCAATATAACTATTGTAATCACTAAAGAGAAGAAAAAAAAGCAGCTTAAAGCGGCAAGCGTGCAAAGCCTTTAAGAAGCTGTTCCACCAAGTTGCCAGCAGAGTGTTTGCTCAGTCTCCCACAGTCCCATTCCATGAAGATGTGGACATACAGTAATATATTAGTATATTCCACCAAAGACCCTACTTCATTCACAGAATGCTTACACTAAGCATAAGTATTATTCTAAATACTGGATTTCTTTTAAAAGTGGGGGTGGAGGAGAGGGAAGGGGGTTGATTCTAATGTACAACTTTTCCTAAACCCATTGTCAGTGGCTAAGACTGCAGGTGTCCCCGCTTGTTTGCTTTTTATGTATTTATTTATTTTTATCTCTTCAACCTCTTCTGCAGCATTATTCTGTATGTTTGGGTACAAAAGCAAGGCAGTATCTTTGGGTAGCTTTGATGAATGAACTATTTTAGTTTTTAACTGATGTTCACTTTCATTCACCCAGACATCTGACAGAATGTATTCAGTCATCTAATGAAGCAAAAGTTTTATCTTTCCAGAATCCTCTTTTCTCTTAGCTATTACAGCACTATGAAAACCAACACTGTGGCCTTTCCCTAACTTTCTCCATGAGCTGAGAGGTTAAAGCATATGGCTCCATGTCTTCACATCCAGTGTTTTTGCATCGAAGAAATCATGTGGTCGCGGTAATGAGCGTTGTCTTCTGTTCTTTAATTTCCTCCTTTTGTTCATTTCAGCTTTAGAAGGAGATTCTTCTTTGGACTTTGGCTGGCTAGAAACTTTGGAGGGGTTCTGCTGACTGAAGTGTGTGGGTACATGGCGAACTATCCCTCCCTGAGAAGCAAAGCTGGCATTGCAGCCGCCAACAACACACTGGAAAGGTTTGTCTCCACTGTGCGTCAGCATGTGCCTCTGCAGCTAACTTTGACTGGTTGATGGAGTGTTAGATACTTTACAACCTTTTCATAAGCAAACAAATACCCCTCCTTGCTGACCATCTACATGTATGGAAGGGATATGATCTGCCAGATCTGGCCTAGAGCTGGAGCAAGCCTGGCCACTGGTCCCAACAACGATTCTAGGCAATATTTTTGCTTGAAGAAGTAATGCTTCCTTGTCCATTCATCATTGCCGGAGTCAAACGCCCACTAGAAATTGTGCTGTCTACCTCTAGTATAGTACTGCTTATGCTGGGGATCTTGAGCAGACGCCCTCCGAGTTCTCACAATAAAGTCAGCAGTTCCGGGGATTTTCAGGGAGTGTCCCTGGGTGCCGACGCTGAGCCAGAAATCGAGCAAGTTCTGGCCGCCTGAGAGCTTGCAGTCTGTGAGGAGAGATGCACAGGGATTTGGCATCCACTGGCGGCAACCCCTTTTTATTTTAAAGGCCGAGTTCACAGAGATCTCCCTCCCACTGGTTCCCTCCCCAAGTGGCTGCAATGCTAGGGCTGGGCCAGGCTGGATCCAGGAGCTTCTGTGGTTCAGGAGGGTCTTATGGATTCAGAAGTAAGGAAGTGTTAAATCATCAGCAGTATGCATACAAGCTGCTGGAAGACGAGCTAGCTGAAGGTGCTCCCAAGGATCACATCTGTGACAACTCAGGCAACCAAATAACTCCAATGGCAGATGGTGTTACATTGGAGCCCAACATAAACACCCAAAGGTGCTTACCGATGTAAATAAATGACAGTCTCTACCAATAGATCACTGCAGGCAGCAGACTTCCTCCCTGGGAAGGAAATCCTCATGTTCCATGCAGAGGCCAAGCAGTCAAGGATGGAGGGCAGAAGACTTCACTCCTGGAGGGCTGTGCCTGGTGAAATCCTTCCCCCCAGATACACTGGGACCATAAAGGAACGAGAAACTGTATTGGAGAAATGTGACCAACACAAGCCTGCTCAAATGGTCATGATTAACAATAGCAGTGATGAGTCATCTTCAGAGATTAAAAAGAGACCCCAGAGAGACCTGATCTACTCATGAGAGAGCTACCAGGTGAGCTCCATTCTGAATACATGACCAGGACTGAAACCGCAAGGGTTCCCTGGAGGACTTGGGATAGTCTGTGGTTGCTTGAGTGAGCTGCTCCTTTTCTCCAGGGTTTCCGGTTCTGCCCCAATCTTGGTCCCCATGGTGACCTAGACTACCTCCCAAGAGTCAAGCAGAGATAGGAATCTGAACAGATCCTCCCATTTGATCAGTGAGAAGTCTTGGGCTCTTGGACTGAAACAGAAAATTTTGCAGAGGGAGGAGTGTCGCCATTCCCACCTCAGCCACCCAAGACAGCTGTGCTAAGCCTGAGGAGAGTTTTCAGTCTTCTGCTCTTCAGCCACACACCTCTCCTGGAAGCAGAAGAGCTTCCTGGATCCCTGAGTCGACTTGGAAACGTCTGTAGTGGCTCTTTCTCATCCAGGGCACACTCACTGGAGCAGTCAGTGCTGAACTGCCTGAGGGGACTTGGAGAGTTTTCTGGAAACTCAGAAGGGCGAGGACGCCTTTGCCGACGCTCCCCTTCTTCCATGGGCCCGTCCCTGTCTGTGCAGAAGGACAAGGACTATTGCACACAATTGTTTCAAACATGTGGCGCCATTGGCAGTAGACAGTAGGACCTCGGGAGCTCAAATGTGTATTTACACCTGCAAGAGACTCTTGGGTGTCTTCTGGAAATGGGACATCTTTTTGCATAGAGAAAATATCTTCATCATTATATAAAGGCTTTGTTATGTAAAGATAAATACAGAAGTATACCACTGTAAGAGAAATAATAAGATAATGATGGATATCAACAGTCATAATGTTGATAATCCCAATGTACTATGCTAATAAATAGAATACTGACAATAACACTAAACATTTGCCAAGGTGAGCTAGAGTACAAAGTCCCCTAGCAAGTGACACAAAAAGAATGGGACTCCTGGAGTATTTTAGAATAGATGTTGAGGTTTGCAGGAGGATATGTATTCCCTAAGGAACAGCTGATGGCAGGATAAAAAGAATCTGTAAGTGCAAATGCACAAATATGGTGATAGTGCATAAAGCTAAAATAGTGCATAGAGCTAAAATCTTAACAGGAGGAAGCAAAGCACAAAACCTGTAGAATCAGTTTGGAAAATGAAGTCGCTCCTGCAAAGCTCTGTCCTCATCAGTCAGGCTGAGGGGGGAAACCTGTTCCCCGCCACGGAAGAGCAGACTGGGCTCCGCCCGCCGGGGGGATCCTGAGAAAACCGAGCTCTGTTCTCACTGCGGACCAGTGCCCAAGTCCGGAATGCGCATGTGCTCCACGGGGGTGAGAAAAGGCGGGTTGTCACGCCCCCTGCCGGCCGTGCGGATGCAGCACAGGTGTTCGTGTTCAGAGTTCCTCCCTGTGCCTGAGCCCCTATTCGCCCTGGCCTAGTTGGAGTGGGAGGTAACAAAGAAGTCAGGGGAGAAGTCTAGAATGCTCTTTGTGGTAGTGGATTGTTGTTGGAAACATTAATCTGAACTACTAAACTATGTTTTTCTTTACACAACACACACACACAGAAGTTTATATACAATGTTGTATATATATACATACATTATATATGTTGTCAATATATACATATATATGTTGTCCCATGTTATATCTGTAAATTAATTGATCAATTGATTGATGGATAGATAGTAGTAAGGTGCACACACACACACAGGTAAGTTATACACACACAAATTTCTCGCAGTATCTAATGAGAGGGCCAAGGAACACGTTCTCTCCTGTAACAATAAGCACACTTAGCTCCAGATCTCTGTTTTACCATATTCACAGTAATAGGGAATAATAATCCTTGGAGAAATGGTCGGCTCTTGGTCTGGGTAGGGAAATATGCCAAGTTAGCTTGAAGATGCTTGTGGTCCCCTAGGGTGAGGAAGTGTTAATCACAATAACCACATATATTAAAATGAAATATGATTTTCCAGAGGCCAACTGGACAATCTAGACAACAAAATGGCACTATTGCTCAAAGTGTGGAGTGAATACCCAGGTAAAAATCCATACAGCTTTAAATAAGTGGCAGGCTTTAAAGATAAATGCATTAGGGAGTGGAAAGCTCTTATAAAGTAGAATTACTCATGTTTTATGCAACTACTTAACAATCTGTGGAATATAACTCTCTACTCCTAAGTATAGCGCATTGTGGAATCACTCCAAAACCAGTAAATGTATTGTTGATATTTGGGGAAAGACTAACTTTATACTGGAGAAATCTAACAAATCCTACTTCAGCCAGATAATCAAGGTTAGGAAGAATGCTGACATCATCTTCAGATGTTTACCGTTGAAATAAAATTATGAGGATGGCAGTTTGTGGTTTTTGTCTCTCTCACACAAAAAGGAACACAACAACAATAAAAATCACCAAACAAAATCAACAGCATCCCCAAAATACAAACCAGTGTAATTATAGGAAAGACATCAGCTGTATCTCCTACAGGGCATACTCAACAAACTTCCTGGCCAGCACACATGCCCTGGAAGGTCAGATATCAGGAGGGAAAAGGAGCTATGAGGGCTGGTGTGACGGGACTCCGTGATCCAGGCAGGTGGGGCTTCTGAGCTCCAGCGGAGAGGGTGTCTGTGCGTTCAGAGGCTTGTCTTCATTTTCAGGGATGCCAGCTCCAACAGCCTTCTGTCAGAAATGTGGAGAACGGTTGAGCGTCCCCTGGTAGGAAGGCATAGATTAGATTTCCTCTCCCCCTGCTGTGCTATCTTCTCCAAGTGAGTGGCTCAGTCTTCGTGTTACCCAGATGCTCCTGTGGCTTCACTGGCTTTTCTTTGCTGATGCTCACCTATGTCATCTCCAAACACATTCCATAGTGCAATTTTTGGACTCTGATTCCAAACTACTCATGAGTGTCCATACTGGTATCTCTCACATAGGACTCAGTACACTAGTCTCAATCACTTTAATATTAGCATTATTTATTCTTTTTTTTTTTTTTTTTTTTTTTTTTTTTTTTTTTTTGACAGGCAGAGTGGACAGTGAGAGAGAGAGACAGAGAGAAAGGTCTTCCTTTGCCGTTGGTTCACCCTCCAATGGCCGCCGCTGCAGCCGGCGCACCGCGCTGATCCTGGCAGGAGCCAGGAGCCAGGTGCTTTTCCTGGTCTCCCATGGGGTGCAGGGCCCAAGCACCTGGGCCATCCTCCACTGCACTCCCTGGCCATAGCAGAGAGCTGGCCTGGAAGAGGGGCAACCGGGACAGAATCCGGCGCCCCAACCGGGACTAGAACCCGGTGTGCCGGCGCCGCAAGGTGGAGGATTAGCCTATTGAGCCACGGCGCCGGCTAGCATTATTTATTCTTTATATTTTTATGTCTATCTTCCTGATTGTTACTGTCATTCCTCATTGTATTTACTAATACATTGCTTATCATGGATAATTTTTTTCATTTTCAATTATCTTTATATACAGAAGATTGATTTAGTATATATTAAGTAAAGATTTCATCAGTTTGCACCCACACAGAAACACAAAGTGTAAAATACTGTTTCAGTACTAGTTATAGCATTACTTCACATTGGACAACACATTAAGGACAGATCCCACATGAAGAAGTAAGTACACAGTGACTCCTGTTGTTGACTTAACAAATTGACACTCTTGTTTATGGCGTCAGTAATCTCCCTAGGCTCTAGTCATGAGTTTCCAAGGCTATAGAAGCCTTTTGAGTTTGCCGACTTCGATCTTATTCCGACAGGGTCATAGCCAAAGTGGAAGTTCTCTTCTCCCCTCAGAGAAAGGTACCTCCTTCTTTGATGGCCCCGTTCTTTCATGGATAATTTTTGAGATAATTGTTGTACAACATATAATAGTTATTCTCTATCCATTAAGGATGTCAGATTTTACTGAAGATGACTAGGAGAGTCTCCTATACACATACATGCACACAGCTGGCCCAGGATTATTCCACATGGTGTCCTTTAGACAGATGATTTCATCGAGTGGTCTACATCCCCTAGAAAGGCAGGGGCCGCCTCATTTCAGAAAGGGAGTTTCTTTTACTTCCTGAGTCTCAGCCAAAATTTAGAGGCAACCTTGACCTTCTAACCCTATGTACAAGCCTGTAGCCCAAGTGAGAGCTTTCTTTGTTCACATCTTTGACCAAAGCCTCCAGAAAATGTTCTCAATTACTTTAGGGGACTTGGAACTACCACTGGCCTGAGGACTTCCGTGGGCTTCAGAAATGTTTCAAGTCACTCAAAAGTCCCAGGAAAGGCTAGAGCTGTCGTGAAAAGGATGCATAGGAAACCTGAACAACCTTGTATTTTTTAAAGTCCTCCAAGGAAGACCTGGAAAAAGGTGGGGTCACCCTATATCATTTCCTTCTGGCCAGGGAACCCTGAAAACTTCCTCCGTGACCCCATGGATGCCCAACACTGAGATCTGGCTGTTCTTTGTGACAGTGAAGAGGAAATTTGCGTAAATGTTACAGCTGTTAGTTAATAGAAGGCAAGTATTTACAGTTACCCTATCATGAGCAAATCAGCTTCAAAGTGAGTCTACCATTAGCAATGAGTATTAGAGGGCAGAGATCAGAATCCAAAGGTCGCTTGCAGGTCCCGGTGGAGTGGCTTGTCAGGGTGTAGGGGGGGCACATAATAGGGAACAGCAGTCAGGGTGTGAGAATAGAGGGTTATAGACCTGTGACTCCAAGGAATTGAGCCCTGACAAAAGCCAGTGAGCCCTGACAAGGCTGAGCAGAGGGTCTAGCCAGCTCTTGGCAGACCCCTGACCCTTTGGTACCAGAACTAAACAATTTTTGCTGTCATTTCCACTGAATTCGTTGTGATGTGCTACATGGAAATAGAAAATAAATGATATATTTCCCTTTCTCAGAGAGAATGATCCAACATGGGAAGCAGGATACACAGCAGATTCATAGAATGGCAGATGTCCTAAACAGCACTCTGGCCTCAGAATCAACCCTTAAGGGATTCTGATCTGGCTAAAAAGCCCATGAGAGTATTTCAGGCATGGAAATCCAAGACACTCTGGCAAAACAAACAAACAAACAAACACACCTAAATGAAAGATATCTGTGAGTGAGATCCAAGTGGAAATAAAGGGCCATCAAAGAAGGAGGTACCTTTCTCTGAAGGGAAGAGAGAACTTCCACTTTGACTATGACCCTGTCAGAATAAGATCGGAGTTGGAGAACTCAAAAGGCTTCTATAGCCTTGGTAGCTCATGACAAGAGCCTAGAGTGATTACTGACACCATAAATAAGAGTGTCAATTGTTAATTCAACAACAGGAGTCACTGTGCACTTATTCCCCATGTAGGATCTCTGTCCTTAATGTATTGCACTATGTGAATTAACGGTATAACTAGTACTCAAAAAGTACTTTACAATTTGTGTTTCTGTGTGGGTGCAAACTGTTGAAATCTTTACTTAATATATACTAAATCAATCTTCTGTATATAAAGATAATTGAAAATGAATCTTGATGTGAATGGGATGGGAGAAGGAGCGGGAGATGGGATGGTTGTGGGTGGGAGGGAGGTTATGGGGGGAAAAAGCCACTGTAATTCAAAAGCTGTGCTTTGGAAATTTGTATTTATTAAATAAAAGTTAAAAGACAAACAAACAAACAAAAATTTCCCTTTCTCTCTGCCTTCTTCTACATTGGTTCCAGATCCAAATAATTCTTTTTTTTTAACTTTTATTTAATGAATATAAATTTCCAAAGTACAGTTTATGGATTACAATGGTTCCCCCCCATAACTTCCCTCCCACCAGCAACCCTCCCCTTTCCCTCTTCCTCCCCCCTTCCATTCACATCAAGATTCATTTTCAATTCTCTTTATATACAGAAGATCAGTTTAGCATATATTAAGCAAAGATTTCAACAGTTTGCACCCACATGGAAACACAAAGTGAAAAATACTGTTTGAGTACTAGTTATAGTATTAAATCACAATGTACAGCACATTAAAGACAGAGATCCTACATGAGGAGTAAGTGCACAGTGACTCCTGTTGTTGACTTAACAAATTGACACTCTTGTTTATGGCATCAGTAATCACCCTAGGCTCTTGTCATGAGTTGCCAAAGCTATGGAAGCCTTTTGAGTTCACCAAATCTGATCATATTTAGGCAAGGTCGTAGTCAAAGTGGAAGTTCTCTCTTCCCTTCAGAGAAAGGTACCTCCTTCTTTTATGACCTGTTTTTTATACTGGGATCTCACTCACAGAGATCTTTCATTTAGGTATTTTTTTTTTTTTTGCCAGAGTGTTTTGGCTTTCCATGCCTGTAATACTCTCATGGGCTTTTCAGCCATATCGGAATGCCTTAAGGGCTGATTCTGAGGCCAGAGTGCTGTTTAGGACATCTACCATTCTATGGGTCTGCTGTGTATCTCACTTCCCATGTTGGATCGTTCTCTCCCTTTTTTATTCTATCAGCTAGTATTTGCAGACACTAGTCTTGTTTATGTGCTCCCTTCGGCTCTTAGTCCTATCATTATGATCAATTGTGAACAGAAATGGATCACTTGGACTAGTGAGATGGCATTGGTACATGCCACCTTGATGGGATTGAATTGGAATCCACTGGTATGTTTCTAACTCTACCGTTTGAGGTAAGTCAGCTTGAGCATGTCCCGAATTGCACATCTCTTCCCTCTCTTATTCCCACTCTTATATTTAACAGCGATCACTTTTCAGTTAAGTTTCAAAACTTGAGAATAACCGTGTATTGATTACAGTATTCAACCAAAAGTATTAAGTAGAACAAACATAAAAAAATACTAAGAGGGATAACGTATTAAGTTGTTCATCAACAGTCAGGGCAAGGGCTGATCAAGTCACTGTTTCTCATAGTGTTCATTTCACTTTAACAGGTTTCCTTTTTGGTGCTCAGTTAGTTGTCACCGATCAGGGAGAACATATGGTATTTGTCCCTTTGGGACTGGCTTATTTCACTCAGCATAATGTTTTCCAAATTCCTAACAGGGATCACTTTTCAGTTAAAATTTAAACACCTAAGAATAATTGTGTGTTAATTACAGAGTTCAACCAATAGTACTAGAACAAAAAAAAATACTAAAATGGATAAAGTATTACATTGTACATCAACCGTGAGGACAAGAGCTGATCAAGTCACTGTTTCTCATAGTGTCAATTTCACATCAACAAGTTTCCCCTTTGGTGCTCAGTTAGTTGTGGAAGATCAGGGAGAACATATGATATTTGTCCCTTTGGGACTGGCTTAATTCACTCAGCATGATGTTTTCCAAATTCCTCTATCTTGTTACAAATGACCAGGTTTCATTATTTTTGACTGCTGTTTAGTATTCTATAGAGTACATGTCCCATATTTCTTTATCCAGTCTACTGTTGATGGGCATTTGGGTTGGTTCCAGGTCTTAGCTATTGTGAATTGAGCTGCAATAAACATTAAGGTGCAGACAGCTTTTTTGTTTGCTAATTTCATTTCCTTTGGGTAAATTCCAAGGAGTGGGATGGCTGGGTTGAATGGTAGGGTTATCTTCAGGTTTCTGAGGAATCTCCAGACTGACTTCCATAGTGGCTTCACCAGTTTGCATTCCCACCAACAGTGGGTTAGTGTCCCTTTTTCCCCACATCCTCTCCAGCATCTATTGTTGGTAGATTTCTGAATGTGAGCCATTCTAACCGGGGTGAGGTGAAACCTCATTGTGGTTTTGATTTGCATTTCCCTGATGGCTAGTGATCTTGAACATTTTTTCATGTGTCTGTTAGCCATTTGGATTTCCTCTTTTGAAAAATGTCTATTGAGGTCCTTAGCCCATCTCTTAAGTGGGTTGTTAGTTTTGATGTTGTGGAGTTTCTTGATTTCTTTGTAGATTCTGGTTATTAACCCTTTATCTGTTGCATAGTTTGCAAATATTTTTTCCCATTCTGTCGGTTGCCTTTTCACTTTCCTGACTGTTTCTTTTGAAGTACAGAAACTTCCCAATTTGATGCAATCCCAAATGTTAATTTTGGTTTTGACTGCCTGTGCTTCTGGGGTGTTTTCCAAGAAATCTTTGCCGGAACCTATATCTTGCAAGGTTTCACCAATGCTCTCTAGTAATTTGATGGTGTCGGGTCATAGATTTAAGTCTTTAATCCATGTTGAGTGAATTTTTGTGTAAGGTGAAAGGTAGGGGTCTTGCTTCATGATTCTGTATGTGGAAATCCAGTTTTCCCAGCACCATTTATTGAATAGACTGTCCTTACTCCAGGGATTGGTTTTGTATCCTTGATCAAATATGAGTTGGCTGTAGATGTTTGGATTGATTTCTGGTGTTTCTGTTCTGTTCCATTGGTCTATCCATCTGTTTCTGTAACACTACTATGCTGTTTTGATTACAACTGCCCTGTAGTATGTCCTGAAATCTGGTATTGTGATGCCACTGGCTTTGTTTTTGTTTTACAAGATTGCTTTAGCTATTCGAGGTCTCCTTTGTCTCCATATGAATTTCGGTATCATTTTTTCCAGGTCTGAGAAAAATGTCTTCAGTATTTTGATTGGTATTGCATTGAATCTGTAAATTGCTTTTGGGAGAATGGACATTTTGATGATATTGATTCTTCCAATCCATGAGCATGGAAGATTTTTCCATTTTTTGGTATCCTCTTCTATTTCTTTCTTTAAGATTTTGTAATTTTCATCGTAGAAATCTGTAACGTCCTTGGTTAAGTTTATTCCAAGGTATCTGATTGTTTTTGTAGCTATTGTGAATGGGATTGATCTTAGCAGTTCTTTCTCAGCCATGGTATTGCCTGTGTATACAAAGGCTGTTGATTTTTGTGCATTGTTTTTATATCCTGCTACTTTGCCAACCTCTTCTATGAGTTCCAATAGTCTCTTAGTAGAGTTCTTTGGGTCCCCTAAGTAAAGAATCATATCATCTGCAAAGAGGGATAGTTTGATTTCTTCCTTCCCAATTTGTATCCCTTTAATTTCTTTTTCTTGCCTAATAGCTCTGGCTAGAACTTCCAGAACTATATTGAATAGCAGTGGTGAGAGTGGGCATCCCTGTCTGGTACCAGATCTCAGTGGAAATGCTTCCAACTTTTCCCCATTCAATCGGATGTTGGCTGTGGGTTTTTCATAGATTGCTTTGATTGTATTGAGGAATGTTCCTTCCATACCCAGTTTGCTTAGAGTTTTCATCATGAACGGGTGTTGTATTTTATCAAATGCTTTCTCGGCATCTATTGAGATAATCATATGGTTTTTCTTCTGCAGTCTGTTAATGTGGTGTATCACATTGATTGCCTTGCGTACATTAAACCATCCCTGCATACCAGGGATAAATCCCGCTTGGTCTGGGTGGATGATCTTTCTGATATGTTGTTGCATTCTATTGGCGAGAATTTTATTGAGGATTTTTGCATCTATGTTCATCAGGGATATTGGTCTGTAATTCTCTTTCAGTGCTGCATCTTTTTCCGGCTTAGGAATTAAGGTGATGCTGGCTTCATAGAAAGAATTTGGGAGGATTCCCTCTTCTTCGATTGTTCTGAATAGTTTGAGAAGAATTGGAGTTAGTTCTTCTTTAAATGTCTGGTAGAATTCAGGAGTGAATCCATCTGGTCCTGGGCTTTTCTTTGTTGGGAGGGCCTTTATTACTGTTTCAATTTCTGTCTCAGTTAGGGGTCTGTGTAGGTTTTCGATGTCTTCCTGGTTCAATTTAGGTAGGTTGCACATGTCCAGGAATCTATCCATTTCTGATAGGTTTTCCTGTTTGCTGGCATACAGGTCCTTGTAGTAATTTCTGATGATTCTTTTTATTTCTGTGGTGTCTGTTGTTACGTTTCCTTTTTCATCTCTGATTTTATTGATTTGGGTCTTTTCTCTTTTTTTTTTTAGTTAGTTGGGCCAATGGGGTGTCAATTTTGTTTATTTTTTTCAAAAAACCAGCTCCTCGTTTGGCTGATTTTTTGTAATGTTTTTTTGGATTCAATCCTGTTGATTTCTTCTCTGATTTTAATTATTTCTCTTCTCCTACTAGATTTGGTTCTGGTTTGCTGCATATTTTCTAATCCTTGAGAAGTGTTGAAAGCTCATCTATTTGGTGCCTTTCTAATTTCTTGATGTAGGCACCTATTGATATAAACTTTCCTCTTAACACTGCTTTTGCTGGATCCCATAAGTTTTGGTATGTTGTGCTGTTATCCTCATTTACTTCCAGAAAATTTTTGATTTCTTTTTTAATTTCTTCTATGACCCATTGTTCATTCAGGAACATATTGTTCAATCTCCATGTGTTTGCATATGCTCTAGGGATTCCTGAGTTGCTAATTTCCAACTTCATTCCTCTATGTTCTGAGAAGCTGCATGGTATGATTCTAATTCTTTTGAATTTGCTGAGACTTGCTTTATGGCCTAGTATGTGGCCAATCCTAGAGAAGGTTCCACGTAGTGCTGAGAAGAATGTAAATGCTTTCTGCGTAGGATGACAAGTTCTGTAGATATCTGTTAGATCCATTTGGGTTATAGTGTCATTTAAATCTACTGTCTCCTTGTTGATCTTCTGTCCTGTTGATCTGTCTATTTCTGAGAGTGGGGTATTGAAGTCCCCCAGTACTATTGTATTGGGGTCTAAGTCTCCCTTTTAGTCCCTTAACAAATCTTTTAAATAAACCGGTGCCCTATAATTAGGTGCATATACATTTATAATAGTTACATCTTCCTGTTGAATTGATCCCTTATTCATTATATAGTGCCCCTCTTTGTCTCTCCTAACAGTTTTTGTGGTAAAGTTTATGTTGTCCAATATTAAGATGGCTACGCCCGCTCTTTTTTCATTTTTGTTGGCATGGTATATCTTTTTCCAGCCTTTCACTTTCAGTCTGTATGGATATTTATTGGAAAGATGTGTTTCTTGTAGGCAGCAAATAGATGGGTTTTGTTCCTTTACCCAATCAGCCAATCGGTGTCTTTTAACTGGACAGTTCAGGCCATTAACGTTCAATGTGAATAATGATAAGTGGTAACTTTGCCCTGCCATTTGCCAAAGATATTTTCTGATATATGTTTTGAACTTCCTGTGATCTTTTGTTGTGAGATTTCCTTCATTTACCTTGTTTCATATTGATGACTGTGTTTCTGTGTTTCTGTGTGTAACACATCTTTAAGCATCTTTTGCAGGGCTGGACGAGTGGCAACAAATTCTTTCAATTTCTGTTTGTTGTGAAAGGTCTTTATTTCACCTTCATTCACAAGTGAGAGCTTTGCAGGATATAATATTCTGGGCTGGCAGTTTTTCTCTCTTAGTACCTGGGCTATATCTCGCCATTCCCTCCTAGCTTGTAGGGTTTCTGATGAGAAGTCAGCTGTGAGTCTGATTGGAGATCCTCTCAGAGTAATCTGACATTTCTCTCTTGCACATTTTAGGATCTTTTCTTTATGTTTCACTGTGGTGAGTTTAATTACAATGTTTCGTGGTGAGGATCTCTTTTGGTCATGTTTATTAGGGGTTCTATGAGCTTCCTGTACTAGGATGTCTCTGTTCTTCTCCAAACCTGGGAAATTTTCTGCTGGTATCTCACTAAAAAGGCCTTCTAATCCTTTCTCCCTCTCCATGCCTTCAGGGACTTCTAGAACCCAAATGTTGGTTTTTTTTTAATAGTATCCTGAAGATTTCTGACAATATTTTTTAGATTTCTAATTTCCTCTTCTTTTCTTTGGTTTGATTTTATATTTTCCTGTGCTCTGTCTTCTAAGTCTGATATTTTCTCTTCTGCTTCACCCATTCTGTTTTTAAGGCTCTCTAATGTGTTTGTCATTTGATCTATTGAATTCTTCACTTCATTATGGTTTCTCGTCACTATCACAGTTTCATTTTCTACTATTTGTTTCATTTCATTTTGATTCCTCCTTAATATTTCATTTTCACAAAAGAGATTTTCTATCTTGTCTATTAAGGATTTCTGTAGTTCGAGAATTTGTTTTTGAGAACTTCTCAATGTTCTCATCAATTTTTGAGATCTGCTTCTTGCATTTCTTCTATCTCATCATCTTCATAATCTTGAATTGGGGTGTCTATTTCATTTGGGGGCATCATAGTGTCTTCCTTGTTGTTGTTACCTCAGCTTTTGTGTTTGTTTGGCAAATTGGAGATATTCTTTGGTTTTTTCTCATTATACTGTGACTCTAGATTAAGAGGACTGTCTGCTTTTGATGGATCCTTAGAGGCTGTGATGGGTGTGGCCAGAGAGCTCTGGTTCTACAGGGTTAAGGGTGTGATAAAGGTGATTCACCCTGATTGTTCTCTTGCTCGCTCTGCTCTCTCTCTCTCTCTCTCTTTTTTTTTTTTTTTTGACTCAGTTGGGAAGTAATTCCACACAGCTGAGTGGAATTGAGAGTAGCTGATGTATGAAATCTGGCCCCTGTGGGTATTCGTTTGCTTACCAGAGTCAGGTTTTTCTGCTTGGCTAATGAGGGGCACCCGCTTTACATATGCAAAATGGTGCGCACTGCTTTACTTACATAAAATGGTGCCTGCCCTTTGTCTTGCTTGGCTTTGTAAGGTGAGTGGAGAGAGAGGCTAAATGTCTGTGCCGGTTCCCCTTATTTATTCAATTTTTTTCTCTCCTTCAGCCAGCCTGGTGAACTTTCCCCAATGGGGTTTCAGGCCTCGTTATTTGCAGGCTCTTTCTGTCTTTCCCCGCCAATGTCTCGGGTTAATGAGAGGTTTTTGTCTCACCTCCCCTTCCAGTGCTGGTGCACAGACTCTGCAGCTCCGGCGGTTCAGGTGGATCTGGCAGGTCCGGCGGGTCTGGCAGGTCCGGCAGGTCCGGCGGGTCTGGCTGCTCCAGCGGGTCTGGTGGCCACAGCAGCTCCCGCGGCTCAGCTTCCATGTGGTGTGCGACCTTGCTCTCCCCATAGGTCCTCTGAGTCACAGCCACTAGATCCGGAAGAGGTTCCTCTGCAATTTTTCCCTGATCCTTTTCCTGAGGCTACTGTAACTCCACTTTTATTAAGCTATCTTTTCCCGGACTATCGGTTCGCGCCCTCAGCATTCCGCCATCTTGGCTCCGCCCCCAACCCAAATAATTCTTGATTGATTTATTTGTGGTGACAGAGACTTGGCTTAAAAAAAAGAATCATTGAGGGGGCCATCACTATGGCATGGCAGGCTTACGCCCTGGCCTGCATTGCCATCATCCCATATGGGTGCTGGTTTGAGTCTGGGCTGCTCCATTTCTGATCAGCTTCCTGTTGATGCACCTTGGAAAGCAGTGGAGGATGGCCAAGTCCCTGGGCCCCTGCACCAACATGGGAGACCTGGAAGAAGCTCCTGGCTCCTGGCTCCTGGCTTCAGACCAACTCAGCTCTGGCCATTGCAGCTACCTGGGGGAGTGAACCAGCAAGTGGAAGGCTTCTCTCTCTCTCTCTGTAACTCTGTGTTTCAAATAAATAAAATAAATATTTAAAAAAAAGACTAATTGAAGACAAGTATTATTGATGTTTTCTAAAACCACTTATGTGTGATTGGTGAAGTGCACAGCAAATGGAGAGACCCCCAAATACTCTCTCTCCTTAAAATCAACCTATTAAGACCTGCTCTATGCTTTGTGGATTTCAGTACAACATTAAAATACTGATATACCTGTTCAAACAAGAAAGGAAAAAGAATTGTCATGAAAATTACAAAAATGTAACTCTTCCCCCTTTTTTTCCTTTTTTAATTTATTTTTTAGACAGGCAGAGTGGACAGTGAAAGAGAGAGACAGGGAGAAAGGTCTTCCTTTTTCCATTGGTTCACCCCCCAATGGCCGCTGCAGGCAGCGTGCTGTGGTTGGTGCACCGCACTTATCCGAAGCCAGGTGCTTCTCCTGGTCTCCTATGCGGGTGCAGGGCCCAAGCACTTGGGCCATCTTCCACTGTACTCCCAGGCCACAGCAGAGAGCTGGACAGGAAGAGGAGCAACTGGGACAGAATCCGGTGCCCCGACCAGGACTAGAACCCGGGGTGCCGGCGCTGCAGGCGGAGGATTAGCCTATTGAGCTGCGGCACCAGCTCCCCCTTTTCTTTCACTGTATTTATTTTGAATAATTGTGGCATTTTAATGTTGATCATAGCAAAGAAAAACAAGATTTTTAACTTTAACTTTAGCAGGAATCTGACTATTTACCGTTTGCATTGTGCAGCCACAGATTAAAAGTACATATGTGGAATCTCTGGAATTACACACTGGTTCTGTGGCTTCTTTATTAAAGGATTTTTTCAGTCATCCAGGATTAGCAAACAGGAATGGATTGGGAAGATTGGGAGGAAGATGAGAGTCCTGAAGGTAAGAGAAACTAATGGAGCTCTCCATGGGGCATGGGGAAGCTCATGGGGCAAGTATAGAGTCCCCAAAATCCTAGCCCCACCACACAGCACACACGATTAGTCAGAACTGCCGGGCTCACCTTCCACAGGCTCCTGGAGGGGCATCCTGAGCTGTAGGCTGGGGTGTAAAGGTTGTGGTTTATCCTGCCCAGAGGAGCTCTCGGGTTGCTCTCCATACCCAGACTCTCCCTGTACCTGGGTGTAGGCCTTTGCCAGGGGTCAAGAGCAGCAGTGGGTGCTGGAAAGGCAGGAAGGTAGAGATACCAGCTCCACAACCCTCTTGGACTGCAGGTGCAACAGAAAACCAAGGTGAAATTATTGGAAATTGTAAGAGGGTGACTGCAGGTAATCTGACTGTGAGTTTCAGCCCTTCTTCGCCCAGCTCCCCATGGGGCTGCACTGGTCATACACCCACTTCTCCCTGGAGCAGTGACTGAGGCAGTCATGCTGCTGCTGAAGAATATGTTGTTCTTTCTATAAGTTCAGGACAAAGTACGGGAGTGGCAAGAGCAGGAGACTGAACAGAGAGGCTATGGCCTGGCTCTGGACTAGGAGCTCCCCTCTGTGACCCCTTTGGAAGCAGCTGGCTGGGCAGGTATTTCATCTCCCTCCTCCCCAGCCCTTCCCTCCTGCAAAGGACGCACTCCCTTTGTACATCCATATTACCTGCTCTCACTGTCACTATGTCACTTCCAAGCTGCCTCCTTGATGTATTCCTGGGACTGCCACATCTCTCTGAATCTCCTTTTCCCTGATTTTCCTCTGTAATAACTATCATAAAAGTATCATGCCAGTTCCTAAAAGCCCATATGCACACAAGTTGAAATACTCTTTATACACAGTACACCAACATATACTCTCTTCATCTCTGAATGTATGCCAAAAACAAGCTCTCTCCAAATAAATAGTCTTATATACTATCCAGGAGATATGCACAAACACCCAGCATGTCAAATGTACACACTTATACCTTTTACTGCAACACATAAACCACAGCATTTATAATAAACTCTGTATCTCCAAAGCTTATATGGCTTGTCTAGCTCATTATTCCCCAAAAACACATTCTAAAACTTTTGACAACTCATCAACATACATGAATACCCAATACCAGAAGCAGACACAGGAAAGATAAATACCACAACATGTAACTCCAAGATCAATTAGGCAAAATTTGTAAATTCAATCACACGCTAGGAAAATTCAACAACTGACTCTACAAACACTCTACCCCTCAGATCCCCATGGAACAAAATCTCTCCAATAATCTCATAGTGGAGATCTACATCCAAAAGCCCAGCATTTGTGTGTGCACATTGATGCTCTACTCCGTGAAAACATCCATATAGGCAGTCCTTTTCCATGCCCATATTACTCACAGTACAACAAAAAATATTTCCATATATGGATTCTACTTTGGAATGTAGATCCCTGTGCACAATAGTAGCCACGTACACAACCTACCTCTGGGTTTCCTTGTGGGGTAATGACTGTTTTCGTTTTGGTGCACAGAAACATAGCTGCTGTTGATCAGTGTGTCCATTTAATAAAGATCAAGAGAGATTGCTTCTCAGCCTTTTGGCTAAGACCAAGTGTGAAGATCCAGAGAACTCTGATCTTTCTTCATTGCCTTGTTGCCATTGTCACTGCTCTTTCCCCTGAAAGATACTTGTCAGTGTTCATGAATACCTGAGATGGATATCTTTGGATAAATTGTTGAGCAGGTTGTTTTCCTTCTCATGATGAATCATTCTAAACATGTTTGTTTCTGACTGGTGAATCAGGTAGTTATCAGAAGGCAAATTGCCTCCTAATTTTCCTGACATTGAATTCAGGTTTTGAAAACTTCAGACAAAATAAATTCAACTGTTTATATAAACAATAAGTTAATCATTCACCAGGCAGCTACTATGAAAGAGGTTCAGAGAGCTCCTCTCCAGTGGGTTGGTAGGAACTTGAATACAGAAATAGACAAAAGCTACCTAGGCTTTTGCCTCATCTGACTACTGTAGCATCCAAGGGATGGTTCCTAATTATGGAATTAACTAGCTGGCTGGCTCTTTTTTCTCAGCAGAGGCTCATATTTGTTTGATTCCAGTTATATATTATTATTTAAAAATTTTTAATAGATTATTTATTTGAAAGGCAGGGTTACGAGGGGAACTCATACACACACACACACACACACACAGAGACACACACACACACATGCAGATTTTCCATCTTCTGGTTCATTCTTCAAATGGCCACAACCACTTGGGGCTGGGTCAGGTCTAGGAAGTCTGGAACTGTATCTGGGTCTTCCTTGTGGGTGCAGAGGTCCAAGGACTTGGGCCATCTTCTGCTCCTATCCCAGATGCATTAGCAGGGAGCTCAATGGGAAGTGGAGTATCCAGGACTCCATTGCAGATGATGGCTTAACCCACTGCAACACATTGTCAGCCCCCAATTTTTTTTCTTAAGTTAATTACAAGAGATATCTCCAAAAGTTCAAATTTGCTTATGTAAGGTTTGTGTGTGTAGGGGAAATCTCAGGCTAATGGTGTCCTTTTTCATCTGCCTTCAAAATGTTTTGTTAGTTTTTCTCTTGGAAGAATTTCCACTGAGCTAAGGCAGTTTCTTCTTTGTTTCAATTCCTGTCCTTGGTGTTCTTGTTGGTGACTTTTATGTCAGTATTGAAAGGCCCCTACAAAACACACTGAACACCAGAGTAAGGGAAAAGCTTATGTCTCTACTGACAAGGCTGCCTCTCTGTGCACAAGAGGAACAGTAACCTTACTAGGAGAACAGGTCTTATATAGTTTAGCAGAGATAAGGAAGTAAGAATGATAAATTCCATTGGGTGGGGTAAAGGCAATGCATATGGTGGGGCCATTTGGTCATCTGATTCTGATAAATCAGGCTGGACTTAGGAAACTGAAACTTATCTCAGAGAAACCAAAACTTATTGTACAAGATTGTGACAGGGCCAGAGCCCAAGATGGCCCCAGAGGCTTAAGATTGTGTCTCAGATAAGGTGGTGTCAGTTTCACTAACATTCCCCTCTTTTGTTTTTAATGAAGCAAGTGTTGTATGGGATTAAATTGGCCCTGAGAGCCCAGGATGGGTGGTGGGATGATGACCTATCTTCTGGAGCTATTTCCTGCTTGCATGGGGAGATGAGTTACTCTCTGCCGGCATGGGGTAAGTCTCAAGCCACAATCTTCCAGGTAGGGGGCTGAGTACATCCCTGCAGCAACAATTGGTTGACTTTCTGGTTGGTGAAGGCATTCGTTCATTTCATTATCACCTCCTGCACACATTTAAACAGACATGGTAGTATAAAAGTCAGGGTGAGAATAAGTGCCAATGGTCCTATGAGTGGCATTAACCAAGTGATGAGAAGACTCCATAGAGAGGGAGAGAAGAGGGGTTCTTTGGACCCTAGTCAGATTGTTCAATAGAAGTGGCAATCTCTTGGAGCGTTTTAACATTTTGATTTACCTGGCCCAATTGATTAATGTAATAGCAACCTTGTTCTCCCAGAAAAACACAAATTCCCTCCCCCGCCTTTTTTTTTTTTTAGCTGTTATAAGGTCCAAAGCTTGCCTATTTTGTAGCACTACACCCACTAGTGAGGTGATCTGATTTTGAAGAACCAGAATGTCTGTTGAATTCTCAGTGGATCTGGTGACCTCCTCTTGTAGTTGTTGGAGTTGTTTTGGAGCTGGTTAATGGAAATAACATTGTAGCCTAGAGCAGTTCCCGAGATTACCACTGAAGAGAGGGAAGTTGTAAAGCTGATTTCAACCAAGACTGGGAGAAAGACTGCTTGTCTCTTGCAGGTAGTCTGTAAAAGGAACTCTGAGTATTCATATAATGTTAGGTGGGGAGAAAGGATCAACAATATACATGGATCAGGCTTAGAACTGTTGATACAGGGGTATGGTGTATAATTACAAAGAAATGAGGCTCCAAGTGGGCTACAGAAGAAAGCAGTGGAAGTGATGGTCATATTGATAACACAGGGAATGTTAGGTAGCATAAGCTCATTGGGTTGTTCTGTTCTATTGGTGACCCAACACATTGCATCATGACCTCTAGAATGTAGAAGAAGATGACTGATGATTTTCTGAGGATTGGGGATACAGGAGTTTACAGAAGAGAAAGATTAGTGAGTAGAATAGCTGCGATGAGAGGTTCCTGAAGAGCAGCACGTATGAAGCAGTGTTGTTGGTAAAGGGCAAGAGGGTAAGGTAGAATTGGGTAGCTGATAAAGTAGGGTGAGGGACAGAACGATGAGTTGTAACCATGTTAAAGGAGGTTTTACAAGATTAATTAGCTGGGACAGATGTTTAGAAGATTTTTTATTTATAACCTTTTGTGACTTCCTCACACCATCTGCAACTTACTTAAACTTTTTGATCTTTTTTATTTTAGTCTAGAGGAAACTAGCCATTAGGATTTATAAGCCATGTCCTTTTTGCATTTATCTTAACCTTTTTATTAATAACACATTTTTATGCTTAAATCCAATGTCTAGTTATGGCTGAATCAAATTTTTATGCATTTTTATTTATTTACCAAAGACATCTCTTTAGATTTTAAATTGAATTTGAGTTTAGTTTTGTTTTTATCCAAAAAACACCTTAAGCCAATGATGCCTAGTCAACAGTCAGCTACTTGGAACTGTCTCTGAAACAAACATGTGTTCAGGCAGTTGCAAGACAGGTCCCAAAGGTGATTGTGGGCCAGGGGCTCAAGTTACTCACTGGATATTGTTTACCATTATGTTAGATTTAATGGGGGAGGGCATCCATCGGAGTCAATGGACACCCCTCTGGTTGGAGAGAGAAATTTCTAAGGAAAGAATGATAGGTGACTGTTGTGAGCACCTGCTGTCATGCAGCTCGACAGGGGCTAAGAGCGACATGTCAGAGCACAGGGAAGAAAGGAACACAAGGACACAAGACTGTCTTTCCAATGAGAGGTTTTATTGCTTACACACCAGGTTTTTTTTTTTTTTTAATCATGCTACTCATCAGCATGCTCACTGAGGTCAATACACTTATCAGTATCAATACATTTATCAATCTATACTATTTAACACACTTATCAATAAACTTAACACAACTACTTAACGTGACTTAACTACTTAGCTACTTAGCTAAACATAACTACTTATCTTCTACTTAACTTACTATAGTGACACTTTAACTATCAGAGTAACACTATTTCCTTAATGACTACTGGAATCAATACCATTGATATCAATATCAATAATACCACATGAACTTATTCATTAATCCACAGATCACAGTATACAGTGTTAAAATAACTTTGAGGGCTATCCAATTATAATAGCATATGTACATCAAGGTCTCCAGCATTATTTGCAGATACCTTCATAGGGTCAAAACATAGGGTTAAAGCACAGTTATGTTACACATGACTAACATTATTTGTAAAAGCTGCATTTTCAAGGCTCGTATCACTGTCACGAAAAAGAGTGTCAGTGTTCAAGGTCCAGAGCCCCCCTTCTTGGCAGAGATGGATCTTGGATCAGTCACTTACAGGCAGGAAGTCATGGGAAGGCTGTCACTCTGGGCAGTAGGCTCAAAGTTCCCAGGCAGATGGCAAGGTGAGAAGTTGGAGAGGTCCCCTGTTGAGAGGCCTGGTCTGGCTTTGTGGTCAGATCTGGCAGTAAGCTGATAAGGGGTCCAGGCAAGGTGGTGAGGTGGCATCTTGGCTGCAGTTTTGATCCTGTAGCCACCTTATGTCACTTAGCAAGGGGGCTAGTGAGCTGGCTCTTCAGCTCCAAGTGCGAGGAGATCCAGAGGTTCACACGCACTGGGCCCTTTGTCCATTGTCAGCTTGTGCCACTATCTACTCCATGCAGAGTAACGGGCTGCCTCTTCAGCTCCAGATGTGTGGAGATCCAGAGGTTCACACACACCAGGCCAAGATCCCTGAGAGGATGGAGGGCAGTGCAAAAAGGCTCTCTTTTTATCCTAATTTTCTCCTGCAGCTCACCTGCTGTTCACATGCTGTCCATGCTTGACTTAGTCCAATGAGGTTGGATTTCCCCAAGGTGTCACCAATCCATTGTCTGGGCTCAGGTGTCTCCTGCTCATGTTCAATCCTTGTGCAAGTTGGTGAGGTAACTCGCACATAGCACACGCTTATTGGACTGTCCAGAGATGTCTGTCCAGTCTGTTGAGGGGTGTTTTTCTAGCAAGTGCTAAGCTTGACATGAGTGATGTCATCAGTTCCTGGCTTAGCATGAGTGACTCCATTTTCTGATACTTTCACTTTGTGGCTAGTCATAGTTTTTGACTCTAGATGTTTTCCCGTGGATTTTCCACAGTTCACCTCTTTCTGCTGGTCAGGTAAGCGGTGATCTGTGACTATTTTGGGACTTCCTGTGGGATTCCCCACAGTGACAGAACAAGGGGCAATTATGGAAAAGGAGATATGTCTGGAAATAGTAATTAACCCAGTGAGCCTGCCGGTTTGAAGGGCCAGAAGTCTTGATCATTATTTTACATAGGTTGGGAGAGATATCTCTCAGGGTAATGTTGTCTTGCGAGGGAGACCTTTGTTTATTTATATTTTACTCTCTATGTGAAACATTGTTGGGTAGAGGACTTTACGGGTATAGAATTTTTGAAATTTGTCTCAGAGCTTTATGGCCTTCTTGGTGTGGGACAGGAGAGATGACAAGGTGGCTGGGTTAAAAGAGAGGGCAAGCCTCTGTCTCCATGAAATATTAATGAAGAGATTTTTGTTGTCACTAGATAAGGCAGCTAAAAGAGAAGAAGGCTAGGCATGGAGCATTCTTTGGAGCAAAGTTGTTCAGGACTTACCACTGTTCTTGAGTGTTTTTGTTAGCTCTGTTAATACTGGAGGTGGCTGGAACAGAGATTTTGTCTTTGTAGGAGAGAGAATTTAGATGTGAGACAGAATAGCAATGTGAGATGGTGCTCTATTTGCTAGGCCTTAGGATTTTAGGGTCTAAAGAGAAAGAGGTGGCTGGTTAGAGAAGACTTTAGAGCTGAGTCTGCCCAGACAGAGGGCGGGGTGTTTGAAGTTAGCCTGGAAGAGCAGAGTACCACAAGGACTACGATTAGGAGTGTGAGGGATAAGAGGAAGCCTCTTTTTGGTGAAGTTTACAGTGTACTGTCTTGGCAGTTTGCAATGTTTTAGATGCAGGGCTTTTAGAGTGATAAACATTTTGTTAGTCTTTCCAGTATTTTCTTTGTACTCAGGAGGAGAGAGTGGCAGAATGGAAGAAGAAGGTTTGGGAAGAGAGAGAGAGAGGCCATTTTGGCTGCTTTTAGAGGGGAGGGGAAGGGGAAGGGCATCAGGCAGAGTGGACACAAAGATGGGGATCTGGGGACAATCAAAGGGGTGGAGTTGTAGACAAAAGATCAAGGTGGAGTCTAGCAGTGGTATGAAGACTGAGACTTTTAGTTTGGAGAGAAGATCTCTGGCCATTAGGAGCATGGGGCATTATGGCATTGCAAAGAAGGCATGGGCCAGAGTAAGAGCTGAAGGTGTAGGGAAGGAGTGGAGTGACTCTTGTTTTGATGGGGATATCTGAAACTCCTTTAATGGAGATGTCAGAGTTTAGAGTGTGGCCAGAAAATGTTTTCACCCCTTGGCCATTGGCCCTGTCTCCCAACCCACTTTACCTCCCATTTTACTATTTCTCTCTCAAGATGACCTGGTCCCAGCCACCCTGCCTACCTCAGGACCCCGTCCACTGTCAACCCATGGGTATGGGACACCAGTTACCCCAACAGAATCTCACCGTCCTCCTATACAGATTGCTTCTTTGTCCTGGACACAGGCCATTTTGACAACACTTAGGACAAAGACCCAGTGGGTCCCTAGGGTTGGGACACTTTCTGTCCCAGTGGCCCACCCGGCCACATTTAAAGCACGGACCCCAGGGACACTTGAGGTTGGCCAGAGGACTCCTGTGGTCAGCTGGGATACTGGAGGCAGCAGGTTGTTGGAAGGCCTTGGCCAGTATTTGAAATTTGGCCTTTTGGGCTTTCTCATCCCTCCCATTGTATACTTTAAAGACCACCTCTAGAATTTCTGCCTGTAGCTAATGGGCCCCTCTTGAGCTGCTTTAACTTTGCCTTGATATCAGGGAAACTCTGGGCAAAGAAATGGCTCATGAGGAGGTACCAACTGTTGAGAGATTTTGGGTCTAGGTTGGTGTATTGGAGAAGGGTCTATGTCAGAAACTGTAGCAAAGTGGAAGGGTTTTCCTTTTTATTTTGAATAACTCTTCCTAGTTTATCCTAATTTACAGCTTTTCTGGTAGATTTTTTAAGGCCCACTAAGCAAGTAATGAAATGATTTCTGGCCATTATGCCATTGGGAGAGTTGTGATTTTAATTGGGGCCCTGTTCTGGGACCACATATACTCCTATGGAATGAGTGGAGTCAGTGTGATGGGTCTCATCACCATGGAGACGAGTCTGTTCCCAAACTTGCCTTCACTCCTCTAGAAGGTAGGTATCAGGATCATAAAGACATTGTGAAAAGTCAGATCATAGGATTGGGTTAGATATTGAAACTCTTTAATGTACGAAGCTGGGTTAGAGGTGAAGGAACCCAGTTTTGTTTGATTTGTGAGAGATCAGCAAGTGAGAAAGAAATGTGGACCCTGACTATGCCCTCTGCTCCCAGCACCTCTTGAAGGGGCAATATGGAGGCAGACTTCCTAGCTGCCTCACGAGAGTGAGTGAGTTGGGGACTAGGCACAGGAGAATGGGGAGTCGAGGGCTTGAGGTGGTGGTGGCAGGGTGGGAACAGTATGCTGGTTTAGTGCAATGGGGGAGGGCAAAAGTTGGAGTGAGGACTTGGTTTGAGATAAGGCAGGGGCAGCAGGGGGAGTAGAAATGGACAAAGGCTGGTTTTGAGATAAGGGCAAGCGGGAGATAGGGGGAGTTAGAAACAGATGCCACTTCCTAGAATTTCTGGGTGGGAGGGGAAGGTGTCAATGAGACACAGCTGGAGTGGACAGTACCGGAGTGGATGGTAGGCTTTGAGGTTGTTGAGTGGGAGGTGACTCTGCTGGGAACTGAGCAGGAAGGGGCTGAGCTGGTGCCTGTGGTAGGGAGTGGTATGGTGGGGGCTCATCCACAGGATTGAACATAGAACAAAGGGGTTTTTGTTCTGGCTGTGGGTCTTTAGTGGGAGCCTTAGCAGCCAAGAAGACCTGAGCTGGGAGCAGAGGCTTAGACTGGAGATAGGAGGAAGCTTGAACACAGGGAATCTCCTTTCACTTTCCCGAACACTCAGAGAAGTGATAGAGATCCCAGATAATGTTGGGGTCAATTGTGCCATTAAGTGGCCATTTGGACTGGTTTTTGAGGTCATACATGGGCTATGGCTGATTACAAAGATGAGGCGATGGCATTAATTTGAGATTTGGGGCCATTTGGAGAGGAACGAGATTACTCAGGAGACAACCAAGAGGACAGTCAGACTGGTGGATAGTAGAGGTCAGACTGGCAGATAGCAGGTGCCTGTGAGATCACAGCAGTCCAACAAGGAGAGTAAGGGAGCAGGAGGTTGGGGGCTGTCAGCTGCACCCACTAGGGCTGGGGACGTAAAGCCTGTAGAAGGGAAAAAGAAGGTTGAGTTGTCACCCACACTCACTGTTGCCTGAGACACGAAGTCTGTAGAGGGGCATGAGGCCGTAGGAGTTGTGGGGTCTTGTACCAGGACTTCAGGGTGAAATTGCACAGAACCACAACCTGTACAAAGCCACAATGAGAGAATTTTCCACCCAACCCATCTTATCTTGGAATTTTGAAGGGCCAGTGTGTGGATGGAGATCACAAAGCAGTCAGTGGTGAAGAAAGCAGCCTGAAGCTGTGTTTTATGGTTGGCAGGAACCCAGGATCCCAAAGCAGCTCAGATGCCCAAGGGAAAGCAGGGCCAACAGGAGTGCCTGGGTCCGAGTCACAGCACCAATGAAAGGGCACCACAAAACATGTCAAACACTGGAATAAGGGAAAAGTTTATTGTTGATCTACAAGGCTGCCAGCAGCCTATACTAGAACAGGTTTTATATAGCTTAGCAGAGATAAGGAAGTAAGAACAATAAATTCCATTGGTTGAGGTGAAGGCAATGCATATGGTTGGGCTATTTGGTCACCTGATTTCTGGTAAATCAGGCTGGATTTAGGAAACTGAAACTTAGTGTACAAGATGGCGACTGAGCCTGAGCCAAAGATGGTGCCTCAGCTCTGATGGCACTGATTTCACTAACAGGTATCCTCAGGCACAAGCAGTCTGTTTTCTGCTAATTGACCCACTTATATTGTCTTTCTGCCTCACTTTCCTAGATAAATAGGATAAATATGCCTCTCCTAGGAAGGCACACTTTCTTTTGGGCTACAGAGAATGTAAACATAGCCCAGCAGCACAGCCAGTGGGATGGGATTGGCACGGGCTGGTAAACTCCTCCAGCCTGGGTTCAGGGGTCTCCAGGAGGCAGTAGCTGTGGTTATAAAGGGGCAATCTGCTGGGCACAGGACTGGGCTCCATTAGTACATTAGGACAGGTGTGTGGTATGTGTGTGTGTGTGTGTGTGTGTGGTCTCAGCAGAGGACTGAGAGGGAGTGGTGGAGTGGCCTCCACAATCAGCCTGACCAGCTGTGTGTGTGTGTGTGTGTGTGGTCTCAGCAGAGAACTGAGAGGGAGTGGTGGAGTGGTCTTCCACAATCAGCCTGACCAGGGGTGTGTGTGTGTGTGTGTGTGTGTGGTCTCAGCAGAGAACTGAGAGGGAGTGGTGGAGTGGTCTTCCACAATCAGCCTGACCAGGTGTGTGTGTGTGGTGTATGTGGTCTTCCACAATCAGCCTGACCAGGGGTGTGTGTGTGGTCTCAGCAGAGAACAGAGAGGGAGTGGTGGAGTAGTCTTCCACAATCAGCCTGACCAGGTGTGTGTGTGTGTGTGTGTGTGTGGTCTCAGCAGAGAACTGAGAGGGAGTGGTGGGGTGGTCTTCCACAATCAGCCTGACCAGGTGTGTGTGTGTGTGTATGTGTGGTCTCAGCAGAGAACTGAGAGGGAGAGGTGGAGTGGCCTCCACAATCAGCCTGACCAGCTGTGTGTGTGTGGTGTATGTGTGTGTGTGTGTGTGGTCTCAGCAGAGAACTGAGAGGGAGTGGTGGAGTGGTCTTCTACAATCAGCCTGACCAGGTATGTGTGGTATATGTGTGTGTGTGTGTGTGGTCTCAGCAGAGAACTGAGAGGGAGTGGTGGAGTAGTCTTCCACAATCAGCCTGACCAGGTGTGTGTGTGTGGTGTATGTGTGTGTGTGTGTGTGTGTGGTCTCAGCAGAGAACTGAGAGGGAGAGGTGGAGTGGCCTCCACAATCAGCCTGACCAGGTGTGTGTGTGTGTGTGTGTGTGTGGTCTCAGCAGAGAACTGAGAGGGAGTGGTGGAGTAGTCTTCCACAATCAGCCTGACCAGCAGTGGGTGATGCATACAGGCAAAAGGACTTGCACTTCTCAAAGGGCTCCGAACATTTTGCTCTGCATCTGTGGATGGGTCAGACCCTTGCATTCAATATACAATCAGTCTTTCCATGGCATCTGAGGAACCCATATTTCCAGAGTGTCAGCCATCTCGCTCCAGGACGCGAGAATCTGAAGAACCTTAAAAATCAAACCAAGATGGAGTGACCTAAGCCAATACCATTAAAAACAAGAAGTCACCTTTGCCCCAAATAAAAATTAAAGTTTAAAATTACAGCCCTAAACTTTTTCCCCCAAAGCTAAAATTAGGTGCAGCTATAAAATAAGGGACTCTATGCTTAGCTAGCTGTGACACTTGTGCCTGGCTGTGCTAAGACCTAACCCAGTTTGTATACCTCCTAATACTCAAATAATGGTGTGGAAAGTGGGACGCCACTCTCCCACAAGGGGAACAAAGGGAGCGAGAAGTCGTCCCCCCTCAGGGTGAACAAGATGGCGCTGGCAGGGAAAGGAACTACTACAGAAGTAAAGAACAAAGTGGCGATGAGGTGCATGCCTCCCATGTGATCTCGTAGCTGATTGGATAGAAGACGCATGCCCTTCACATGATCAGCTTGCAGATTGGACTGCTGTGTGCATGGACTCTATAGTGCTTTTGATTGGTTGCTGTGGGTATATAAACCATGTGGCTTGTACTGGGGGCGCTCTCCAGACTCCCAAGTTCAGGAGGCCTATCTGCACAGACGCTGAATAAATTATCTTGCTTTTGCATCAGCTGGTCTGGAGTCTGAGTCTCTGGGGTGTGCCTCTCGACGTGTTAGCATCCTCACTCTGAGGGTCTAACATTTTGGGGGCTTGTCCGGGATCGGTGCACCCCCAGACTCAATTCCAGGTTAGGTTGGAGGTAAGAGCTAGCTCAGTTTTCATTTCGTGTTGCTGTTGTGTGTGTATATGTCTTCGGTGTTTCGGAAAATTGTACCTGTACAGGGGTTGTTTCGCTTGGGCCAGCGGGGGAGGCAGATGTGCCCTGAGACCCCTGGTCCCACTCTGGAGGATGCTCCAAGAGTTTTGTGGGGGAGGGAGAGAGATCAGGTCTCTCTCCTCCCCGGGGAACCCGGCTGTGGTCGGCCGCTCCCCTCTGAATTAGTACTTTTGGTTTGTTGCCGATCAATTGCTGCACGGCTTGTATGGTTTGTTCTGTTCGTCTGTCTAGTTGGTGTCCTGTATGTTGTCAATTCAATTGTTTTACCCATGGGTCAACAACTAACTACTCCTTTAAGTCAGACTTTAGGACATTGGAAAGAGGTCATGAAACGGGCACATAACCAGTCAGTGGAAGTGCGCAAGAAAAAGTGGCTGGCTTTCTGTACCTCTGCGTGGCCCTCCCTTGAGGTCGGATGGCCACGGGATGGCGCTTTTAACCTTACTACTATTTTACAGGTCAAAGAGAAGGTTTTCCAACCGGGACTGCATGGACATCGGGACCAAGTGCACTATATTGTCACCTGGGAGAGTCTCTCCCGAGATTCCCCAACATGGGTCAAGCCGTTCCTTTCGCCTTTAGGGGCACAGACCCCGAAACCTGGCCCTGGACCTTCTTCAACCCCACTAGTGCCCTTACCCTCGGCGCCGCTCACTTCTTCTTCCCTTCTTCCCTTGAATGAACCACCTAAGCCTATGCCTAAAACTCCACCAGTTCTCCCAGACACTCAGGAAAATCTTCTACTTCTAGACCCTCCTCCTCGGTACCCTCCTCAGGTCCCACCACAGTTGGTTCAGGAACCCCAGGACCCTGAGCCACCCTCTCCCAACTCCACCAAAATGGGAGGGTTAGAGCCTGCCTCCTCCCCACACTCTACTTGCCTGCGGCTGTGGAGGGAACGTGCCGGTGGTCCAGAGGGTGTCTGGTCCTCTCAAGCATTTCCTTTAAGGTCGGTTGCTGGCCAGATTCAGTATTGGCTGTTCTCCGCCTCCGACCTATACAACTGGAAGACCCACAATCCCTCCTTTTCCCAAGACCCCCAAGCTTTGACCAGATTAATTGAATCCATTCTATTCACCCACCAACCCACTTGGGATGATTGTCAGCAACTTTTACAGGCCCTCCTCACCATGGAGGAAAAACAGCGAGTCATATTAGAGGCTTGTAAAAATGTGCTGGGAGCAGATGGCAGGCCGACCCAACTGCCTAACAAGATCGAGGACGTCTTCCCTCTGACTCGCCCAGAGTGGGACTACAACACTGTGGCCAGTAGGGAGTGACTCTGTCTATCGCCAGACTCTGTTAGCGGGTCTCAAAGGGACAGGGAAGCACCCCACCAATTTGGCCAAGGTACGTGCGATTATCCAGGGTCAAGAAGAGACGCTGGCAGGGTTCTTAGAACGTTTAATAGAAGGTTATAGCATGTATACCCCTTTTGACCCTTTGGCCGCCGAACGCCAGTCGGATGTAATTATGTCGTTTATCGGACAGTCAGCTCCCGATATCCGAAACAAATTACAACGACTGGATGGGCTGCAAGGGTATGTATTACTACTAAAGGAGGCAGATAAAATTTTCAATAAAAGGGAAACACAGGAGGAAAAGGAAGAAAGATTACACAAAGAGCAAGAGCGGAGGGAGGACATCTGAGACAAAAAGCGGAATCAAGAATTAACCAAAATTTTGGCCACAGTAGTGCAGGGTGCAGGGCAAGGTAGGCCAGGACAGAATAAGACGCTGGGAGACAAGAGAAGGCCCCAATTAGAATGAGACCAATGTGCCTACTGCAAAGAAAAGGGACACTGGGTTAAGGACTGCCCTAAGCTGTCTCAGGAAACTAAGAAAAAGAGTTCCAGTCCTGCTCTTGGGGGAAGACAACTAGGAAAGACAGGGCCAGGAGCCCCCCTGAGCCCAGGGTAACTCTTGACATAGGGGGGCACCCGGTGACCTTCCTGGTAGATATGGGAGCACAACATTCAGTGCTGACCAAGGCCAGGGGCCTCTGAGTTCTAAAACTTCTTGGGTCCAGGGAGCTACTGGGGGAAAATTGTACAGGTGGACAACTGAACGAAAGGTCCATTTGAACACTGGACAGGTGACTCACTCGTTCCTACTGGTGCCAGATTGCCCATACCCCCTATTGGGCCAGGATTTGCTTTCAGAAGTGGGGGCGCCTCAAGCTGCTGGAAGGAACAAGGTTCCAGCTAAATCAACCCGGAGTCAATTGGGAGGTAGACTTCACCGAGGTTAAGCCAGGAAAATATGGTAACAAGTATCTCCTAGTTTTTGTAGACACCTTCTCTGGGTGGGTGGAAGCCTTCCCCACCAAACGAGAAACCGCTCAAGTGGTCGTCAAAAAAAAAAAAAATCATCGAGGACATCTTCCCACGATTTGGTCTCCCTCAGGTAATTGGGTCTGATAATGGGCCTGCCTTCGTCTCCCAGGTAAGTCAGCTGGTGGCCAAAAACACTGGGGATAAATTGGAAATTACATTGTGCTTACAGGCCCCAAAGTTCAGGACAGGTAGAGCGGATGAATAGAACAATTAAAGAGACCTTAACTAAATTAGCTATAGAGACTGGCACTAGAGACTGGGTCCAACTCCTCCCCATGGTTCTGTTCTGGGTCTGGAACACCCCTTTGGACCATGGACTAACCCCATATAGAATACTGTATGGAGGACCCCCTCCTGCCGCAAATCTGCTTAACCCTGCATTTGATCCCTTTATTAACATGCCTAACTTGCAGGCACGACTGAAGGCACTTCAGATTGTACAGAACCAAATTTGGAAGCCCTTGGCTGCGGCCTACCGGACTGGGAACACATCGGTGCCCCACCCTCTTCAGATCGGGGACTCTGTCTATGTTCGGAGACACCAGTCTAAGACTCTCGAGCCCCACTGGAAGGGCCCCTACACTGTACTGCTGACTACGCCGACGGCCCTGAAGGTAGATGGAGTCGCCGCCTGGATCCACGTGTCCCATGTCAAGTGAGCACCACCAGAGGCTGACGGAGCACCGAGTGAGCCAACCAAATGGAAACTACAGCGCACCCAAAATCCGCTCAAGCTAAGACTCTCAAAAACCACATAATATTTTTAACTTTATTTGTCCTAATCATTGCAATTGTCCTTGCTAACCCCCATGCCCCAAAGAAGCTGACATGGCAGGTAGTGTCGGCCACGAGTGATGTTGCATGTTCTGTAAGTAATCTCGCACCCAAATGGACATGGTGGCTGCACCTTACCCCAGATCTATGTCAACTGGCGGCTGGTTTAGACACTTGGGACATCCCGACAGTAGACCCCAGGGAAAGTCCCCCGATCTGTAGGTTCAACATCAGGATGTCCGGGGGAATAGGCGGGTGGGGGTATGAATGCAGCCACCCCCTACTACGCCATAAGCTTAAAACCCTTGACTTGTACGCGTGCCCCCGAAATGGCCGCAATCGGGAAACCATGTATCGCTGTGGCGGGGCGGACTACTATTACTGTGCAAGTTGGGGATGTGAAACATCGGGAACTACCTACTGGAAACCTTCATCCAACTGGGACCTCATTTCGGTTGGCAGATGGGCGCAGGACATTCCCTGTTCCTGTTCAAACTTCACCTGTAACCTCTTAAACATAACCTTTACCGAAAAGGGAAAACAAAACCGAAATTGGATTTACGGCAGACAATGGGGTGTTCGGCTTTATTCCTTGGGCCATGACACGGGTCTTCTATTAACTATTTGGTTAAAAATAGAAACCCCAGCATCGGTATCCGTGGGCCCAAACACCGCCCCATGGTCCCAGCCAAAGGCCGCTGGAGTTAAATCCTGGCCTCAAATCACCCCAATCCAGGTGGCCCCAACTGAGCCTTCAGAAAAAACCTGAGTAACCTCCCCACCCTCTAAACCGCCCCTGCCTCTAGAGACCAGTCAAAGGCTACTAAAATTAATCAAAGGGGCCTACTCTGTCCTTAACCACACCAATCCCGACCTTACTTCTTCCTGTTGGCTGTGGCAGTAGTTGACTCATATAATGCTACCAATAGCAGCTGGTGTCCATGGGACAAAGCATGGCCCTGACTTACACTAACCCAGGTGTCAGGAAAGGGCATATGTTTAGGAAGCCCTCCCCCATCCCACTCGCAACTATGTAACATTACCATCTCAAGTGCAAGTGTAAAAAATGCCACATATGTTAGCCCAGGAAATGGAAATTGGTGGGCCTGTAACACAGGACTTACCCCTTGTGCATCTCCCCTTGTCCTTAACACCACCCAAGACTTTTGTATAATGGTAAGACTTATGCCCAAGATTATCTACAACCCCACTAGGACCTTGGAAGACTCCTATGCTAGACGCCCTACCCGCTTCCGCAGGGAACCGGTCTCTATAACTCTGGCAGTCCTGGTAGGACTAGGGGTTGCCGCTGGAATCGGAACTGGAACAACAGCCTTAATTCAAGGCCCTAGGTATTATAATGACTTAAAAATCGCCATCAATGAGGACATACAGGCCCTGGAACAATCTATAACTAGGCTGAAGGACTCCCTCACTTCCCTGTCCGAGGTAGTCTTACAAAATAGGAGAGGGCTTGACTTACTCCTTCTTGAAAAAGGGGGCCTTTGAGCAGCCCTAGGTGAAGAGTGCTGTTTTTATGTCGACCACTCGGGAGTCATAGAAGACTCCATGGCAAAACTAAGGGCTAGGTTGGACAAAAGACGTAAAGATTGAGAGGCCCAACAAGGCTGGTTTGAGGGTTGGTTCAACAAGTCCCCCTGGTTAACCACTCTCATTTCCACAGTCATGGGCCCCCTCATTATCCTCCTCCTAATTTTAACTTTTGTCCATGCATCCTCAATCGATTGCTGCAGTTCATCCAGGACCACTGTCCATCACGCAGGCCCTTGTACTCACCCAACAATACCAGGCTCTCAGGAATGGCACTGACCTTTAGATTTTAGGATTAAAATCTCTCCAAAAAGAAAAGGGGGGAATGAAGAACCTTAAAAATCAAACCAAGATGGAGTGACCTAAGCCAATACCATTAAAAACAAGAAGTCACCTTTGCCCCAAATAAAAATTAAAGTTTAAAATTACAGCCCTAAACTTTTTCCCCCAAAGCTAAAATTAGGTGCAGCTATAAAATAAGGGACTCTATGCTTAGCTAGCTGTGACACTTGTGCCTGGCTGTGCTAAGACCTAACCCAGTTTGTATACCTCCTAATACTCAAATAATGGTGTGGAAAGTGGGACGCCACTCTCCCACAAGGGGAACAAAGGGAGCGAGAAGTCGTCCCCCCTCAGGGTGAACAAGATGGCGCTGGCAGGGAAAGGAACTACTACAGAAGTAAACAACAAAATGGCGACGAGGTGCATGCCTCCTGTGTGATCTCATAGCTGATTGGATAGAAGATGCATGCCCTTCACATGATCAGCTTGCGGATTGGACTGCTGTGTGCATGGACTCTATAGTGCTTTTGATTGGTTGCTGTGGGTATATAAACCGTGTGGCTTGTACTGGGGGGGCTCTCCAGACTCCCGAGTTCAGGAGGCTCATCTGTGTAGACGCTGAATAAATCCTCTTGCTTTTGCATCAGCTGGTCTGGAGTCTGAGTCTCTGGGGTGTGCCTCTCGACGTGTTAGCATCCTCACTCTGAGGGTCTAACAAATCCAGCTCCTGACTAAGACTTTGGGGGAAGGGTGAGGAGAGGAGAGGATAAAAACTCCAGTAGCAAAAAGGTCTGGCAGGCATAGGCTGGCAGTGGTTTTAAGCAGGAATGGAACGGGACCAACTTCAGGCTGTGGACCAGTGGGCCTTGAGGCAGTGCACAGCAATGCAAGGTTCTCACCGGCAGCTCGGGGGATCGCAGGGTCTTGCCTGCCGCAGCCATGCCCACACCCCATACCTGGGAGCCTGAGCTTGAAGAGCCTACGGCACCTGAGATGCAGGGGCGTGAACCGGAAATGCTTGCCTTCACATCCCGAATAGGAAGGTCTGCTTCCGGGTCAACTGGGCACGGAGTTCCTGAGAAGCAGGTCCAGGAGAAAAGTCAGGGCCAGTGTGGGCGAAGCTTGGGCCCCTCTCTGCCCAATCCACAGGGCCTATAGCGGGGAAGGGAAATGGGGTCCCTGGAGGGCATCCAGCTTTGCGAGAGCCTCTGCCCGGCAGAACCCCAGTGTCTACCTTCGTGTCCTCGCGAGCCCCATGGGCTGCTCCCACTCACGAATTTTCACTTACCTTGAGTTAAAAGCTTGGCGTTGTCGGGCCGCTTTGGTTGACGGCAGAGCTACTGCTTGCTTGCAGACAGTTCAAGCGGGCGGCCCTCGTGCTCTGCCTGCTCCTGTCGGCTCGGGACCCCGGGAGGGGTCCTGTGGGAGCTGGGTGCATTAGGACTCTGAATCCGTCCTTCGTTTCTCACGGTGGAAGCCAGAATGTGACACGTCAGACCCTGCCTGTGCCTGCTGCGCGGTTGCACCCTGACACCCACTCACCCGGTTTGCGCCCCCACCCTGAAGGCAGAGATGCCACGTGGACTCGGCTCCTAGGACCTCCCTGCACCAGGACCTGGGTCCTGCGGGCTGAGGCATTGCGGGTTTGTGTCCGGTTTATTTCTGGTTCCACTGAGAGTGTTGCAATAGCAACATTGAATGCTTCAAAATCATTGATAAAGTATTTCAATATTCTCACCATAATGAAATGATAAATGCTGGAAGTGATTGTATGCTAATTATCCTGACTTCAGCACTACATGCTGTGTGCATCTATTGAAACATCTCGTTGTACTGTATAAATATGTAGTTGTTAGGTATAAAGTAAAAAAAAAAAACACCAAAATTATTGTGTCTTGAGTACATACATTCCTTTCCTTTTCCACTTAATTTATTCTACTTCATATCAAAATGATTTGTAAATGTAAGTATATTTGAGACAAATGTGGTTGATATTCCATAATTTAGTTAGCTTCTAAATATTTAGCAATTTCTCCTTTGTCTTTATGTTTATTCTCATGTACCTGAAATTGTTCTTGAAATATATGAGGTTCTTTTTTTCTTAAAGATTTATTTATTTTACTTGAAAGTCAGAGTTACACAGAGAGAGGAGAGGCAGGGAGAGAGAGAGAGAGAGAGAGAGAGAGAGGTCCTCCATCCAATGATTCACTACACAATTGGCTGCAATGGCCAGAGCTGTGCCGAACTGAAGCCAGGAGCAAGGAGCTTCCTCTGTGTCTCCCATGTGGATGCAGGGGCCCAAGGACTTGAACCATCTTCTACTGCTTTCCCAGGCCACAGCAGAGAGCTGTACAGGAAGTGGAGCAACCGGGTCTTGAACTGGTGCCCATATGGGATGCTGGTGGTTCAGGCCAGGGCGTTAACCCACCGCACCACAGCGCCAGCCCCCTTAGGTTCTATCCTGTGTTTTTGCTTCCTATTTCTGAATATCTTATTGCAAGTATAGAATGTGGAATCTGTAAAAAGTATCTTCCTTAGGAGATAGATCAATTTACTTTCATATAATGAAAAATTATTTTCTGGTATTTCCAGGGATATTTCATTGGATTTTCTGTTCACATGGATATTAGACCCGAACATGTGCCCAGAGTGGATGGCAGCATGGCAGGCTGTAGCTTAACCTGTTGCACCATGAAGCTGGACAAGAAAAGGGTTTTTAGTCTAACTTCTTAATCTTGAAGACTTACACCTCTTCTTTTGCTTTCCATAAGATCTTCCCAGACACTCAACGGCCTGAAATCTATATTCCTTTACCTCTGCCCAGTAGTGTAGTTGTTTGCTGGGCGTGTAGCGCACAGTGAGTCTGACCACCGGGAGGGAGACACAGGCTGGCAGGAGATGTCCGCAGACTTTTGGAGGGGCTTAAATGTTTTAGGTTATGTAGGTGGGTGGGAGTGTCCCTGCATCCCATTGCAGCCTCAGTCTTTCCATGTCAACTAAGGGACCCCAAGTATTCTGAGACTCAGAAGGTTTCATGCTATTCTAGCACCTCAGTTGCACTGATTGTGAATTGCTGGCTTTAAACTGACTCAGACAAAGCTATAACATGCACAGCAGTGTCTGTCCTCACAGTATCCTTTTCTGGAGGCTGGGGTCAGTCTCTGTGCCCCAGAATCTCCATGGACAAAGTGTGGTGTATCTGGAGGATTAAGGGATCCCACTAGGTATCATGGAGATGACCACACAATGTTGTTGAAAATTGAAGACAGTGGTTAATTTCTAGAAGCTCATCCTGGGTCAAACCAACCTTTCAGGGCTTTTGGCAACCTGAGGCAATGACACGGTGGTAAGAGAGAGGCCATGAGGATCCCCTGCTCTACTAAGAAAAAACTGGCACAAAGACCTCAGTGAGATGTGATGGTCAGGAAAACACGAGATGTTGTTCTTCATTTGTAGCCAAACAAGAAGGAGGCCATTATTCCCCATATTTTCTCAGCTTCAGCATAAATTCCAACATTAAGCAGTGGGTTCTGTGCCTCTAATCTCAACAAGTGCTTAATGACATGCTTAAAGCTCACATCTAAATCCAACATAATGGCCACACAAAAAATATGATCTCATCATTTATGAAGTATATTGAATATAAATTTTATTCAAATGTAAGATTCAGTTTAATACTTAGGATAGTTAATAAGTACAAACACTTTGCACTTGCAAATATACATACTAAATTGTGCACTATCACCCAACCACATACATGTAAAATACTCTTGTAATAAAATTAACTGAACATCAACAGAGGACTATTCCATGGTTGTTCTTTTTCTTGGGAGGTCTAATCCTCCATCCTGGACAAGGGAGGTTGCTAGGATTTATGGTAACCTGACCAGTGATGTGCTCAGATGCCTGGGGAAGCAGGGCCCTTTCCTGGTCAGGATGGGTGGTGCTTTCTCATCCCCCCGTAGATCTTGACTGGTGAATTCAGATCACATTGCATGGCAGGGTGGGCTCCACTTTCTGGAGGTTGAATGCACTCTTTGGTTGGTTCTGGTCTTGGAGGGATTTCTGCTGATCTAAGGTGATTTCCTGAGTTTTTTTCTCCAAGTGCTCCACTGACTATACAGCTTTAATATTGGAAAACATTTCAAGCTCTCCTTGTGTGATGGTTCCATACCTGGAGACACATTCCCATTTTTTCCTCCAAATTCACTCTTCTGGACATAAAATAGGACATAGGCTTTTTGATTCAGGACAGAAGTGATGTCACAGGCTCTTACCTTAGCATCATCCATTTTATACCAGTGACCATTGCCAGCTTTGACATAGCAGAAGTAGTGTCCTGATTGACACCTCAAGCCAACGTGGACGAGAACCGCATAGAGAACATAGTCCAGTGGCCTCCCGTTCTGCTGAGACATGTAAGGTCTCATGTCCAGGCACTCGGGATAGTGCACTTTTCCAACAAGTTTCTTACCCGTGAAATCAGAAAACCGTTTCAATACAAAGAGAAGCACCTTGCCAGCCGATTGCAAGGTGAGTGTCTTGGAAGCAGCTGTCTTCTGTAGGCAGGTAGCACAGTGATAGGCGTTTTCTCCAGCCAGCTCTTCAGGTTGCACCAAGTGCTGCAAAGCTTGCTCCACACTGTCGGCTGTCTTGATATCCAACGCGATCTCCAGGTAAGGGTCCAAGGTTTCTGAAATGCCTTGGCACTGGAGACATTGGATTTGAGACCTCCAGTGTCCTCCCACTATCTGCTGGGATGGAGATTGGTCCTCTTGGGGACCCACCTCGTCCATGAGCCCAGGCAGACCTGCTGCCTTCAGGACATCCAGAGCAAACATCAGAAATTCGTGGGCGTCTTCCTGCCTGTTTGTGTGAAAGCCAGCAGCCAGCACTTGACAGGGCTGGATCACGTCGCCAGGACTGTGGAGGGCCCAGAGAAAGTGCGTTTCCACGGCACACAGAATGCAGCGATCCGAACGACGACAGCTTTGAGAATGCACCTGGGACAGCATATAGTTGGCGAGGGGTGGGGTATACGTGAGACACTGCAGGGCTGCATTCAGGTAGCAGGTGTTGCCCGTATTCTGCAGACCGGCCCCAATGCCATAAGGTCTCTTCCAGCTGCAGCTCAGAGAAGCTCCTCCACTGGGAGCCAGATGGGTCGCCCCCGAAGCCAAATCACTTTGCAGCGGGAGCTCTTTCTGAGGTGAGGGTGGTGATTTCCCTGGGAGACAAACACCACCATGAGTATCATCCCCCTCTGAGCTAGAATGGGAAAGTTGGCGTGTTGGCAAGTCATTAAAGTGGAACTCACCTTCCTTGAGAGGTGAAGCAGCCATCATGTCTCCAGGAGCCACTGTCACATGGCTTCTCTCCTTGGATGGTCTATGAGACTGTCCTCAAATGATCGTCTGTTTTTCTCACCCATCCTTTATATTCCACACTACCCATGACACCCTTGACCAGGTACAAGATCCACCAATCAACTACAAGCCATTAATTAGATTAAGGGTTTTAGGGTGTGGTCTTACTGCCTGATATCCTGTATGACTGCACTGCTTTTTTCAACACCTGGAGGAGATGCAATTTTCAGGTTAAGGCTTACATCTGCCTATTTTGGAACTTAGTTGCCTTGATGTGATTATATGTGCCTCTGATTTCTCAAAGGTAAACAAGGAAGAATGATGGAAGGAATGAAAGCTGAAAACAGGTTTGTGAGTGTCCTTCTGTGTGTAAGTACAATGCTTGCAGGCATGAATATTTCCAAAGGATTGACATATCTTAGATGCTATCAGTGGTAATTGTTAAAATGTTCTTGACAGCAGGCTGACTTTATTTCAAAATGTTTTATTTATTTATTTGTGCATTAGTTACAGACAGAGATAGGGAAAGAGTGAGAGAAAGATCTTCCATTTCCTGGTTCACTCCTCAGATGACTGCAACCAAAGGAGCTGAGATAATCTAAAGCCATGATCCAGGGAATGTTTCCAGGTCAGATTCTTTTTACAATTGTTTTGTAACAAATGCTTAAGGAAAATAAATTGCAGGATCAGTGACATGCAGGGATCAGGCAATAATTTTCTGGGAAGTATTCTCTATTTTTGTACAGAAAGGGATAAAATATCTTTCCAAATAATAATTATTACCTGGAATTCTAAATTCTTAGGGGCATAATCTCCATTATCCTTCTTTCTATCAGGTAGTGAATGAGTGAATGAATGAGTTATGGAAATTGACTAGTTTTTTATTTCTTTAAGGTGAACAAATTTCATATATACATATTTAGGAACATAGTGATACTTGTCATCTCAGCATCCTTCCTGCCTACACCACCAAACTCACTCCTCCTTCCATTATTTTTCTATCTTTTATTTTTACAATCATCTGTTTTCATGTTATTTTATTCAACAAATAGAAGAAAAAACACGGAGTATCATTTGTCATGGTCATTTAACATTGAAATATTAAGTGTGTTCAAAAATATCTTAGAAAACTTTATTGTTTGATAATCTGATTGTGTGATTACCAAAACATTGGAGAAAGAAGGTTCATAAGGGAATTCTTTTTGTGTATAATTTCAAAATTTATCTTTTATTGATTCAGGAAATAAAAAACCAACATCTGATAAAACTGAACTCAGGAGCTTCCAAGTGTGAGGTGGATGGCAGGTCCTTATCCACAACTTCAGACTCACAGAATCCTTAAAGCTCAGAACATGAGAAGAGAACATAGAAAACCAGCTGGACTCAGGGTTCACATACCAGAGGAGGAGAATCCCAGGGCAAATAGAGGTTAGGATCGGGTGGGAATCAGGGATCCTCCTTACAGCTTAGAGACGATATGGATGTGGAAAATTCTGCCTCTGTAACTTAAAGGATCAATTCCATCTTGTGTTATCTAGACCTGAGACATTATCAGTAGATATCTGCTCTATTCAGAGTCTGTGGGGCAGACCCTTATAGTCCATTAAATGCCATGTCTAACCATGCCCTTTTGTGGGAAAACTGACTCATCTCCTCCTGTAGAATTTCTTGTCTTATAATCTAATATGCCTCCCCAACACAGACTTTGGGCATTATCGTATATCTGAAATATCATGTAATTAATGAGACACATGTTAAGATTTGTACTCTAAGCTAGCATTAAACTAAGAATTGAAAATTTGTTATTATAGTGATCTTTGAACCATTATATCTGTGAATTTTGCTTATCCAACTAACAAATATCTTTACTAATTGCAGGTGAAGTGCAAAAACTGTGTGGCCTTTGGTCACAGGCAAACAGCAGGAGGTGCCCCATCAAGTGCAGGGATGTGACCCTGACTCTACAGCCCTTGGACTCAAATGAGAACCTGATGCCATGGAGATGGCAGGATCCCAAGAACCCAGGGCCATTTAGGGAGACAAAGCTACAGAAGGAAGAGAATCAAAGGTAAGTCATGTGAAAGTCATTGAAAGTCATTCTGGGCACTGAAACGTAGAGAGGAAATGAATCCCCACCTCTAAATAGTGACTGAGAGCCTACAGAGAAATGGAAAGAGCCCCACTTCCTCCAGGTCTCCAGACCATGGAGCTCTGCCTATTTCTGACAAAGCACTAAGTTGTAGGAGCAGGGTACATCTTGGAATTTGATCATGACAGGCAGAGAAGCAGTGAAACTTACTAGAAAGTAGGCAGTGAACAATTGGCAGGGCAATCTGCATTTATGGGAAAGCCTTGACTGGAAGAGAAGTTCAGAATCAGTGTAGCCCATGGTGCTGTTCAATGTGATTGGAGGTGGTGGTGGACAGGAAATGAACACAAGTAAACTTGCTGTTTTTTTCTGCAGGCATGATGAACTGCAAAGCAAGGCTGTCTTCCAGAAACTTCCTAGGAACCTCCAAGGGAGGCAGCAGCACAGCTGGAAAGATGTGACCAAGTCCTGTGAAGATCTGAGTGTGAGTTTCCTGGCTGCCCATGCTCTGCTTCTCTATGATAGCCTTGGTTTTCTTGACTCTCATGGCCCCTTCTGTGTGAGGAATGAATTAGAATTTGATTGAGCCTAGGTGACTGTCATTTCCAAACTTTGCAGATACCATTTTAACTTCATTAATTTTCAAATACTTACTTTTTCTATATTAACTTGATATTAATTCAAAGAGAAAAACATTTTTTAAAAATCTAAAATTGATTGCATGCTTGTAAACAATATGGTTGAAGGGGAAAGCATATATTTGGAATCAGACCACTCCAAAACATAGATTCATACATGCATGTGAACATATCTTTGTCGCTCCCCCTCTTCGTGGAGGAACGACACAGGACCCTGCGCTGTTCTTTCGTCTGCTCGGCCCTCCCCGGGTTTGCTGCTGGTTCTTCCCGGGTTGGCTACTGTCCCTTCCACCTCCGTGGAAGGGCAGTTCCCCCTGGCCACATTCCCCACTTCCGCAGGGGAGCGGCACACCGCCGGCCGGCTCTTCTCGGGGGCTGCACAGGTGTTCCTTCAGCTAGATGTTCCCCTTAGATGTTCCTGGTGCATGCCGTCTCTCTCCTCCTTTATAGTCCTCCTCCGCCAATCCCAACTCGGCTGCCCACACGCCGAGTACGCTGCTCTCCAATCAGGAGCAAGTCCTACAGTTTATTGGTTGAACTGGAGGCAGCTGTGCGGAAGCTGTTTACTTCTCTCCCAGCGCCATATTGTGGGAGAGCAGATGCATAGAATAAGTCTTAATTCCAGTAACTTAGTCCAGTCCGGATTGCTCCCCACAGATCCCCCTTTCTTTTTATTTTTGGCGTTGATACGCGCCTGTCTTCGGTGCCCCGTGGCACACACTCTGCTCTGCTTGCTAGAGTTGCCACAGGTTCTTACAAGTCCTATCAATCAGGCAAACCAAATCCGGGTCCTCTCTTCGCCATGTTGTGAGGAGGTTTTTAGGCGCTGATGCGTGCCTGTGTTCGGTGACCTGCGGCTCATACTCTGGTCGAGCCGCCTGCTGGCGCTTACCGCCTTAATCAGGCAGACCGAATCCAAGCCTTCTCATTGCCGTATTGTGGGGGAGACTTATTAGTGTTGGTTCGTGCCTGTCTTCGGTGACCTGCGGCGCATAAGCTGCCTGCAGGTGCTCATCGCCTCACTTAAGACCGAATCCAAGCTTTCTCGTTGCCATGTTGAGGGGAGGCCTTTCTATTTCTCTATTTCTCTATCTCCAGGCATTCCTATTTCTCGCATTTTACTTCTATCTTCCAGCATTCCTATTTCTCTCACTTTACTTCTAAATTTCTATTTCTCTTATCCCTGCAGCTTCCCGGCGCCTCGCCCTGCCGGCAGGCTCCGCCCCGAGGCTATTTCTCGGCGGCTTTCCGGCTGAGCCGCTTCAGCCCGCGTCTCTCTCATCTGCGCTGCTCTGCTTTGCGCGCACACTCCGCGGTCTCGCACTTAACCCTTTCGCGTCTGAACCATGGCCTCGCGCCAGCCCCGCGTTCCCTATGTACTTGAGCCCCGCACGCTCTGTCTGCGCGCGGCAGCCTCCACGAGTCACACAGCGTAGCTTACGTGTCCGCCACTAGCATTCAATCTAAGTTCCCCGGGCTAGCCTGGCGAATTCAACCCAGCTTACGTCTCCGCCCCACGGTTTGGCTTCCCGTCCTTTGCTCCCTGGGCTAATCAGACGGATCCCAACCAGGCTTATGTTTCAGCTTCTGGTTTCAACTTTTCACCCCCTATTCCCGGGCTAACTTGAGAATCCCAAAGTGGCTTTCGTTTCAGCCTCGGCCTGCCCCCCGCGGCTTCAATTTCCCTAACACTTTTCTCTACCGGGTATGTTTCCCCAAACTTTCCTCCAACGATATTCCTCCCTCATTTCTCCTGGCCTCTCCCCACAGTCCGCGTCCGAGTCTGTTTGTTCTAGCTTTCACTTTCGCTTTCGACCTTAGAGATTTCTCCCAGCTTCCCCCCGTAGTCCGTATCTGAGTCTATGCCTAGGATTTCAACAGCTTCCTCCGGCACCTCTTTCGTCCGGCTTTTCCCTAGGCTGTTTGCTAGTCTCTCTCTCCAGCATTTTCCACTTCTTCCCGTTTCTTCCCTCCTAAGTTTCCTATCCGTCCTAGGTTTCCTATCCGAGCTAGGTTTCCTATCCGAGTCACGGCACCATTATG